>NC_142405.1:15735234-16042734 GCF_059441095.1 Idiotropiscis lumnitzeri
GCAAGCGTTTAAAACGTACCGTGCATTTTGAATGGAACCAAAAACTTTACACAATGCCGAGTTGCACTCTCTTTATGAAACTAGCTATATATACTAAAAGAAATACTTGTACAATTATTTCATGTTTCTTGAGCACCAATATATTTACTATAGTAGGGACTGAAATCATGAATAAAAATTGAGGAAATGCACCGTGCCCAAAAAAACTAAAAATCACTTGAATTGATTTTTTTTTTTTTTCTTATTCAACCTGAATACAAAACATTGTTTTACTTATCTAGTATGCATAATATCTGCACATTCAAAATGTGGTATGTGCCTTGAGAAAAAGAGAGAGGGAGAGTGAGAGAAATCTCAAGCGTGATGCATATCATAAAACACAGAAATAATGCTCAGCAAAACAAGTGTTTACCCATTTCCCCCAATATTTTTAGCACTATAAATTAGTATATTCTAATGACCCAAGCATGTTATGCTTTATTGTCGGGTGTTGCCGTCAATGGCTTGTGCCAAATACATCCTGTTGTACTTTGGGTCATGAAATTTCTGACTCCATAAACGCCACACGCAGTGCGTGGTCGCAAGTTAGCACTTGTGGTCTTGCTGTTTCGATGTCAATCACGTGTAAATAAAAACTATGTTTTGGTTTTCAATACACGCGAGTTTGCCGATTAATGCCGCCAGATTCCACAGTAGATGCTACATTATCTGAGCGTACCACATCAGGACAACACTTGCAACTTTCCATTAGACACACACGGTAGCCTGTGCTTGCTAACTACAGCTGGCTATGTCAGGAATGAGTCGCTGTCGTAAATTAAATCAGGCATCAGCCGCAACGTTTTTTCCTTTATAAATGCTCGTTTATCACTGCTGTGTTGCTATGAAAGGGAAGTTTACATCGTATTAAGTAGCGGAGGTGTGCAGTTTGTTTACAGCACAGACATGAGACACCGGCGTTGTGAATAGATTAAATTTTTTTTTATTGATGCATATTTTAAACAGACTATATCGTGATTAAATAGATTTTCAATGAATCTATACATCCCTGGTTGTCGCACAAGCAGGCCTGCTTTAAAAAAAAAAAAAAAAAAAATTTTTTAAGACTTTTACAACAAATAAAATCTAGATTTTTGCCAGGCCCGATTTGTGTGCAGAACTTAAGTTTTCGCCCATACTTAGAACCCCAAAACCAGTGTTTTATTGGCAAACAGTGTTGCTACTGGGGATTTAACGATTCACTCAGACCGCGATTTGATTTTCAGTTCACGATCTTGATTCAATATTTTATTTCTCTATTTAAATTGCTGCCACGCTTGTCAATGGGCACTTGTGTGATACTGCAGCGATCCACAAAGGAAATACGTATTGATGTATTGCAAGCGTGGAATGTTTCGTGCATTTTGAATGGAACCCAAAACTATACACTATGCCGAGTTGCACTATTATATATGACACTGCCGTAAAATCTGGTTTCGGTATTGACAAGTACGAACCAGTATTGTCCCGATATCAACAGTGGTATCATGCTTCGACCACAGCGAGCCGTACGCTGAGGGGAAATACGAGGTGAAGCCTTATCATTGTATAACATTATTGGTAATGTATCTTCTTATGTGTAGTTTGGTGAAAAAGGTCCTTATTATGACACCTGCCCACATTGGAGGCAGTTGTGTCTTGTGTCCCGAAGGAGATCGTGTTTGCTGGATTTTTGCCTCCTGACAGGTCTGTTGCCTTTGGTTGATAAAGTAATTCATTTACTACTTTAATGGAGGAAAATGTCATTCATTAAATCGTTCCTGTCCGAATATACTCTTCTTTCCGTGCACCGTCAAAGCTCGAGCTAGTGCTAGTCTGTGAGCATGTCACTGGAGCAATGCCGCGCACGGTTTGCCTTTATAAAACAAAGGGACATAGAGGATTAGGCGTTGCATATGATTGTACTCAATCAGGAAGGTATTGGCGAAAGTGGCACGTGCATGTGTAGTGTTAAACTGTTCCTGCTTGACGCCTAACCATGGTTGGGAGACGCTCCTCATACAGAGTACAGAGACAGGGATCGCAGTGCAGTCTTGGGCTGAACAATTGATCATTTTGGGACCGAAATCGCAACAGACCACGCGTTTTTGAGATCATCGAAGCTGCGGTTCGTGCCGACGTTCATGAAGCAGGTCACGGCGTAAAACAAACAAAAAAAGTTGCTTATCGTGCGCCCCAAAATAGTTTCTTTCACCGCTGCTTGAGTGCTCGCCACTAAGCTATCGTGCGCTGCTGCAGTATGGACTTTATTTGTACTATATGCAAGTCCGTGCACAGCAGCAGCAACGAGCTGCGTGATGACAAATAAACGAGCCCACTAACAAGCAGCATTTTAAACGAGGAGGCAAACAAGGGGTCACCAAGTGTGCCAATTGCTAAAGTGAAATACAAATTCGACCCAAAATAAGTGCTTAGGTGTACAGTCGACTTTGAACTGGTTAGACCGTTAGGTTGGAGAGCCAGCAGCTATTAACAGAAATGTTGTATTTCAATCAATACGTATGAAGACAAAGTAAGATGACGGCTACATTTGCAATTTAGCAGGCGCTCTCAGAACGGAACACGTAAACGGGTGACGTCGTCATGACGAAGAGGTTCGATGTCAAACGTATAGGGATGTAACGATTCATCGAAAATCGATCTAATATTGATATAATCTGCTCAAAATGTGCATCGAAAAAATAAATAAATAAAGGAATCGATTTGCAACGGCGCTGTCTCAAGTCTGTGCTATAAACAACTGCACGCTACTTAAAACGACGTAAACCTCCGTTTCATAGCAACACAGCAGTGATAAACGAGCATTTATAAAGGAAAAACGTTGCGTCTGACGCCTGATTTAATTTACGACAGCTACTGTCATTCCTGACATAGCCAGCTGTAGTTAGCACGAACAGGCCTGTTGTGGTACGCTAACAAAATGTAGCATCTACTACGAACAGGCCTGTTGTGGTACGCTAACAAAATGTAGCATCTACTGTGCGTTAGCCAGCGAACTCACGAGTAATAAAACCCAAAACATAGTTTTAATTTACGCGTGATTGACATGGAAACAGAGCACAAAAGTGCTCATTTTGACCGCCCTCCGCGTGTTTCTGAAGTCGGAAATTTCAGCAGTACAGTACAACATGACACATTTGCCACAAGCCATTGATGGCAACACACAACAATAAAATATAACATCTACGTCATTAGAATATACTATTTATAGTGCAAAAAAAATTATTGGGAAAAATGGGTTCATTGTTTTGCTGAGCAATGTTACTTCCGAATTCCTTGATATGCATCACTGTCGAGATTTCTCTTTCACTCTCTCTCTCTTATTTTCTAGGCATATCCAACATTTTGAATGTGCAGCTATTACGCATACTATGTAAGCAAAACATTTTGTATTCAGGTTAAATAAAATAAAAAAAAATAAAAAAATCAATTCAAGTAATGATTCTAGTTTCCTTTAGTACGGTGCATTTCCTCAATTTTATTCATATGATTTCAGTCCCTTCTATACAAAAAAATGTATTTCTTTTAGTATTTATAGGTAGTTTTATAATAGTGTAACTCGGCATAGTGTATAGTTTTTGTTCCATTCAAAATGCATGAAACATTTAGATGCTTGCGCTAAACAATACGCATTTCGTTTGTGGATCACTGCACCATCAACTGAGCGCACAGCAACAAGCGTGGGAGCATTTAAAAAAATATATATATATCGAATCGAAACCGGGAACTGAAAATCTAATTGAATCAGGGCTTGGGTGAATAGTTGCATCCCTACAAATGTATATTAAATATTTATCATCTCATCAATAATATTTGCACCACCGGGTACTGATTTTCTAGGTCTACACAATAATAGGTGTCCAAATTATACTTTTTAATAAATTCAGTTTAGCTATTGAACAATTATTTTATTGACATGATCAGTCGTCTATGTACAAAGAACATGTACATTAGTATGAAATGTAAAACATTCGGGGTTTTAAAAAAATGCATTTTCATACACACAATTATACATAAAATATGCTTCAAATTTAAATTAAATGCAATCTTATGACCCAGTGTACATGAAAAATAAAACAACTGATATGAAGTGATCACTAGGGGTGTGCAAAACTTTCTTTTAATTCTGCCAACGTCTATTACGCACAGCATCTCTGTGTATATTTGCAAGGATCTCCGCCCGTATAGCGTAGTTGAGAATTTGTTTTCGCTCCATGATGTGCATCTAGAGCTACGCTACCAAATACCCAGTTGAAAACATTTCACAGATATCAATTCCAGCTTTATACGAGGAGACCAGGGCTCAAGTAATGAATACACTCAAGACCTCAGAACGAGTGGGTCTTACATGCGATGGATGGACATCAAATGCCACACTCTTATCACCATCACCGCGCATTTCATCAGAATGCGCTTTGTCATTGTGATCAGTGTACAAGATTGGAGAGCTCCCCTCTTCAGTGCAATATAACAAATAATTTAATGAAATATATCGATTAAATCATGATAGATTAAATATTAAATCAAATAAATCAGCGATTGGGAACTCAAATTATATGTGCTCCATACCTGTGAAATGCATGAAACCCACACTGGTGCGCACATCGCAGAAATACTACAGAGAGCAGTGGACGAGTGGTAGATTGACAGGAAAAAGGCCGTCGTTGTGACAGATTATGCTTCTAATGCGACTTTCTGAAGAATATTAATATTGACTGTAAGATTTAATATTTCTTATTTATTTTTTACTTTTCATTTTTTCCCTTAAAATGTGCAGGTAGAGGCCTTGCAGTAGATTTGCACGGTACAGCAATGTTACTAAGAAATAGTCGCCGTTTATGTACAGAACAGAATGGGTATGTTACTGGCACGTTATATTGATGCGTATTTTGAGCAGAATATATTGATATTAAATCGATTTTTGATGAATCCTTACATCCTAGAAGCCACGGTAACAACTTTTTGTGAAAAATGTCAAACTTTGTGTTTTATGATCACGGAGGACTAAATACTCTTCCAAGCAAATATGCGGTAGGTTAACCTGCTTGGAGAAAAACAAAGAAAATATCTTATTTTCTTCATCCAGTATGGGGCGCTACCACTTGTTGAAATATAATTTGTAAATGTGTGCAGAGCTGGATTACAATCAAATGAAAATTTTTGAGATCATCTGGGTCATGTTACAGCAGCTTTTATTGTCAGGGGTAATAATCTGATTTTGTGGCACCGTAATGAACACACCCATGGTCTCAATATTTGACGGCGATTGAGATAGTCTTGAGACTGTTTTAATTTGTGTTCTAATTACCAGCTAATTTATTTGACGGCAAATGGAATGCGCTTTGTTACAGCTCCAGCTGTTGTGAAATGCGCTATATAAATAAAATTGCATTGTTTTGTATTGTTCAAACAAATTTGCAGTTGGATTAGTTCAACAACAGAAGAGTAACACACAAAAACAATATCTACTCACCACTTGGTGGCGCAATATGTACAAGAGAATATTAAGATATGAATGTCTTCAAGTCCCTTTATAGATGCATGTGAAATTTGTGATTTCTTGGAGCTTGGGCAGGTGAGTTATTAAGCATTTCCTTCCTTTGTGGTGAAGGAAATATGAAATGCAGACTTTGATGCTCCGTGCCTGTCATATAGTATTTCTCAAACAAAAAATATCGCCCTGTTGTTGTCTCAGGTCTAAGATGGCACAGCTAAAGTTTGAAGTCAATCGGATGAAACCTCTAGGATCAGGGTGCAAAACAATGACCCTGTAAATGTGCAAAAATAGGCCAAAATTGGACTTTCCAAAATTCATAACTCACTTCCTGTTCAATTTAGTCTGCCAATTTTCGTAGGCCTAGGTTGAACATACCGGGATTGGTTTTAATTTTCCCACTCTAGGTGGCACTACACAGCCATTTTGTTTGCATCGTTTATGCCGATTTTAAAATATTAAAGTCTTTGCCAGGCCCAATGAGCGTGCAAAGTCTGGCAAGTTTTTGTGCATATTTAGCACATCAAAAATACGGTCAAAGAATCTGAAAAAATAATAAGACGAAGAAGAAGAATTCCTACAGACACAATAGGGGCCTGCTTGGCCCTAAACAGTTGTGTTAAGTCACGGTGGTGCTTGAAATGTTTTGTTTTCATAAAAGGCTCTTTCTCCGCGTTTTTGTAAGGAATTGGAATTTTAATGAAATTGAGCAATTTTCTAACGTTGCCAGGTAGAATTTTTTTTTTTTTTTTTTCTGATGAGAGTACTCTGTTTTGGTAGGCTCCATGTTTTTATAGCATTTGAACAATATTCTGTGAGCCTTGCAAAACTAGCCAAAATCCAGGAAACCACTGGGATTGAGGGGAGAAGCTCCAGTAAAAATGGATGGGATTAAATGAGTTAATGATCATATTTTGCCACTTGCTGTCAACTGAAAATTACATGATACAATCAGGGACCGCGTCATGACCAATCACGGGGCAGCTTGCTAAAGTCACATGAGCGGTGATTGATGCCATTTGTAGTCGACAGCAACTGACAAAATGCGCTTCAAAAGGTGAAAATTTCAGGACCAAGGATGCAATGACTTATTTAGCAAACTGGTATCCAATCTAGTTAGAAAACTAAAATAAATTTAAAACAAAACAAAAACACCAAGTGTATTGGTACCATGATTTAATTTTAACTCACCCTTCTTTCTGAGCTCAGGCTTTCCTTTTTTGACTGTCGCCATCACCATGTCACCTACTCCGGCAGCAGGCAGACGGTTGAGACGCCCTTTGATGCCCTTGACGGAGATGAGATAAAGATTCTTTGCTCCTTATGAACAAAGACCAGCAAAATCAAATTGGGGACATTAACAGGACATGAACAAGTTTAGCAGGGTAACAAACTACTCTTTATGGGTTAAAACTTCGTAGTAACTAAAGTATGCTCAAGATGACTTTTACCAGAACACAAATGTGTCTCTTAGTCCCCAAAACGACAACCTGTAAAAATGGGGAATCTGGTTGGAATTACCTCTTCAACCAGAGTACAATGCAATCAACAACAGGCAGCCGTCTCCCAGACTCCATAGGGTGGAATTGACTTCCATGACTACTCGTGTTTGTTGTATAACCTAAGCATTTTATTTTAGCGCAACGCTTACATATACTATGCCATTAACTCCAGTTCTCTTCCACTGTTGCGATTCCATACATCCGCTTTTAAATAAAGAGCATTTTGGATTTCACAGTGAGCTGGATGGCAGTAATCCATGCTTGCGTGTGTGCGTCTCCGAAATGACGGTCGCCGCGCTTCTTAGTTCCACATTATTTCGAACATTATGCATTACTTTGATAAAATATTTAAATCAAAATGTGGACTTTAGTGAATTGATTTTAGTTGGTCCATGTTTGAATCGCAATACATCTAAAAATTGAAATTCCCCCCACCTCAACTTATGATGAATATTCTGCTCCGTTGTTTCGTATAAGTAGGTCTTCTTGTCTTTTCTATGTCATAGTGTGCAGAAGGGTCTGACGCAACTTCTGACTGAGAATCAGCCCTTTCTGCATTGTAAATCATGTAAAAATTGACCAGGAGGTGACAGTGGTGTAAGAGACCCGCCAGAATCACGCTGCAGAAGATTGTAGTTAGGTTGGGGAGCGCTAGAGAAGAGTGTGCAAATTGGAGAGTATTAGAAGTAGCAAATTACCCTAGATGAGTGCTTTTGGGAAAAAAAAAAAAAAAAAACGCTTCCAATGTGCACGACAAAGGGGATGGAGTTGCTTTTGATAAGAGGATGACGCTTCGTCCTCGTAAAAGCAAGCAGCCATCAAAAGAGGCTCTGCCTGCCTCACGGCGCACGTGTACCTTTGCTGGAGTTTCCCCGCAGCGAAGTCGACAAATAAAAGACGGATTTGGACCCCAATTTGGCAGAAGAATATCTGACATGCGTTAAAGCACAAGAGAATCGTCATCGAAGCCACGCGCGAGCACGCACATACACAGTGTCACGCACGCACTTTGGTACATAGTTCATTTCAGGAGTTCAATATTTTTTATGTGCTAATAAACTGTTATTTTGTTATCAAAAACACTTTTTATCATGCTGTTTTTGTTATTTTATAGAAGGAAGGCATTATTTTGATGTTTCAGCGGTCACAAAAGAAAAAGCAGCAGTGTAAAAGTCAGAGTTGTGCTTGAAACGTTTTTCGCTAAAGTTCTTTTTCTCAGTATTTTTTGTCTGAAATGGGAATTTTTACCAAAATAAGCTTTTTAAAAAATGTTGTCAGCGAAAATACGGAAAAAGATAGAAATATACTTTTTTCTGATGAAAGACGAGTCTAATCTTTCTTTTGATATCAGCCATGCTTTTATAGCATTTGAGCACAATATTTGTGGGCCTTGCCAAATCAGTCAACATCCAGAAAAACGCTGGGATTGAGAGGAGTTGCTCCACTGGAAATGGCTGGGATTTAATGATATTATTGAGGCAAAACTTGACCCACCTCCTGGCAAACTCCATCCATTATCCAAGCTGCTTATTCTCACGAGAGTCGCGCACATGCTAGAGCAGGCGTGGGCAAATTACGGCCCGAATTTATAAAAAATTAAGTGAATAAACCTTGTTAATGTTTTATTTTCTAAAAGCTGTGGTTTTTCGCGGACATATATTGTTGTCATGCATTTGTTTACTTTCATTAAAAATGAAATGTATTTTTTTCCTCCAATGAGGTGAGGTTTACAAAACACTCCATCCATCTGCTCTTGGTCCGGACCCTCTGTCAAATTTTTTAAGCCATTGTGGCCCGCCAATCAAAAAGTTTGCCTACCCCTGTGCTAAAGTCTATCCCAGCTGACTTTGGGGAGTAGGCTTGGTACACCCTGAACTGGTTCCCAGCCAAACTAAAAAGAATTATGATCGTAGGACCTTCCATCGTAATAATATATCAATGACCTCTGGCACTGTACCAGCAGCTTTCAAGACCGCTGTTATTCAAACCTACTTAAAAGGACACTTATGATTTTAACATTGTCACTTCAAGAATAGGTTTGCATGTAAAAATGACATCGGTACTAAAACGCTTCCACCCAAAAGACTGCGATGAGATTTAGGACTTCTTGGAACTTGGCTTGTTTTTTTTCGGTCTCTACGTCTACGTCACAGAACGTAGGCAAGCATTTCAATATTGCTCCCTTGGTTTGTTCTGTTCTCTAAAACGGCGGCCGATCGCCACCAAAATTCAAATGCACATTACTACTCTTTTCCACCTCAACCTGTGAAAGTATGAAAGCGTTCTGCACAATATGTTGGATTTATTGACATCAAACGTGACCTAATGTGATCACATGATCAAAAATACAGTGCCGATCAATTCTCCACCTACACAGGTTGAAGCGGACAAGAGCAAGAATGTGCACACGAACCCCGAATGGTTATATTTCAGACTTTTAGTTACGCTAAAGTTGTGTTAACTCTCAAGAGGCAGACGGTGTCCAACAGACGGAAATGAAATGTAAAAATGTCGCGCTGTCACCCGCAGTCTGTGTTCTGAAATTCCTTCCGAACCGTGGAGACGTCCCCCTACCAATGCCTAGTGCGCATACACGCCGATAGGGATTTTGCAGGTAGTTTGGCGCTTTTTGGCCTACCTGTCATTTGTTCAGTTAAAAGTGGGGAATACCTCTCCAACCCGACCACTCGGCTGTCCATGTAGGACCGGCCCGACGAGCTGCAAGGACGCGCCGTTGACAAACACACCCAGGAGCCCCCGAACAAGACGGGTTTGGATGACGCTGAGAGGACAGTTTTCATCAAAGAGAAGCCCCATCCACAGACAATGCCCCTGACGAGGAGCCCTCCAAATCCAAGAGGAGAGTCTTATTTGACCTACTCATTGCCTCAAAATACCTGAAGTGTGTTTCTGTTGAGTACATTTACCCACGGAGTGTATGTATGCCACACTCGTTGGATATCGCCAGTAAAAGTTAACAAAGAAATGAATTAATTAATAAAATAATAGTTGCCCTCAATTTTAATTCGTTTCAAAATGTTCCCCATTTTTGGCCTTTTGCAGGGGTTATATTTAATTAAAATGCTTTTAATGTACTTAATTTTCCAGAATTCCAGTTACAGTACACCAGTATCCCAAGGTGCCAGTACCCAAACATTGTCCGGGCTGCGAGGGCCCTTTTCAGCTCTAGTTCATTTTGAGATCTTTATATAGTAAAGGTACTCCATACTTTAGCACTCAGCAGCAATTTTCTTTTTTAACATTGTCTTTATGTGCTGTTTTTGTTCCTTTTTACACTGACTTTATTCCATCCAAGTTTTGTGCATTTTAAGGCATTTTCTATTTTGATTATATTAGATAATTACTTCAAGCATTCAAACATACCAGTGTTGTCAGCACAGTTAATAACAGCTCCCACTGGAAGACCCAATGAGATTCTGAACTTTGCTCCGGATGAACCCCCACGTCCTGCAAAGAGAAACATTTTGTTCAGCACACATTATACAATCAAGACTTTACTGTGTAAAAATATGCATTTGGCAAATATGTATTTATTTAAGAGGTACTTTTTAATTACTTGACAAAGAAAGTTTAGTCTGCGGGGCCTACCCACAGAATTGAAAGATCATATCTGTGCTTTCCAAATCACTTGAACACATGCAGTTTCTCCAGCTAGGCCAGGTGAAAAGTTGAAATCTTCAAGCAGCAGATTGACAACACAAAGGTGCTACCGAGTCAAAACCAAAGGTTCACAAAGTTGTAATTATAAGGCACAGATAAGCCTTATACAACAGCATTAGTGTTCTGCAGCACACACACACAGGGGCTAAATCATCGATTATTTTGCCTTTTTAGAAACCTTTGTTTACACGGTAGTGACCCACTTGAGATCTTGACGGGTAAATCAAATGAAAAATGCCAAACAATTAATATTTGGGAGTAATAAATTCTCATTTCTCTGTCACTTAAATGTTAAAAATAAATTTATTTTCTAAAAATCTTCTCGTACATAAATTTGCTTTAAAACTGGTCATTTTAGGTCGTTTTTAATGGCCGGGGAAATCTACTTCTAAGCCACGGAAACAAGATTTGCTTAGCGCAGAATTAGAACTGTTCTTCGCGGATCAGACTCATGGAGGGATAAATTGGAAAGGGGACGATACATTTCTGAAAACATTGCCATTTGCAGAAGCGCCCTACGTTTCCCGCAAGAATCATATGTAAGCATGCGCTAGCACAAATAACTAGCAATTTTAGAATCATGTCATTGACTTAATTTATCAACGAATATTCTTTTCACAGCATTTTGAGCATCTTTAAAAATAATTTTCTTTCGACCAATGCCGAAACACGAGGTTTACAGCGAGAACTCATATTCAACCCTAACCCCTACAAAAAAGGAAGAAAAATCATATTACCGGCACAATTAAAATCGAATAACAGCTACAAAAAATAATAAAGAGGACAATAACTACAAAATATCATCCGATGGGAAACTGGTATTATTTGATGAATACAGATTAAACGCAGCACTTTCCATACCTCTCTTCGACATGGCTGCAGTTAGGAAAGACGACGACGACAGAAGGAATCGTGGGATAACATAGTATTCTTCATCCGGGTCGTGTCGGAAACCCGTGCTGCTTTCATTAAAATCGGAAAGAGCAGTTGGTAATGTGGATTTTCGGTAACTGCACATTGGACCGAACAGGTCAGAACATCATTGTAACTATAAATATTAACGATTTCAGTAGTGTTGTTATTGCTGTTGTTGTTTGAATTAGAAACTGTTAAAATGTTAATAATGAGCAATGGATTCCAGGAACATAGACCACCTCTTCAGCCAAACAGCACATTTTTATATATACAGTGAACCCTCGGTTATCGCGGTAAATGGGGACCGAGACTACCCGCGAAAACTGAAAATCTGCGAAGTAGCGGCGCACGTTAAAAAATGCTTAAAGAAAATATACAATATTTATAATAAATATATATATATATATATATATATATATATATATATATATATTGTTGGAGTTGGGTCACTGTGGAAATGAGAAGTAGTTAGTAAATCAACCTTTAAAAGCCAAACTTACTCCAATTCGTGTTCGTTTTTTTGTGCTCAAGAAGAAAAGGGTCAAATAAAGACTCAATAACTGATTAGAGTTCCGATATTTAATTTCTTCAATTTCTGGAGTTCAGGAAATAGTACAAAGACAGATATCTGAGCGGCTTTTCCTTAATCTCACGAGAAACTGCACTCGGGCGAGCACAGTCGAAAAATGCGCGCCATCTTTCAGCCCAGCTTCAGTTTTTATAGGAGTTTTTTTATCTCAAGGGTAATGTAGGTTGAATCGGTCGTCCTCGTTTCCCTCCCACGGCATGGGTCCACGTCCAAGGGAAGGTCTTCCCCAGGTTAGTCATTGTCTGGATAGTTGATGATGGTCGTTACAAGTTTGAAAAGTAGCACGCAATAAAACGGTCGTCATCAGGCAAGAAAAGGTGCAACAATTGAATGATTAGGCTATCATTAATGTCATGTCATTATCCACACCGCTTATCCTGTACAGGGTCGCGGGAGGGTGCTGGATCCTATCCCAGCTGACTACGGGCGAAAAGCGCACAACCCCCTAAGCTGTTTGCCAGCTAGTCACAGGACGGACATAGACAAAGTCACTGAGTGGAAACTGAACCCACGCTGCCCGCACAGCACACAACTCGGTCGAGTGTACCACTACACCTTCAGTGACCGCTATAATTAATCTGGAATCAAATATGAAGTATTTTGATAATCGGTTAATCATTGAGAGACACTACTTAAGATTCAAATTGCCCAAGTCCTGATTTCAGCCTTTTGAAAGTTAATTTTCTCTGCTTTGTGACTCAGAATAAGACGGGCAAACACCGGCATTTACTTTGGAAAACAATGATAAACATTTCTGACTATTTTCTGACATGTCACTAGTCACAAAGTGAATCATTTACAATGCATGGAAAAAGTGGGACTATTTTACAGTTCATGCTGAGTGTCTAGAAAGTCAGCCTGGACCATTTGACTGACCTACGGTCAAAAGTCACGTCGCAAACTGTGAAATTAATGCCAATACCACATGATCGATGGCCAGCGTGTTAAAAACAATGGTAATATTATCGTGCATCACCGGTAAATAATACATTGTGAAATTCAAGACACGCACCCAACAACCCGAGAGATATTTTTCAAATAATCAAAATACAGAAAATGAGAATGAGGTTTATTTGCGAAAATGCGGCTATCTTTTATGTTGCCTGTTTTCCTTTTAAAAAAATTAAACACGCCAAGACAAACAAAAATGAATATGAACAAATTCCTGCCATCTTTTTTGTTAATATATCATAGTCATGTCTCCTACAAAAGAAACAAAAAACAAAGGAAGAGAATAAGCCTATTATTATTATTGTTTTAATAGTTTGCTGAAGTCTCGCTGCCAAAGGTGTTAACAGTAGCTATTAGTCAGAATTTTGTCAGGATAATAAATCATCAAGTCAAATTTAAAAAAAAAAGAAAAGTAAATTAAGGATGAAAAAGACTGTCAAATCGGTGTCAAGTCATATCTGCAGCAAAACTTACTCGACTTTGCTAACATTACAAAAATTGCTACGTTTCTTATCGGATTCGTAAAATATTTACCTTTTCAAAGAAGTAGATAAACACCATTCCATTCTGTGTATCTGACATCGACTTACTGAAAACACAATATATCAGCGTAAGAGTATGCAAGCATAAATGGTATGAAACAAATTTTGGTGTTTTCCACTAAACATAAAGCACCACCCGAGAGCTATTAAGTCCGGTGTTTTACTGACAGTTCAGAAGAACGAGGCTTTTATTATTTCTTAAATGATGTTTACGCAGTCTTTATCACTTAATGTCTCATTTCTTAAATAATGTACACAATCCTTCTTACTAAATGCGAGAATGCTCTCTGAAAGGAGCTCTTATGATTTTACATCAAAATATAAAGCAGCTTAATTTATGTTATTATTCTAAATCATTCAACCTTAATTTATTTACCGAATAATGCTTCTGTTTTATGATGGACTCGTAGTCCGGCACCAGTGGATTTCCATATTGGCAGATTCCTTTTTCTATCTCTCTTCAATATTATTTTAAGGTTTTGGGGCCGTTTGTGCTGGCGGCAGCTGTCTTTACTTTTGACCACCTGCGGGCACAATGAGAATAAATTCTAAATAGCGATGGTACGCGATACAGTGAACGCTTAATGATACTTGTTAACTCTGGAAACTCTCTGTCTTTCACTATTTCACCCTGGCTGGCCGACTTTTGCGGTAACTTATTTGTTACCAAGTGCAATTTTATTACTCTGTGGGGCAAGCTTCAAAGCAGAGACTTCCCTTTAAACCTTTCTGTGCTCCTATTTTCGTAGGTGTATGCATCTTGCGATGATAAAAAAATCCTTGACTTTATGACGCATCACTTTTTGACCCATTTTCTCCCTCGCAGCTAAATGAAGGCGATCTGCACCTCCAAAACTGGCTGGTTGAATGGGATCGTAGTACAGTTTTTTCAACCACCGCTTAACGCTCATGACGGTTTATGATTTAGTGACAAACGTCACATCGCTATTTATCTAAACACACAGACAGACACAAAAGCATCTTTTTAAAAACATCCATTTTTTTATTGAAAGAAGGTTAAGTATGGTTACACGTGATAAGGATTCTCTAAGTCGTAAAAAGTCTATAGGTCAGGGTTAAAACAGATGGATTAACTTTTGATTCTAACAGGTCTTCAAACAGCTTCAATTCGTGCGCGAGATCCACAGGTTGTTGATGACGGAGACGGTATCTTATCATATCGTTAAACAGCGTGAGTATGCTGAGTCACTTATCGCATTTTCCCAATTTTCCAAAATATTTTGAAACGTGTCGATCAATCCCGAGCGACTCAAAAATATGACATGTTGCACAAACAATTCCCAAGGCTCCTGAAAAATTGTTAAAGACATGGCACGCACTTTTTGCATAAACAATAAAAAATTTTCAATGAAAGGGTCTTTATCATCGGGGTTATATGTAATTGCTCTATTTATTATATCTGCCCACCCTTGGCTTCTATAGCCAAAAAACGATCATTTTCTGAAGACATTACCCATTTTTTACTCAAAGTTAATATTTTCTATAAGATATTCTTCGAAAATATCAAGTTGATCACGATATATCATAAAACATATGGGCTCATCCGCTTTAAGGCGGTCCGGTAAGTCCTTTACGAGTGCTAAATCCACCATTAAGATCTCTGCAATTCGCTTGACTGTTTCTTTATCCGCTTTTACAGAGCACAGATCCAACAAGTAGTGAATACAGGGTAAAAACTTTTTACCGCAAAGGATGGGCATGATGCGGTCATAGTGCAGTCTTAGATAATAACTATTGCATAGGTATCTATAGCTATGCAAACAACCCCTTTTTTTGTGATACTTTATCAAAAAACGTCTGACCATGTAAAGAATCGCCGCTTTAACAACTATTACGACATCCATATCAACCCATCCCTTAGAAGGATATGAATGACATAAGTACAGTTTGGGTTGGGGACGCACGCACGCAGGGAACACATTGTTTTTAACATAAGAAGCATACAGTTTAGGAGGGGGGCTTGGCCCACACGCACGTAGGGGACACATTGTTTTTACTACAGAGGGCAATCAGGGGAGGGGGGCTTGGCCCACACACACACACACACACACAACGTCATCACAATGACAAAAAGCGTACCTCTGTAGGCGGGGCCCACTTCGACAAAAGCGTACCTCTGTAGGCGTGGTATTAACGCTTCAAGGGCAGGGAATATGTAAATATTTTTAAATAGGTGGCTGGAGATTGGATAGTTTGAACACAGGGGGCGGGGATAGCGGCCATTTTGGACAAAAGCGTACCTCTGTAGGCGGGGACAAGGAGACAAAAGCGTACCTCTGTAGGCGGGGCTATGACGTCATCAAAATTTAAAAAAGCGTACCTCTATTATCTCTACCTGCCATGCATGTTTTTGGAATGTGGGAGAAAACCGGAGTACCCGGAGGAAACCCACGCAGGCACGGGGAGAACATGCAAACTCCACACAGGATGGCCGGAGCCGCAATCGAAATCCACAACCGCTGCTGTCTCTCACTGTGAGGCCATCGTGCTAACCAGTTGGCCACCGTGCTGCCCATATATCCATCCATCTTCTGTACCGCTTCTCCTCACTAGGGTTGCGGGGGATGCTGGAGCCTAGTCCAGCTATCTTCGGGCAGTAGGCGGGGGACACCCTGAACTGGTTGCCAGCCAATTGCAGGGCACACAGAGACGAACAACCACCCGCGCTCACACACATACCTAGGGGCAATTTAGAGTGTTCAATCGGCCTGTCGTGCATGTTTTTTGAATGTGGGAGGAAACCGGAGTACCTAAAGGAAACCCACGCAAGCACAGGGAGCCGCCCGTATATATATATATATATCTATCTATATAAATATATATATATGAAAACGTATGTATGCGGTACATCGGGGCGCCACGCCACATATAAAAAGATAAAGTCGTTATTATTATTATTACATTTTTTTGGGTGGGGGGGCGCCTGTTATGTGTCTGCATACCTATGGAGTAAGGTCGCGGTCAAAAAGGCAAACGCGTAATTAAACGATATCATTTCAGGAAATGTAAGATTCGTATCCGTAATTATATCCTTGTGAGTACGAATCAGAGTTGTGAGGGTTTTAATTATTTATTTTTTTGTGAGCCCCAGACATGACATAGCAAAAAAAAAATCATTTGTGCACACGCTGTCACAATATTGTGGGTACGAACTACTACTTCGTGCGCATAGACTATTACATCGTTTGCACAAAATAGTAAGAACGTGCACACGAAGTAATTGTGTGAGCGCATGTATTGTTACAGCGTGCGTAAGAAGTAGCCGTGGCTCCTTCCGGGTCAGTTGAATAAGAAAATCGAACGCACCTTCTTTCAAAGTTGAAGGGTCGAGGAACGCTTCCTAAATTTCCTAAATACTGTGGTTTTTTTAAAGGATCCTGCTCAAATTTGCTACACTTACTCAAGATGTTCCAGTAAGTACACAGAATAAGTCACTTGATGGTTGGGGTTAATATTTTTGCGATTGGAGGGGGGTACTTATTGTGGCAGGTGCTGCCAGAATCTGTATACCCCAGTAACTTTGCCGAGGAAAAAGGGATCCTGCTCAAATTTGCTATACTTACTCAAAATGATCCTAGAAATACACAGAATAAGTCACTTGATGGTTGAGGTTAATATTTTTGTGATTAGAGGGGGGGTACTTATTGTGGCAGGTGCTGCCAGAATCGGTATCCCCCCAGTAACTTTGCTTTGGAAAGAGGGATCCTGCTCAAATTTGCCACACTTACTCAAAATGACCCAATAAGTACACAGAATAAGTCACTTGATGTCTGGGGTTAATATTTTTGTGATTGGAGGGGGGGGGGGTACCTATTCTGGCAGGTGCTGCCAGAATCATTATCCCCTGGTAACTTTCCTACTGCGTAAGTGGTGTCATTGAATGCACCTCGAGTCCGACACAGAACGCGAGTGACTTTATTTTTTTAAAATTCTTTTGCTACTCTTGACGCGGCTATCAGTGGTTATAAAAAATAAATCAGTCAATTGGAATACTATTACGTGTTCTCTAACAGGATACCGATCGCCCCCTTCACTAATCCTCTCCCCTTTTCATCGTGTTTTGATCACTGAAATTCACTTATGGCAGCTTCATTGATTGCGAAATTTCTTTGGTCTAACGAATGCAAATGCAGGTAATTTCTCCCCAATTTCGGCGGAGTCAAACGTTTACTTTACGTGATGAATTGTAGCAAATGGTGCGCTGAAAACCACACCGACGGATACTACCACTTTTATGCAAAACCTAGTTTAAATTACAGCTAATCAAAAACACAAAATTATACATTCTTCATGCCTTTCAATGAAAACAAACGTAGTAACATCGCGCTGCCTTCAGTCAATGCGTGCGCGCTCCCGCGACAGGGATACAGATTTTTTTACTGCAGTCAGGCCAGCCTCCACTCGCGAAAACGAAGTCAAGCCAGCCGCCACTCTTATTTTCAATACTGTGGAACACGGTGCATTACGGGTAGTGCGCCGAAAGCGCTTGTTGATGGCCACCTTAAAAAAAAAAAGCTGTGAAACTCAAGTATGCACGTCAGTGGTTTTGATTTAAAATAATGTTAGTAAACTTGTCTTTTCACCCAGGGGGAATGCAAACTGACTCAGAATTGCACCAAGAAATGTTATGAATTGAGATAGAAAGAGAAATCAATGTTAATTGTGCACCAATGGCTGACATTACAACAAATTAAAAAAAAGAATAATTCAAAATTACGTTTTCGTTATCCC
Organism: Idiotropiscis lumnitzeri; assembly: GCF_059441095.1. Taxonomy (NCBI): domain Eukaryota; kingdom Metazoa; phylum Chordata; class Actinopteri; order Syngnathiformes; family Syngnathidae; genus Idiotropiscis; species Idiotropiscis lumnitzeri. The sequence continues at coordinate 15,753,700 of NC_142405.1, forward strand.
GCAACCAGACCAGTGCTGGGAAACACTAGATCACCCCAGGTATCTAACCAAAGTACTTTCATCAAAATCTGATGTGTCATTTCAAAATAAAAGGGATGAGAAATATCAAAATTTTACCGTTACAACCAATTTCGAAAAATCATTAAAAATTAAGTTTTCGTTATCCCGCAACCGGACTGGTTCTGGGGCACATTAGGCCACCCTGGTATCCAACCAAGGTACTTTCATCAAAATCTGATGTGGCATTTCAAAATAAAATGCAGGAGAAATCTCAACTTTTGACAAATGTGCCCGATTTAAAAAAATCGTTAAAAATTCAGTTTTCGTTATTCCGCAACCAGACCAGTGCTGTAGCACTCTAGGCCACCCCAGATATCCAACAAAAGTACTTTCATCAAAACCTGATGTGGCATTTCAAAATAAAAGGCAGAAGAAATCTCAAAATTTGACCTGCACACCCAATTTCGAAAATTCATTAGAAATTACGTTTTCGTTACCCCGCAACCAGACTACTGCCGAGGCACACTTGGCCACCCCAGGTATCCAACCAAGTTACTTTCATCAAAATCTGATGCGGCATTTCAAAATAAAAGGCATGAGAAATATCAAAATTTGACCGTTAAAACCGATTTCGAAAAATCATTAAAAATTAAGTTTTCGTTATCCCGCAACCAGACCGGTACTGAGGCACACTAGGCCACCCCAGGGATCCAACCAAAGTACTTTCATCAAAATCTGATGTGGCATTTCAAAATAAAAGGCAGAAGAAATCTCAAAATTTGACCTGCACACCCAATTTCGAAAATTCATTAAAGATTAAGTGTTTGTTATCCCGCAACCAGACTACTGCCGAGGCACACTTAGCCACTCCAGGTACCCAACCAAGTTACTTTCATCAAAATCTGATGTGGCATTTTAAAAAAAAAGGCATGAGAAATATCAAAATTTGACCGTTAAAACCGATTGCGAAAAATCATTAAAAATTCAGTTTTCGTTATCCCGCAACCAGAGCAGTATTGGGGTACACTAGGCCACCCCAGGTATCCAACCAAAGTACTTTAATCAAAATCTGATGGGGCATTTCAAAATTAAGGGCAGAAGAAATCTCAAAATTTGACCTGTACATCCAATTTCGAAAATTCATTAAAAATTAAGTTTTCGTTATCCCGCAACCAGACTACTGCCGAGGCACACTAGGCCACCCCTGGTATCCAACCAAGCTACTTTCATTAAAATCTGATGTGGCATTTCAAAATAAAATGCAGAAGAAATCTCAACTTTTGACAAATGTGCCCGATTTAAAAAAATCGTTAAAAATTAAGTTTTCGTTATTCCGCAACCAGACCAGTGCTGCGGCACTCTAGGCCACCCCAGATATCCAACCAAAGTACTTTCATCAAAACCTGATGTGACATTTCAAAATAAAAGGCAGAAGAAATCTCAAAAATTGACCTGCACACCCAATTTCGAAAATTCATTAAAAATTAAGTTTCCGTTATCCCGCAACCAGAGTAGTATTGGGGCACACTAGGCCACCCCAGGTATCCAACCAAAGTACTTTCTTCAAAATCTGATGTGGCATTTCAAAATAAAAGGCATGAGAAATATCAAAATTTGACCGTTAAAACCGATTTAGAAAAATCATCAAAAATTAAATTTTCGTTATCCCGCAACCAGACTACTTCTGGGGCACACCCTGCCACCTCAGGTATCCAACCAAGGTACTTTCATGAACATCTGAATTTCAAAATAAAAATGAAGAAATCTCAAAATTGGATCTTTACACCCGATTTCGAAACTTAATTAAAAACCTGAGCTGTGAGCAGCTATATAGGGCCCTCGCAACCCTGGCAACGTTGGGGTACCGGCACGTTGGAAATGTGAAATATTTATGAGAAATAACGTGAGGAATAATCTTGATATGTTAGCAGTGCTACGTAATAGCGATCCAACCAACATAATTTTCATGATCTTAAAGGGATTGTGTGTTTATTTCTTGAAGCTGGGCATTGTGAAGGAACTCTTTATTGGATTTAATTGGTATTCTTTAAGGTTGTGATTAACTTTGATTTCAATTCTTCACATTGTGATTTGTTATATCAGTTTGAATGCTCCCATATTGTTTCAGTAAGAAATATTGCTAAGATTCGTCTCATTCTATCAACTCGTGATGCAGCTATCTTAATCTATGCGTTTGTTACGTGTCACCTCGATTATTGTAACTTTTGGCTCTCTGGTCTCCCCATGTCTAGTTTTAAAAGTTTGCAGCTGTCATGATCCGTGTTTTGTCATGCCACGTGTCTTTGTGTTTTGTTTGTTTATGTTCTCGTCATGCCATGTTTTCACGGCCGGAAAGACACGCCCACCGGCCACACAGCTGAGTCACGTTAGCCATGATTATTCAGTGTATTTAAGCCTCCGACGCTGAGGGGTCAGCGTCGGATTATTCCTTCCTCATTGCTCTCGCTACGTGCCACGTCTGTGTTGATTCCTCGTTTCCTTGATTCTCGTGTTATGACCTTTGTTACGCCAATTGACTACGTCTCGTGCCCTGTACTTGTCGGATTCCTTTGCTCGTTCCCAATTGACTCCCCTTGCTCTTCTGAGGCAAGCGATTTCCGTTCTTGTTCTTTTCCCTTGCGTTGCAAGCGTTTTTCGTTATCGTTAATGTTTTCCTCCTGGAGTGGACTTTCCCTCCAGCGCTTTATGTTGGACTTTGTCGGCTCTGCGCCCGTTTGTATTGTAAGTACCATTGTGCTAATAAACATTCTGTTAAGCACTGCATCTCCTGTGTCCGCGGTTAAAGGATCCCTTCCACACTACTTTTCCAGCCACGGGTGGAAAAGCAGCCTCTTACAGAATAATCCGACCAACATGGACCCTGCGGACGCAGCGAGAGTTCACAGAGCATTGGCCAGTCAAGGGGAGATGGTGGGGCAGCAGTCGGCGGAACTCGCGAAGCTCCGCAGCGCCGTCGGCCAGCTGGCCCACCGCCTCGAGACTCTCGACACCCACCTTGGCAGCCTCCTGCCGCGGGCCGTCGGGTCCCCCGAACCAACGGCCCTCGCGGCCGGAGCCTCCCCAACCGCTTTTTACGGACGGGAGCCAAATTTACCGCACCCCCCTCGCTACGGAGGGGAACCCGGCACTTGCGCGCAATTTATTCACCAGTGCCGTCTGATCTTCGATCAGCAACCACTTACCTATGCTCACGACAGCGCCAAGGTGGCTTTCATGATGAGCCTGTTGACCGGCCAAGCCAGCGCCTGTGGGCCGTGGCCGTGAGCAATGCCCGGTCCGATCTTCGCTCCTCCTTTTCCGCTTTCCTGGGGGAATTCCAGCGGGTGTTCCACCACCCGGTTCAGGGGAGGGCGGCGGGGGGGGAACTCCTCGACTGCACCCAGGGCAGCCGATCCGTGGCCGACTATTCGATCGCTTTCCGCATTTGCGCGGCGGAGAGCGGATTCAATGACTGTGCGTTACGGACTTTGTTCCGCCGTGGACTCAGTACGGTCCTGAAGGACGAGCTCGCCGTTCGCGAGGACGCCTCTTCCCTGGAGGAGCTCATCTCCCTGGCAATCCGCCTGGACAATCGCCTGAGAGAGAGACGCCGGGAGAGGGGAGCTGAGCAGCCGCGCCCCGAGTCGGCGCGTCAGCCGGTCGCCACCTTCCGCCCTGCCGACGAGCCGATGCAGCTGGGAGGGGGCCGGCTGGATTCGATGGAGCGCCAAAGACGCCTGCGTTCTGGGTCCTGCTTCTACTGCGGCGCGTCTGGTCACGCGTGTCCTCCTGCCCGACACGTTCCCCACGCGGGGCCTCGCCGGCAACCCCCAAGGAACTCTGTAAGTCCCCCGTCGTACCACCCGAGCTTCCCTCCTCTCAGGAGGAGGTCGCCGACGATCCGCCTGCCGATCTTGGGGACATGGAGCCCGAGGCACCTAAGAGACTTGAGCTGAGTGGGGAGGTAATCGGCCCGGGCGCCCGGTTCAGCGTCCAGTCCTTAGTGGACTCCGGCGCCGACGACTGCTTTATTGACCCCGGGTTGGTCGCCAAGTTAGGCTGCACGGTCGACACTCTCGCGAAGCCCAAGAGGGTTTGTGACCTCGACGGGCGGCTCCTGGCGGAGATCTGGCAGGTAACCCCGCCACTCACGTTAAGAGTACTAGGCAACCACGTAGAGAGGCGGGCGTTTTTTGTTATGCCTTCCAGAGCGGCTCCTATTGTTCTGGGTCTACCCTGGCTACTTTGCCACCGGCCCGTTATAGATTGGGATCGGTTGTCGATCGACAACTGGAGCCCCCATTGTCACGCGAATTGCTTACGCGCGGCGGAGGAGGGGCCGAGCCCCCGGTCCTCAACCCCGAGGTGATCTGTCTCGATAACGTGCCCCGGGTCTACCACGACCTCAGGGAGGTTTTTAGTAAAGACAGGGCCCAGTCCCTGCCTTCCCACCGTCCGTACGACTGCGCCATAGATTTGGTGCCCGACGCGCCCCTCCCATCGGCGCGCTTATATAAGCTCTCTCAGCCGGAGCAAGCGGCGATGAAGGAGTATATTTCCGAGTCCATGGCGGCGGGGCTGATTAGGCCGTCCAAGTCTCCGGTAGGATCGGGCTTCTTCTTTGTTCCGAAAAAGAATAAGACATTACGTCCATGTATAGACTACAAGGGGTTAAACGAAATCACTGTAAAGAACCGGTACCCTCTCCCGCTGCTCGATTCCGCTTTCGCCCCGCTGCAATCCGCCACTGTGTTCACTAAATTAGATCTGCGCAGTGCCTACCATTTAGTGCGCATTCGGGAGGGGGACGAGTGGAAGACCGCGTTCAAGACCCCCATAGGGCACTTCGAGTACCGGGTCATGCCTTTTGGGTTGACTAATGCTCCCGCCGTGTTCCAGAATTTAATTAACGACGTGCTCCGCGACATGCTAAATGTCTCGTGTTTTGTTTACCTCGACGATATCTTGATTTTCTCTCGCTCCGTAGAGGAGCACCAGCAGCACGTCCGGGCCGTGTTGCAGCGCCTCCTCCAAAACCGCCTATACGTGAAAGCGGAGAAATGCGAGTTTCACGCACGCTCAGTCCAATTTTTGGGCTTCATAGTAGAGGAGGGGCAGCTTAAGGCCGATCCGGCCAAGATAAGCGCCGTGGTGGATTGGCCGTCACCCACAAACAGCAAACAGCTCCAGCGTTTTCTCAGGTTTGCTAATTTCTATCGACGCTTTATTCAGGACTACAGCCGCCGAGCGCTCCCCCTTACACGTCTCACTTCCACCAAGACACGCTTTGCGTGGGATCGGGAGGCTGAAGATGCGTTTTCGGCCCTCAAGAAAGCTTTCACTAACCCGCCCGTTTTACACCATGCTAACCCCGATCTCCCCTTCATTGTAGAAGTGGACGCATCTGATTCGGGAGTGGGGGCGGTGCTGTCCCAGCGTTCCCCGATCGACCAGAAGCTCCACCCCTGCGCCTTCTTCTCTCGCCGTCTCACCCCTGCCGAAGCCAATTACGACGTGGGAAACCGGGAGCTCCTCGCCGTCGTTCTCGCCCTCCAGGAGTGGCGGCACTGGCTGGAGGGCGCAGCCCATCCGTTCACCGTGTACACCGACCACAAGAACCTGTCATACATACGATCCGTCAAGAGACTGAGCCCACGCCTGGCACGGTGGTCCCTGCTCCTCGGCCGCTTTGACTACGTTTTGACCTACCGACCCGGCTCCCAGAACGTCAAGTCCGATGCCCTGTCAAGAGTCCACGATCCCGTTGAGGAGGAGCCGGAACCGGACAGCGTCATCCCAGACCACCGCCTGGTGGGATCCCTGCGCTGGGAGATCGAGCAGCGCATTCAGCGGGCACAGGAAGACGAAGGTGAACCGTCAGGGTGCCCAGCGGGCCGGTTGTTCGTGCCGGACCAGTTTCGCGGGGAGGTACTAAAGTGGGGACACTCCTCCCGGGTGGCTTGTCACCCCGGAGTTCGTCGCACCCTCTGCCTCGTCGCCCAACGCTTCTGGTGGTCCGAGCTAAGGGCCGACGTCAAGGACTATGTCAAGGCCTGTCCCGCCTGCGCGACGAGGAAGGCGTCGCACCAGCCGCCGGCAGGGTTACTTCATCCGTTACCCATTCCTACCCGACCTTGGTCACACATCGCCCTGGACTTCGTGACCGGTCTGCCCGCCTCAAGGGGCAACTCCGTCATTCTCACCATCGTCGATCGTTTCTCCAAGTCTGCTCATTTCGTCGCCCTGCCCAAACTCCCCTCTGCTCTTGAAACTGCTAAACTGCTGATTTTACATGTGTGCAGGCTTCATGGGATTCCTGCCGACCTTGTGTCGGACCGTGGCCCGCAGTTCGTCTCATGGGTCTGGAAGCTGTTCTGCCGAGCGCTGGGGGCCACGTCAAGCCTGTCCTCCGGATACGACCCCCAGTTGAACGGTCAGTCCGAGAGGGCCAACCAGGACCTAGAGGCCACCCTACGGTGCATATGCGGCGACCGGCCGTCGTCATGGGCTGACCACTTGTCCTGGGTGGAATACGCCCACAATACACTGGTGTCGTCGGCCACGGGACAGTCGCCCTTCATGGCGGCCTACGGCTACCAGCCCCCGCTCTTCCCATCCCAGGAGGGGATGGTCGAGGTACCCTCCGTCCAGCTCCACCTCAAGCGCGCCCACCACGTCTGGCGGGAGGCCCGAGCGGCCTTGTCCCGCACCGCCCAACGCAACCGGCAGATCGCTGACCGCCGTCGCCGACCTACCACCCTGGCGACAAGGTATGGCTCTCAACCCGCGATCTCAACCTCGCAGGCTCCTCACGCAAGCTGGGCCCACGCTTCCTGGGGCCGTTCGAGGTCGACTCCGTCATCAACCCGGTGGCGGTCAAGCTCAAGCTCCCTGCAACCATGAAGGTCCACCCCGTCTTCCACGTGTCCCTCCTCAAACCCGTTTCCTCATGCCCACGGCTTCCTCCATCCGCCCCACCTCCACCGCCGAGGATCATCGAGGGAGGTCCGGTGTACACGGTGCGGGAAATCCTGGACTCTCGGCGCAGGGGCAGGGGTGTGCAGTATCTGGTCGACTGGGAGGGCTACGGACCGGAGGAGCGCCAATGGGTCCCCCGCTCCTGGATTATGGACCCCACGCTCATTAAAGATTTCCATAGTAGTCACCCGGGCAAGCCCGGTAGTCCGCCAGGAGGCGTCCGTTAAGGGGGGGGTACTGTCATGATCCGTGTTTTGTCATGCCACGTGTCTTTGTGTTTTGTTTGTTTATGTTCTCAGCTGGCCCGTGGGCGTGCCTCCCGGCATTCTCGTCATGCCATGTTTTCACGGCCGGAGAGACACGCCCACCGGCCACACAGCTGTGTCACGTTAGCCATGATTATTCAGTGTATTTAAGCCTCCGACGCTGACCCCTCAGCGTCAGATTATTCCTTCCTCATTGCTCTTGCTACGTGCCACGTCTGTGTTGATTCCTCGTTTCCTTGATTCTCGTGTTATGACCTTTGTTACGCCAATTGACTACGTCTCGTGCCCTGTACTTGTCGGATTCCTTTGCTCGTTCCCAATTGACTCCCCTTGCTCTTCTGCGGCAAGCGATTTCCGTTCTTGTTCTTTTCCCTTGCGTTGCAAGCGTTTTTCTTTATCGTTAATGTTTTCCTCCTGGAGTGGACTTTCCCTCCAGCGCTTTATGTTGGACTTTGTCGGCTCCGCGCCCGTTTGTATTGTAAGTACCATTGTGCTAATAAACATTCTGTTAAGCACTGCATCTCCTGTGTCCGCGGTTAAAGGGTCCCTTCCACACTGCTTTTCCAGCCACGGGTGGAAAAGCAGCCCCTTACAGCAGCTAGTTCAAAATGCCGCTGCTAGACTCCTGACTTGGACGAGAAAGTTCGATCATATGCCTTGATACTAGCCATTTTGCATTGGCTTCCGGACCACTTGAGGTGTGAGTTTTATGTTGTGCCAGTAACCTATAAAATATTGCTCGGCCTAGCACCCTCCTATAGAGCTCGTGGTACCATATGTTCAATCCCAAAACCTTCACTCACAAAATGCTGGTCATTTAGTGATCCCAAGAGCCAAAATGAAGTGCCTTGGTTGGATACCTTGGGTGGCCTAGTGTGCCTCGGCAGTAGTCTGGTTGCGGGATAACGAAAACTTAATTTTTAATTATTTTTTATTAAATCAGTTGTAATATCAGCCATTGATCTACAGTTAACATTGATTTCTCTTTCTATCTCGATTCAAAACATTTCTTGGAGCAATTCTGAGTCAGTTTCCATTCCCCCTGGGTGAAAAGACATGTTTACTAACATTATTTTAAATCAAAACCACTGACGTGCATACTTGAGTTTCATAGCTTTTATTTTGAAGGTAGCCATCAACAAGCGCTTTCGGCGCATTACCGTAATGCACCGTGTTGCACAGTATTGAAAATAAGAGTGGCGGCTGGCTTGACTTCGTCTTTGCGAGTGGAGGCTGGCCTGACTGCAGTGATTTTTTCGGCGGTAAGTACTTTGGCACGACACCGGCATCCTGTGTGGGGTTTACATATTCTCCCCGTGCCTGCGTGGGTTTCCTCTGGGTACTCCGGTTTCCTCCCACATTCCAAAAACATGTATGGCAGGTTGATTCGACACTCTAAAATTGCCCCAAGGTATGTCTGTTCGTCTCTGTGTTCCCTGCGATTGGCTGGCAACAAATTCAGGGTGTCCCCCGCCTACTGCCCGAAGATAGCTGGGATAGGCTCCAGCGCCCCCCGCGACCCTTAGTGAGGAGAAGCAGTATCTATAATGGATGGATGAATAAGTAGTTTGAGCGCACAAAGTAGCCATTGGTGTGCACAAATAAAGTAGTTTGTGCGTACAAATAAAGTAGTTTGTGTGCACAAGTTAATAGTTTATGCACACAAACATTTTTTTTACGTCATGTCTGGGGCTCCGTACGAATCAAAATTGTGAGGGTGAAATGTTTTGTGAATACAACTCAGGTTTCTACGACTACGAATCTTCATTGCGCACCAATTGCCAGCTGAGGATACGATTCTCGTTGTGAGAGGACGAATCTGCGCAACATGCACATTCGGAGGATGTCACGCAGGCCGCAGGCAGGTCCCAGGGGAAGCCAGTCGAGCGGTGATTCCGCTACCCACGCATGCTCAAAGAAGAAAGCAAAATGGCGGTTCGCGATTCGGCCCGTTGTAAGGTGCGGATTAATTTCCAACAGTTCAGGTAGAGCATCTTCACAACAGGTAAAGTCAACTACATGTATATCCAATTTATTAATTATAATTTATTTCATAGTATTGTTCTTAATAGCTTTGGACTCACGGTCTTACTGCTATAGATTGCTATCTAATGACGCGTTTTACTGTCAGCATTGTAAGTACGTGACCCCCCCCCAACCGGGTTTTGAATGAACATGTGACGTGGCACATTTTAATTGAAAATATTGATTTTAGTGTAATTTATCTTTTCTTTTAAAGTAGTTGCAACAAAATGGCTTGTCTTGCCTTTAGAACAGTAGCAGTATTTGTAGCTGGCGCTAGTATTGTTGTCAATCGGTTGCAATGACAACTAAAATTTGCAATGTTTGTTTGAGTTTGTTATATAAATGTTATTATAAAAAAGTGAGAGGATTGTGATGTATCTGCAAAATGATTCCAGATGAACCTAGATATGCATGGTTTTGTTCAGTTTTGGTCGAATTATTATTTAGAATGTTTGTGAATGATTGCTTCCGGTTTGGGGTCACGTAGGCTGGATGGCGCGGAGAGACAGAGAAAAACGAGAGAGAGAGAGAGCGAGAGAGAGAGAGAGGGAGAGACTGAGAGAGAGAGAGAGAGAGAGAGAGAGAGAGAGCGAGAGAGAGAGAGAGAGAGAGAGAGAGAGAGACGAATGACTGTATCATGTGGTGGACTTATATTTATTTACTACTGGTTTACACGGTATGTTATTTTGTTTATTGATTGAATGTTTGTGTCAAAATGATTATTGTAAATATGTATTCAGATTTCGAATGTTCTTTTTAGTTTTCACGGTGTTCCATAATGGGTGCGCAATAAAACGATTGTGGACATCAGTACGAAGCGTGGTTCTTGACTGGAGTAGATATAGTATTTATTCGATCAAAAAGACAAGGATAACACCAATTCATTCTCTTTCTAACATACATGCAGATTTATTTAATTATTTATTTTTTTAAGTTTAGAGCCAAGATTGCAGGGGAAAAAAGGATTTGTGCATAAGAAGAGTGAACTATGTTTACAAAGTACAGTATTTCTTTTCGTATTTATAGGTAGTTTAGTATTTGTGCTATTCAGCATAGTTTATATTTTTTGGTTCTATTTTACAATGTACTAAACATTGACAGCCCAAAAAAATGAAAGCAAGTATCCCTCAATTTCAATTATCCTTCAATCTTCTTAATTGTCTTTATCATTTTTTGTACATACCTTAAAAAATTCTGCTGTAAGCTACCGGTGGTCATATTAGATAATTTACGTATGATCTGAGTAGTCGACTAATTGCAACTACTGTTGGTCAATAGTCGACTAGCAACAAATTTGTTTGTGGCAGCCCTACTTTCCACGCTTGTGCCAAACATAATAGCGGATCGTGTTTGTGAATGGCTGCAGCGTCACACACAGCGCACAGAGACAAGGCTGCGATTAGAAAAAAAAAATTGAATCAAGGCCTGAGTGAAATGTTACATCCCGAATAATTACAGTAGATCTATTAAAATAATTTCAGGAGAACACGTAATGGGGTATGTTGACGATGTTGCAGTTGACTTCGGGAGTGGTTCACAATATTGCTGGAGCCGGACTGATTTTCTCAGAGAATGTAGAAACTACAAAAGAAAATGAGAACAGTTGGTTAATATTGTAGGATCTCAATTGTGTATTGAAAATGGGTCACTCTGAAACCCTTGCATTACTGTTGCAGAATGAACAACACTGAAAAAACTTGTAGAATTATTCAACTTCATTTTTGGCAAGTGGTTGTATGTAATAATAGCATCTGGATTCCTTATACATTTTAAGTATATACATGCAATTTATTAATTATAATTTATTTCATAATATTGCTCTTAAATCTTAAATATTAGCTTTGGACTCACAGGTTCACAGCTATAGATTGCTATCTAATGATGCGTTTTGCTGTCAGCATTGTTATGTACGTGGCTGTTTCATGTCAACAAAAATGTTCTGTATTGTATGGGTACCGTTAATCACTCGCTAAACTGGTCACTCCGTTTTTGATTAATTAAAGTAGTCCCACAGAACACAAAAAGGACATGGTAGTGGTAAATGCAAAAGACAAAGATGCAAAACATGTCTTGTAGACATCCCAGTGTTATTTTGTTATACTGCGAGCTTGCTTAAACTGAAATGTAGTGACACAATTGAGGAGTTAGGTTTATCAACATTTAACATTTAGGTAATCGAGTGTCATTGTCTTTAATGTTTTTTTGTTTTTTGTTTTTTTTGTGGTACGAATATTACGTATTTATAATTACAGTATAGTGTGTTGCTGTCACGATCCGTCGGCTGCGCCTCCAGCGAGTGGGCGTGGCCCGGCGGGCAACTGGTCGCGGGCATGCCGTTCCGAGAGCCCAGTTTGCCCCATCCCAACCGCTATGGCGGAGAGCCCGGCCGCTGCGGCCCCTTTATCCATCATTGCCGGCTGATCTTTGACCAGCAACCCCTTACCTACGCTCACGATAATGCGAAGGTAGCGTTCATGATGAGCCTCCTGACTGGTCAAGCTAGCGCATGGGCAATGGCCGTGAGCAACGCGCGCCCGGAAGTCCGTTCTTCGTTCCCCGCGTTCATTACGGAGTTCGAGAGGGTGTTTTACCACCCGATTCGGGGGAAGGAAGCAGGAGCGGAACTTTTGGACTGCACGCAAGGCTCCCGTTCGGTAGCGGACTACTCTATCGCCTTCCGGGTCCGCGCCGCCGAGAGTGGCTTCGACGACTGCGCCCTGCGGACGGTGTTCCGGAGAGGGTTGAGCCCCGCCCTCAAGGACGAGCTGGCGGTGCGAGACGACGCCGAGACCTTGGAGGAGCTCATCACCTTGGCCATCCGGCTCGACAATCGTCTGCGAGAGCGCCGCCGCGAGCGAGGGTTGGAGCTGCGACGCCACGAGCCGCCACGCCACCAGGTGTTCGAGCCACTGCCAGCCGACGAGCTGATGCAGCTGGGAGCCAGCCGCCTCGACAACCGGGAGCGAGAGAGACGCCGTGGTTCCGGGGCTTGCTTCTCTGCGGTCTCCAGGGTCACCGAGCGGTCACCTGCCCCCGCCGAGCCAACCGTCGAGGGTCGCCCGCTCGTCGCGAGGAGCGCTGTGAGTCCGCGGTCGCTTCCACGGCGAGCTCCAACCCCCGAGAGGAGCAGCCTGAGGTCCCAGAGAACGGGCCGGTCCAGACCGGCAACACACGGAGGTTGGAGGTGGAGGCGGAACTCATAGGTTGAAACACCACAATTAAAATCCGGGCGTTAATCGATTCGGGAGCGGATGACTGCTTCATAGACGCAGGGTTAGTCGCCCAACTCGGGTGCACCGTCACGGACCTCGACCGGTCCGAGAAGCTGTGCGACCTCGACGGTCGCTTGTTAGCCGACATTCGGCGGTTAACCGAGCCCCTAACTCTAAAACTTTCCGGTAACCACATAGAGAGGCGCTCATTTTTTGTAATGCCGGCTAGAGCAGCCCCGGTCGTCCTAGGGATCCCGTGGCTAAAAGCACATAACCCGGATATCGACTGGGGTCGGCTAGCGATCCAAAGCTGGAGCCCTTTCTGTTACGCTCATTGCCTACGGTCGGCCGAAGAGGGCCGCCAAATTAATGTAGTCCCGAACAAAGCGGTCAATCTCGAAAACGTGCCGGCAATTTACCATGACCTCCGCGCCGTGTTCAGCAAGGAGCGCGCCAAATCCTTGCCTCCACACCGCCCGTACGACTGCGCGATCGACCTTCTTCCGAATCCGGTACTCCCCTCAGTTCGCCTTTACAAAATCTCCCAGCCCGAGCAAGGCGCCATGAAAGACTACATCACCGAATCGCTGGCCGCGGGTCTGATTCGCCCCTCCACGTCCCCGGTCGGGGCGGGTATGTTTTTTGTGGAGAAAAAAGATAAGAGCTTGCGACCATGCGTCGATTACAAGGAGTTAAATGCGATCACGATCAAGAATAGATACCCGCTGCCGTTACTGGACTCCGCGTTCGCCCCCTTACAGTCCGCTACCATCTTTTCGAAACTAGACCTGCGAAGCGCCTATCACTTGGTCCGGATCAGGGAGGGCGACGAGTGGAAGACCGCGTTCAAAACCCCCCTCGGGCACTTCGAATATTTAGTTATGCCTTTTGGCTTGTCCAACGCCCCAGCCGTATTCCAAGCGCTCATAAACGACGTCCTGAGGGACATGCTGAACACATGTTGCTTCGTTTACCTGGACGACATCCTGATTTTTTCCCGCACGTTCGCGCCATTCTGCAGCGGCTGCTCGAAAATAAGCTCTTTGTAAAAGCCGAAAAATGCGAGTTCCACAAAGCCTCCGTCCCCTTCCTGTCAGGGTCGCCTTTTGGCGAGGAGGAAGGTGGACCCAAAAGGCGAGGAGGCAGGGAATGGATGTCGTTCAGGGGGTTTATTAAAGGGGTTCAACAAAGGAAGACAACCGGGACGGGAGAAAAATAACAACGGTACCAACGTGACGAACAGAAATCCTTGGCTAATCTCATTAACAACAGAAGCAACACCCTTGAAAAAAATTATGGCGTCGATACGTGGCGAGATTAAGGTCCTGTCTGACAGGGTCGTACACGTTGAAAAAAGGATGGAAAGGAACGAGAACTCTGCTCTGAAAGCAATGACTCGGATCAGCGATCTGGAATGATACAGTCGCAAATGGAACCTGCGGCTGCCAGACTGCCAGAAGATCGAGAGGAGGAGGTGCCGGCTCGAGCGATCAATGTCTGCCAGGCGATTCTACCGGAAGAAAAGGAATTGTTCCCAGTGGTTGTAGTCGTCGCACACCAAGTTGGAAAGCTTCGATAAGACAACACAAAACCCAGAGGCGTCATCATCAGATTAATTTCCCGTAGACACAGGGATGCGGTGTGGAAAGCTGCAAAAAACAATTCCTATCTCCAGACGGAAGGGCTTCGCTTCACAGAAGATTTAACACAGGAGGACAGAGAAAACAGACAAAAACTGTGGCCCCACATAAAGAAAGCTTGAGATGAGGGAAAAACGGCGTACTTCGTCGGAGGAAAAGGTTTTGAGAACGGTTTGGAGATCCATGCATGAACTGAGTTTGAACTCCGACCCAAAGGTATGTGGACAGGATACCCTCTGTTCGGGCCGAGATTGCATTGAGCGTCCACATGTTTTGCACAGGACTTGCTGAGGTTTAAATGTTTTTGGGTTGTTATCTTGTTAAACGATCAGATGGAATATGCGCTGGTTCATAAAAGAACAGTGTTTATGCATATGTCCTTATTTTCTGTGGGAGTTTGCATAATAGCACAACACTGGTTATGCTACTGAGGTACGGCTGCACACTTTAGTGCAATATCACGTTTCTGCCGTTTTTGTGCTTAATTATATAGTTAATATGGTGCTGATGCCGACAGTTCTTCACTACATATTTACACCACTGCTTAATTCCTAACAAGGACTTAATTAGGTTTTGGTTATTTTTTTTCTCATTATACTGTTCTTGTGGTTTATCAATGTGATCTATTATTTCTTTGAACGCCAGGGAATATTAAGAGGAAAGCTCTTTTTCTGTTTGCAAAACAATTCAAATCAGACTTTTATTTTCAAGAATCTCACTCTACTGAAAACAATACTAACTTTTGGAGGTCTCAATGGGGTAACACTATATGGCTTTCCCATGGAACTGAGCGCTCAGCTGGGGTTGCCTCTTTAAAAGACAGGTTCAAAGGAAAAGTTCTGACCACAAAATCACAGTCACTTCATATGCCAAATTATTGAACATAATTACTTAATTTACCTTATTTTCAATATTTACGGTTACAATACATACGAAGAAAGAAAATAAAGCACTCTTGTTATCCATTGAAGATATTCTTATAGGTTGGCTGACAAAATTCCCAAATGCAATACTACTGGTGGGTGGAGATTTCAACACTATCGTGGATGTCTCTACAGATAAACTACCTCCTTCTAATCAAAATAATAAAGAGTCAATTTTAACAGAATTTATGAGGAGGTTTATATGGATATATGGAGAATTAAAAATCCAAATAATCGATTGTTCAATTGGAGCAATAGATCCGGCTCTAAGCAATCAAGATTAGATTTCTGGCTAATATCAGATTTAAACAGGAATACGGTTGATGTTCGCATCTGCCCAACACCGTTATCTGACCATAAAGCCATATAAATATCTGTTAATATCTCTACTGGTCCCATACCCACCTCATATTCAAGCTACTGGAAGCTTAATTGTTCATTACTACATAAGACTGAAATTCAAAATAAAATTAAGAATATGATCTCATTCTACTGGTATAAAGCTAACCAGGAAAATTGTTTTGGGCTTAACTGGGAAATTTTAAAATATGAAATGGGAAAATTCCTTTGAAAGAGTGGTGCTCAAGCCGTAAAAGACAGGAAAGAGGAGGAATTAAATATTGTCTCTAACTTAACTAATTTATACAATAAAGACCCCCATTCCCTGACAGAAGAAGATACCAAGGAACTATCTTTCTTGCAAATTAAACTTGATGATTTATACCGCCAAAGAGCAAAAAAAAAGTGTTTATTAGGTCTCGTTCTAAGTAGCGGGAAGAAGGAGAGCAAAGCTCTCATTATTTCTTCAACCTAGAGAAACATCATTCTATCAATGATAATATTAATAAACTAAACATGAATGGAATTATTTCTGAAGATCAGCGCAAAATAGCAGACTTGCAAATTTTTTTATAAAGAACTGTACAGCTCAAAATTTGACACTACAGCCACAGATATCCTAAATTCCCTCTCGGTTAAGATAATAAGCGAGACGGACAGAGATATGTGTGACAGGCCTATATCACTTCAAGAAGTACAGAATGTTATACATCAACTAAAAAACAATAAATTTCCAGGATCTGATGGGCTGGTCTCTGAAATGTATAAATTCCTTGCCTCTGAACTCACTCCTTTTTTACATAGTTTTTGTAGAATGTATTAGTAATGAATGTCTTCCCACTACAATGACCCAAGGAATTAATTCCTAAACCAAATAAAGACAAATTACTTCTAGATAATTGGCGCCCAATCTGCCTACTGAATAATGATTATAAAATTCTAGCTCTTTTATTAGCCATAAGATTAAGATTAGTTTTAGACTCGATCATAGATGAAACACAGTCAGGTTTTATGAATAAGAGTCATATCTCAAATAATATTAGACTAGTTTTAGATATTCTTGATTATCCAGATATGGTGGAGGACAATGGGCTCATACTATTTTTAGACTTCTACAAAGTATTTGATGCCGTTGAACACCCTTTCATTCTACAATCACTTAAGAAATTTGGTTTCGGAGGATGTTTTTTCTCAGCTATAAAAACACTATACAAAAACAGTAATAGCACAATTAAATTGACAGGTGGGATGTCTCCTAGATTTCAGGTTTCCAGAGGCATTAGACAAGGATGCCCAGCTTCACCGTATCTCTTCCTACTCGTATCGCAGCTTTTGGCAGATCATATCAAATCTAGTGAAATAAATGGTATGAACATCTTAGGCAGAGAGCTCACTATTACCCAGTTGGCAGACGATACGACACTCTTTCTAAAGGATGAAAACCAAATCCCTAATATTATAGGTACTATAAATACATTCTCCAAAGCATCTGGTTTGAATCTAAATCTCTGCAAATGTGAAATTATGCCTATTAAGAACTGTTCGAAAACATCCATCTGTAACATCCCAGTAAAAAATTAACTGGTTTACTTAGGTATTACAATAACTAAAGACCAACAAAAAAGATCAGTGATGAATTTCAGTCCTATTATTGAAAGAACAAAAGTAAAGCTAAACCAGTGACTCTTGCGGGATCTCTCTATCAGAGGTAGAATCCTTCTCTCTGCGGCGGAAGGTTTCTCGCGTTTAACATATGCATCTCTGTCTTTGCATTTGGATAAAAAACTAATTGCTGAAATCGACAAGCTACTTTTCAACTTCGTATGGAAAAATAGAATTCATCATCTAAAGAAATCTGTTCTAACAAATGACTTTGAAAAAGGTGGCCTAAAGTGTTTAGATTTCTGCACTCTAAATAACACATTCAAAATAAAGTGGTTGAAACAATTTTTTAAAAACCCAACTCCATATGGAATATCATACCGTTGCATATCTTGTCAAAACTGTATGGTTTAAACTTTTTCCTGACATGTAACTACAATATTGAAAAAAATCCCGATAAAAATGTCATCCTTTCATCGTCAGGCATTCCTTTCATGGTCTCTTATTTTCAAGCATAATTTTTCACCTCATACATTTATTATTTGGAACAACAAAGACATATTATTTAAACATAAATCACTTTTTATTTAAATATCCTATTTCGTATTATTTTCCATCTCACTATTTATTCTCTTATTTATCTAATTTATATATTTAATCGAATTATTGTTGTTATGATCCACCAGCAACGCAGGATGGAGCAGGACTCTCCAAGCGCAGACACGAGAAAATAGGTGATACAAAGATATTTATTAATAATTAGAATAGGCAATCTCCAATATACAATCGTGAACTAGCCGGGACTATCGGCTATAGCAACTATGAAAAATAACTATCGACGAGGGAAAACAGAAAGCGCTGGTGGGGATTCACACCAGGACGCAAAAGGCAATACGGAGGAACGAAAAGCGCTTGCAAAAGGCAAGAGAAAGAAACAACGCAAATAGCTTACCGCACAAGGGTAAGGGGAATCCAATCAGGTAAGTGATAAACAGAAAGCGCACCGAGCAATAGCTGGCGGAGACGAAAACACAAAAACGCAGTAACAAGATACACATTAACAATAGAGCGAACTAGAACGTGGAACATGAACATGAGCGATGTGGGATAACGATCCGACGCTGGGGAGTCAGTGTAAGTGTCTTAAATAGTGCGTGCAATCAGTGTGTGAATAGGAGTCCGGTGTGGAGCTGGTGGGCGTGTCTCGCAGCTGCTGATGGCCCGGCCAGAGACGATCGCTGGAGGAACGCCCACACAGCTGTCAAAACAAAAGACACATGGCATGACAGACACGGATCGTGACAGTACCCCCCCCTCAACGGACGCCTCTTGGCGGACCACCTGGTTTTTCCGGATGAGCGGCGTGGTAATCGCGGACAAGAGATGGACACACAATCCAGGAGCAGGGGATCCACTGACGCTCCTCCGGACCGTAGCCTTCCCAGTCGACCAGGTACTGTACTCCTCGCCCCCTGCGCCTGGAGTCAAGGATTTCTCGAACCGTGTAGATTGGGTCACCGTCGACGATCCTCGGTGGTGGCGGCGGGGCGGTGGAGGGAACCAGAGGGCTGGAGAGGGCAGGCTTGATGAGGGAGACGTGGAACACGGGATGAATCCTCATTGTGGGGGGAAGCTTGAGCCTGACCGAGACGGGGTTTACGATGGTCTCGACCTCGAATGGACCCACGAGGCCCAGCTTCTGTGATGACCCCGCCAGGTTGAGGTCACGGGTGGACAGCCACACCTTGTCCCCCACTTTGTATGACGGAGCCGGGTGCCGACGGCGGTCCGCTATGCGCCGGTTGCGCTCGGCCGTGCGGGCAAGGGCTGCCCTGGCCTCTTTCCAGACGCGGTGTGCCCTTCTGAGGTGGCGCTGGACGGAGGGAACCTCTTCCACCCCCGCCTGAGTAGGGAAGAGCGGGGGCTGGTAGCCGTAGGCCGTCATGAAGGGTGAGCGACCGGTGGTAGACGAGATCAGGGTGTTGTGTGCGTACTCCACCCATGGGAGATGGTCGGCCCGAGAGGACGGTCGATCGAGGCAGACACAACAAAGGGCTGCTTCTAGGTCTTGGTTGGTGCGTTCTGACTGTCCGTTAGACTGGGGGTGGTAGCCGGACGACAGGCTTGAGGTAGCACCCAGGGACTGGCAGAAGCGTTTCCACACCTTGGAGATAAACTGGGGGCCTCGGTCTGACACTAAGTCCTCGGGGATGCCATGAAGCGTGAACACGTGAGAAACGAGCAAGTCGGCTGTCTCCAAGGCGGAGGGGAGCTTCGGCAGAGCGATGAAGTGGGCGGACTTTGAGAAGCGGTCAACGACGGTCAGGACGACGGTGTTGCCCCTGGAAGCTGGGAGGCCCGTGACGAAGTCCAGCGCGATGTGCGACCACGGCCGGGAAGGAATGGGCAATGGCCGCACTGCCCCGCTGGAGGCTGATGTGACGCCTTGCTGGATGCACATGCGGGACAGGCCTGGACGTACTCCGTGACATCTTTCCCCAGAGCCGGCCACCAGAAACGTTGGCCGATGAGGCCAAGCGTCCGGCGCACCCCTGGGTGGCAAGCCACCTTCGACGCGTGCCCCCATTTCAATACCTCCGCGCGGTGTGGGACCGGCACGTACAACCGTCCCTCTGGGCAGCCGGGGGGTTTGTCGGCCTCTTCCTGGGCCCCCCGAATCTGCTGTTCCACTTCCCACTGCAGGGAAGCCACCAGGCGGTCTCTGGGCACCACGCTGTCCGGCCCCTCTTCCTCGGCCACCGGGTCGTGAATGCGCGACAGGGCGTCAGGCTTGGTGTTTTTAGACCCCGGTCGATAGGTCAGCGTGTAGTTGTAGCGGCTCAAGAGGAGGGACCAGCGCGCCAGGCGGGGGTTCAGTCTTTTTTCGGTGCGTATGTAGGAAAGGTTCTTGTGATCAGTCTCTGGAACGCGGTCTCGGCCTGACTATCCCACGTGAACTTGGTTTTGGTGGATGTGAGGCGAGTGAGGGGTAGCGCCTGACGGCTATAATTCTTAATGAACCTACGATAAAAGTTTGCGAAACCCAAAAACCTTTGCAACTGTTTGCGGTTCGCCGGCGTCGGCCAGTCCACTACGGCGCGCGTTTTGGACGGGTCAGCCTTGATCTGCCCGTCCACTATGATAAACCCCAAAAATTGTACTGACTTCTGGTGGAATTCGCACTTCTCGGCTTTCACGTACAACCGGTTCTCTAGGAGGCGCTGTAAGACGGCCCGAACGTGTAACTGGTGTTCTTCTGCGGTGCGCGAGAAAATCAGGATGTCATTTAGGTATACAAAACAGGTTACGTTAAGCATGTCCCGCAGGACATCGTTGATTAGGGCCTGGAATACGGCGGGAGCATTGGACAACCCGAACGGCATGACGAGATATTCAAAATGGCCCAGCGGGGTTTTAAACGCCGTTTTCCACTCGTCCCCTGCACGGATTCGCACGAGGTGGTACGCGCTGCGAAGGTCCAACTTGGAGAATATAGCGGCTTGCTGCAAAGGGGCGAAAGCGGAGTCTAGCAGTGGGAGCGGGTAGCGATTTTTAATCGTGATCTCGTTTAAGGCCTTGTAGTCCACACAGGGCCGTGGGGTTTTATATTTTTTCTCGACGAAGAAAAATCCTGCCCCTATCGGGGACGTGGAGGGTCTAATTAGCCCGGCGGCCAGGGACTCAGTGATGTACTCCTTCATGGCGGTTTGCTCAGGCTGGGAGACCTTATACAGGCGCGCGGACGGAAGGGAGGCGTTCAGAACTAGGTCAATGGCGCAATCGTACGGGCGGTGCGGCGGCAACGACTTTGCTCGCTCCTTGCTGAATGCAGCTCGGAGGTCATGGTAGATCGCGGGAACGTTTGCTAGGTTAATGTTCTCGGCCGGAGCGGGCGGAACCTGGAGACCTTCCTCCGCCGAACGGAGGCACTGGGCATGGCAGAACGGGCTCCAATTCTGAATGGCCATCCGTCCCCAGTCGATCAGGGGGTTATGTGCTTGCAGCCAGGGTAGACCAAGGACGATGGGTGCCGCCCTGGACGGCATAACAAAAAACGAGCGTGTCTCGATATGATTTCCCAATATTTTAAGGGTTAGCGGCTGCATTACCCGTCTGATATCGGCCAGGAGGCGCCCGTCGAGATCGCAAACCCGCTCAGACTTGCAGAGATCTGCGACCGTGCAGCCTAGTTTTTCCACTAGGCCGGAGTCGATGAAGCAGTTGTCGGCCCCAGAGTCGATCAATGCGGATGCTGGCGGATGCTGGCCTTCAGGCTGTGAGGACCGCTTTCCATCTGATGCTGCATCAGCTGGAAAGCGGTGAAGGTGGACTCTTAAAACGCTGACAAGGAAAAATCGGGAATGAGCAAGGGTTTATTGTGGCCGACAGGTAACAACCAAAATTCAATCGGCAAGAGATCTTGCTATCAATCTTATTATAATAGTCAGGGTATCTATAGTTACTGTCATCGAGAGACGATAACGAAAAAAACGCTGGTGGATCAAACTCACACCAGGAAATCAAAACGAGAAACAGAAATAGCTTGCAACGCAAGAATACCGAAAACGACAATTACTTGCCACCAAAGGACAAGGTGAATCCCAAACACGACGAGAAAGAAAAGCGAGCCGAGAAATAGCTGGATGCAAAGTAACAAAACACACAAATACCATACACAGAATAAACGTGGCGAGAACTGTAGCAAAGGCACATGAACTAGAGCAACGTTGGTCAATAATCCGACGCGTCGATGGCTTAAGTAGTCTGTAATCACGGGCTTCATTGAGTGCAGCTGCGTGGCTCGTGAGCGCGTCTCGCTCGCGGCCGGGTCCCAGGATCGCGCGCCGTCGGAACACGCCCACTCAGCTGCAACGAAAAACAGACGGATCGTGACACAGGCCCATTATCTCCCCCTTGACCACCAGTCGCGTAACGTCTTTAGAGTCTCGGCAAGGTAATCCGTGCGTCTCGGAGCTGGAGGTCGTTTCCCCGGAGTGGGGAGGGTCGCTGGAGGCGGCTGCTGACTCACAATGTTCCCCGTGGCGCGGGGTGGACGTCCGGCGTGACCGTCGTCCCGGGCAAGCGGCCACTCGGTGACCTAGTAAGCCACAGTAGAAGCACGCTCCCGATCGGCACCGTCGCTGGCGTTCGTCGGAGTCCAAGCGGTTGGCTCCTAGCTGCATGGGTTCGTCGGCCGGCGGAAGCTCCCAGCTCCGGGGGTGCACTGGCTCGAAGACTCGCTGCTCGGCCGCTCTCTCTCGGCGTCGCTCTCGCAGGCGGTTGTCGAGTCGTATGGCCAGGCTGATGAGCTCCTCCAATGACTCGGCGTCCTCGCGGACGGCAAGCTCGTCCTTCAGGGAAGAGTTCAGTCCCCTACTTTTTTTTTTTTTTTTTTTTTCAAGATGACGGCGCGCATAGACGCAGTGGCTAACAGCTCTCCCTCCCAGTGCTCCTTATTACTTTTTATTAGTGTTTGCTTGCTCATATTGGCACCAACTGAGGCACAACATCGATATACCCGCCAGGACATCGTGGACATTGGATATCGATGCGAATTAACCATCACAGAGGAATTTTGCTATGATCGCAAAATTCCGGACGAACTGGCGAGGCTGCCCGGCTCACCGTGGTTTGTCATCGGGACCGGGAGGCGGCGCAGGCGACGCAGAGAGGAAGCAGAAGCGGGGCTGCAGGTCCGGTGTCTTGCAACGGCTGCGGCGGCAGCCCCACAGGCAACCACTGCCGAGTCTGTACCTCACCAACGCCAGATCCGTGGTCCACAAAATCGACGATCTGGGATTACAAATCCTGGGAAACCGCCATGTGAGAGATAGCAGTGTGATCGTCGTCACGGAATCCTGGCTGCAAGCAGACGTCCCCGACGCTAGCATCCAGCTGGCCGGGCGCTCGCTACATCGCGCGGATCGGACGAGGGACACCGGTAAGAGGAGGGGCGGGGGGCTCTGTGTTTACGTGCATGAGAACTGGTGCGGCGATAGCACGATCGTCGAGAAGCACTCTTCCCCCGACATCGAGTTAATGGCCGTTAAATGCCGGCCTTATTTTCTCCCGAGGGAGCTAACGGTCGTGATTGTCACAGCTGTTTACATCCCTCCCGACACTAGCACTAGCACGGCGCTCTCGCTACTCGCGTGCGTCATCAATAAACATCAGCGGGCCTACCCTGATGGCGTTCACGTAGTAGCGGGAGACTTTAATAAGGCCAATTTAAAGACTGTACTCCCAGAGTTTCACCAGCATGTCAAGTGCCCAACGAGGGGAGACAACACTCTCGACCATGTGTACTCGAACATCAAGCACGCATACAGGGCCCTCCCACTCGCCCCTCTCTGCCAGTCAGACCACCTGTCCTTGCAGCTCGCACCTGCGTACACCTCTCTCAGACGCAGATTCAGGCCCACCACAAAGACTGTGAAAACCTGGCGTGACGACGCCATGAGTGAATTACAGGACTGCTTTCATGACACAAACTGGGACCTCTTTGATCATCAGGACCTTGATGTCTACACACATTGTGTACTGGACTACATCAAGTTCTGCATGGATACTGTGTCCCTACACAGGACTATACGGACCTTCCCAAATGCGAAGCCCTGGATGTCCAGCAGGGTTCGCGCTCTCCTCAAGGCCCGGGACGCTGCCTTCAGGTCAGGCGACAAAGCCCGGTACAGGGTGGCCCGTGCTGACCTGAGCAAAGGCATCAAGCTAGCCAAGGCAACCTACAAGGGGAGGCTGGAGGCCCACCTTGCCAGTAACAGACCACGGGAGGTGTGGCAGGGTCTACGGAGCATCACCAACTTCCGTGGCGGCAGCACGACCTCTGTAGACCCGAGTGCATCGCTGGCAGAGGAGCTTAACTGCTTCTTCGCTCGCTTCGACTCGCCCCAACCGTCACACCCCCGCACTTCATGCTCCAACTCCCCCCCACTCATCGTAGAGGAACACGATGTGAGGCGCGCGCTCCTGGCGGTTAACCCCAGAAAAGCTACTGGACCCGACGGAATACCAGGCAAGGTCCTCAGAGCATGTGCCCACCAACTGGCACATGTTTTCTGCAGGATCTTCAACCGCTCCCTGGCTCAAGCAGTCATCCCCTCCTGCTTGAAAACTTCCACCATTATTCCTGTCGCCAAAAAGTCACCAGCCGTCCACCTGAATGACTACCGTCCTGTTGCTCTCACACCAGTCATCATGAAGTGCTTCGAGAGGCTGGTTCTCCAGCACATCAGGGACTGCCTTCCTCCCACTCTGGACCCCTACCAGTTTGCATACCGGGCTAACAGATCCACTGAGGACGCCATCGACACTGCTCTGCATGTTGTGCTGGGCCACCTGGAACGACAGCAGAGCTATGCAAGGATGCTCTTTGTGGACTACAGCTCGGCATTCAACACGATCATCCCAGACATCCTCGTCGCCAAACTGGACATTCTCGGGCTCCCTGCCCTCACACGCATCTGGATTAAGGACTTTCTGACCAACAGACCCCAGACTGTGTTGCTCGGCCCCTACACGTCCTCCACCCGCATGCTGAGCACCGGTTCCCCTCAAGGATGCGTGCTGAGCCCTCTCCTGTACGCCCTCTACACCTACGACTGCAGCCCGGCCCACGGCAACAACACCATCGTCAAGTTTGCTGACGACACGACAGTGGTCGGTCTGATCTCGGAAGGTGACGAGACAGCCTACAGAGAGGAGGTAAAGAGACTGACAGCTTGGTGCAAGGACAACAGACTGCACCTTAACACTGCAAAAACAAAGGAGATTGTCGTCGACTTCAGGAGGAACAAGACGGTGCCGCCCCCCCTCTGCATCGAAGGCGTGTGTGTGGAGAGGGTCCACACGTTCAAGTTCCTGGGAGTACAGATCTCCGACGACCTTTCTTGGACTCACAACACCACAGCAGTGGTAAAGAAGGTCCGCCAGCGTCTGCACTTTCTGAGAGTCCTCAGGAAATTCAACCTGAACAGGAAGCTGCTGCTAGCCTTCTACCACTCGTCCATCGAGAGCCTGCTGACGTACTGTGTCTCCACCTGGTACAGCGGCTGCACTGAGGCGGACAGAGTGAGGCTCCAGAAGACAGTCAAAACAGCGCAAAGGATTATTGGCTGCCCTCTCCCCTCACTGTCGGACATCTACACCGCCCGGTGCCTCAGAAGGGCTCTCAACATCGTCAAAGACAATACCCACCCAAACTCACACCTGTTCGACCTGATGCCCTCTGGCAGGCGCTACAGATGCATCAAATCGAGGACCAATAGACTGAGAAACAGTTTCTTTCCGAGAGCCATCTCCATTCTGAACTCTCACACACAAACGAGAACACCCTTACCTTGCAGAACAGCATTGTGATGTGTTTTTACATACACTATTCAGTACTAAATTCCGTTGCACTCTCTTATTTATTTATCTAATTTATATATTTGTCTGTATTATTGTTGTATTGCACTGGAGAGGGGAGCTCTCTAATCTCGTTGCACACTTGAGTACAATGACAATAAAGGGATTTCTAAACACAGTCCGTAGAGCGCAGGCGTCGAAGCCGCTCTCCGCCGCGCGAATGCGGAAGGCGATGGAGTAATCGGCCACCGACCGATTCCCCTGGGTGCAGTCCAGTAACTCCATCCCCGCCTCTTTTCCCCGAAAGGGATGGTGGAAAACACATTGGAATTCGGCCAGGAACGCAGGGAAAGAGGACCGAATTTCCGGACGGGCATTGCTCACGGCCATGGCCCACGCACTCGCTTGGCCAGTCAAGAGACTCATCATGAACGCAATTTTTGAACTTTCATGTGCGTACGTATGCGGCTGTTGATCAAAAATCAACCGGCAGTGATGAATAAACGGGCCGCAAAGACCCGACTCCCTCCCATACCGGCTGGGGTGAGGCAGACTGGGCTCCCGTACTGCGAACCCCGGGCGTGGCATTCCGATCGCGGCTGCGGTCGGATCGGCAGCTGACGCGGCGTGCGGGTATAGGCTATTGACATGGGCGTCGAAGGTTTCGCAACGGTGGGCCAACATCTAAAGAAATCTGTTCTAACAAATGACTTTGAAAAAGGTGGCCTAAAGTGTTTAGATTTCTGCACTCTAAATAACACATTCAAAATAAAGTGGTTGAAACAATTTTTTAAAAACCCAACTCCATATGGAATATCATACCGTTGCATATCTTGTCAAAACTGTATGGTTTAAACTTTTTCCTGACATGTAACTACAATATTGAAAAGAATCCCGATAAAAATGTCATCCTTTCATCGTCAGGCATTCCTTTCATGGTCTCTTATTTTCAAGCATAATTTTTCACCTCATACATTTATTATTTGGAACAACAAAGACATATTATTTAAACATAAATCACTTTTTATTTAAATATCCTATTTCGTATTATTTTCCATCTCACTATTTATTCTCTTATTTATCTAATTTATATATTTAATCGAATTATTGTTGTTATGATCCACCAGCGTTGCTGGTGGATGGAGCAGGACTCTCCAAGCGCAGACACGAGAAAATAGGTGATACAAAGATATTTATTAATAATTAGAATAGGCAATCTCCAATATACAATTGTGAACTAGCCGGGGCTATCGGCTATAGCAACTATGAAAAATAACTATCGACGAGGGAAAACAGAAAGCGCTGGTGGGGATTCACACCAGGACGCAAAAGGCAATACGGAGGAACGAAAAGCGCTTGCAAAAGGCAAGAGAAAGAAACAACGCAAATAGTTTACCGCACAAGGGTAAGGGGAATCCAATCAGGTAAGTGATAAACAGAAAGCGCACCGAGTAATAGCTGGCGGAGACGAAAACACAAAAACGCAGTAACAAGATACACATTAACAATAGAGCGAACTAGAACGTGGAACATGAACATGAGCGATGTGGGATAACGATCCGACGCTGGGGAGTCAGTGTAAGTGTCTTAAATAGTGTGTGCAATCAGTGTGTGAATAGGAGTCCGGTGTGGAGCTGGTGGGCGTGTCTCGCAGCTGCTGATGGCCCGGCCCGAGACGATCGCTGGAGGAACGCCCACACAGCTGTCAAAACGAAAGACACATGGCATGACAGACACGGATCGTGACAATTGTTGTATTGCACTGGAGAGGGGAGCTCTCTAATCTCGTTGCACACTTGAGTACAATGACAATAAAGGGATTTCTGATTCTGATTCTGATTCTGAAAACTGGTTTAACAGCAACATAATGTTTGTGGCTCAACTTTTTAACAGGACTGGTCATCTTTACTCATATAGTGAGTTTCTCAAAGAATATAACTTACCTGTGTCACCTGGAGACTATGCCAAAGTCTTTGGAGCCATTTCTTCTGGTGTTTGTATGTTATTTAGATCACAAAGAGTGGAAACCCAAGGTTTAACTCTGCCATATTTGACTGACATCCTATTGGTAAAATTAGCTTGATCTGCATTCATAGCAAGAACAATAAAGTCATTAGAGCTCTGTTTAAAAGTGAAGTTACTACAGTTCCATATGTGATTTCATTCTGGAACAAATATGTGGAACACATTGACTGCAAAAGAGTCTGGCTGTTACCCAATCTTTTTCTGTTATCCAACAAAGTTAAAGAAATCTCATTTAGGATAATTCATAGGTTTTACCCCTCCAATGTTCATATTGTTAAAAGATTTAAAAACGACATTGATGTGAAGTGCTCCTTCTGTTCTGTGGATGCTGAAACAGTGACTCATTTATTTTGGCTATGCCCCATTATTCAAAGATTTTGGTCTGATGTATGTAATTTTATTGCTAACAATATAGACAACGATGTTCAGCTGTTTTGGAAGGATGTTCTGCTTGGAATCTATGACATGGAAAGAAATAAGGCAAAATATAATGAAAACTTAATTATTAACTAAATTATTACTCTTATCATATTTTTGGCCACATTTTATATTCACAAATGTAAATTCATGCGTAAAGAAGTGCACTTCATTGCTTTCCACTGTGAACTCAAGCAGTACATCAATAATAAATAATTAAGAGGCTATTAAAACGTTGAATGTCTGTAAACATCTTGATATATGTTTGTAAACGTTTTATTCCCCCTGGCATTGTTGCATTTTCTTTTTTTGTTTTATTTCTTACTTGATCCCAATTCAAGAATATTGTATTTTTTGTATTCATTACACAGTAAAGGATTTTATACATTTGACTATAAAGGATTTAATACGATTGACTACAAGTTACATGTATTTCGTTTAATGCAATAAAGATATTTGCTGATTGTGCTTTGATTCGATGTGCAGTGGAAGGTCAGGGCAGGCTGTGTGTAATGCGTAGGTGGCAGATATTTTTTGTACAGGACGAGCCACACTTCTGATAACGGGGGTACTGACGCAGGCCTCCCGCCATCAAGGCGCTGCTGTGTGAGATTGGACGAGCCGACACGTCATCCTGCAGGCAGAAGACATCCACTAAGAGAAAGCTAAAGTTAACTGCAGATGACACATAGCCAATAGTAGAATAGTAGGTTATCTTTGTTTTGTTTGCTGAAATGTATAATTGATCCTGGGCAACTCGGGGGGGCGTCGTCCTCTGTTGGGTACAGGGACGCGCAGAGCTGTAATGGTAGGGACCCGAGCCCCAGATTTGTATTAGATCTCCTGTTAGGAATAAATCCGCTCCCGTGTGAAGTTGCCGGCTTCCTGGTCATCTTTCTCTCAAAAACGAGCGCGCATAATTGTTGGATGAATGTAGGTCGTGTTTGGTTAACCATTAATGGAGTCAGATAATTAATTCAAACTTTTGGTACATTTAAAGTGAAAAACCCAACAATTTTTGGTGAACCCGACGTGATGAGAGGGAGAGGACTACAAAAGAAATCCACAGACTTCGAATAAGAGAACCACAGGGTCTGGGACCCAGGGTCAGGGACCCGTATCCACACCAAGTGACGACTTGTTGAACGGAAAGGAAATCCCGATTTAGACCTGTTTTCCTCTGGTGGTACCACATCTAAAAGGTAAGCAGAATACCTGTCTGAATTCTGCACAATTGGGGAAAAATAAATGTAACAGAGGAAAGCGGGGATAATTGGGACATTAAATATTAAAAGTGTGGATTGTGACACGGTGTAAAATCTGGGATTTACGTGTCACGGTGATACGGTGTAAAATCTGGGATTTACGTATCACGGTAATAAGGTGTAAAATCTGGGATTTACTTATTACTAAATTTGTGGTTCTGATACGGTGTAAAATCTGGGATTTACGTATCGCGAAGTCGTAATAAGGTGTAAAATCTGGGATTTACTTATTACAAAAATAGTCTGGGACTATATGTGGTATTGATACGGTGTAAAATCTGGGATTTACGTATCGCGATTTGTGTGCAAGTGTAAGCAGTGTGATTGGTGTGATATAATTTGGACTGTTTTGTTTGATATTTGGCTGGGACGCACGGGAGTGGATTGTTCAGGAGGAGTGGAGATAGGTGAGATATGGGGCTCGGTTCCGATGAACCATATGAAAGTGATGGTGTGAGGCAAGAAATTGATGGACATTATGTGAAGTTGGAGACGCAATTAATGAGTGGAATTGAGGAGAAAAAAAAAAAAGATAAACAAAAAAAAAAAAAGGAAAAGAGAGGTATCGGAAGGTGTTTTTGAAATTACAAAAGGATGACCACATGGGATATGATTAAGTTGGCTAAGCAGGTGCAATAGAAAGAGAGGAAAATTTTGAATGACATCAAACAATTGAAAAGGGGCAAAAGATAAAGCTAAATGGATTCGGAAAGGTAAAATGGAAAAAGAATTGGCAATGGTGGAGGAGGACAGACGTAGTGTGCATCAATTGGCGACAGTGGCGACAGCATTGGAAAACATAAAATTGGAAGAAAAGGTTGTGAAAGTGGATAAGAAGGAGAGGCACGTGAGAAAAAGGAGATGTTGAATGTTGTGGAGGGTTGTGCAAGTGACAAGATTGGTAAAGGGTGATATTGAACTGGTCGTTGAACCTTTGGCGTATATTTGTAGTCAATTATGTATGTCAGGGGTTTCCAGGCAAAAAGAAAATGGCAAATGTTATTCCAGTTTTGTTATATTATTGATTGAGCTCACTTTGCTTGTTGGTGCTCGTTTTAAGAATACTGTTCTGAATATTACAGTTTGAAAACTGACAAGTTTAGTAAGGACTACTTATTTTGAGACTATTGTCATTGACAAAAGTACAATGACAATAAAGGGATTTCTAATTCTAATTCTAAAAATTGATATGGGCCTACTATTATTTTAGTAGTTTTCTAAATCTGGTCACGTAAAATGTTCCTGTTCTATTGGCAGATAATATTATTTATTTTACTTTTGATTTTTCCGAGTTAATATTTTTTCCCTTAATAATTCCAGACAAATAGGAGTGGAAAACACTAAGGCCTGGAGTGGCCCGCGGCCCCTATGTTTGTTTCCATACAACCCATCCCTTCACAGCCCGGTTTGCCTCTTTTTCTGACACTAATCTCCTTGTTTCACTGTGTGTGTGTGTGTGTGCGTGTGCGTGTGTGTGCGTCTGTGTTCCCTTTGGCTGATAAACGTAGCTGGTAGTTTGGTCTACTAGAGTTTTGTTTACTTTCTTGGCTGCCTACTCTCTGAAGGTCATTGTAAATTTGATTCTTCTTATTATGTTGCATGAAGAATTTTTATTTTTTTTAAGGATCCATTGACATAAATAAAGGTAAATAAAGGAATTTGTGTTCCCCATCAGAAAATATGAGCCTTGATTTGGTCAAAGTGACGTCATACTGCAGGTTCCTTGCAAGATTGATGTGTCACTCGCTGTTAAGGATTTTTTAGTGCCATAAGCACTGGCCATTTATATAGCTCCTGAGAAGACCTGTTAAATTTGTAGAGTTAATTAGTCCTAGAGAAAACGAACGGCTTTACTAGGAGGCATGCATCGAAACGTCAACTCAAAGCATTAAGACCCTTTTCAATCCCCTTGCCCCTAACTCTCTCATGTTCTCTCTCTCTCTCTCTTTTTCTCTCACTCTTTGTGTGTGCGGGCGAGTTGGGATTTAACATTGTTTGGACATAAAGAATATACAATTTAATTGCTATAGCACATTTCACTTTCAATATTAGGTAATAAAGTAATTAATAGATAATCTGAATACAATTAGCAGGAAATTAGAAATACACTAAAACATACAAGAGACACCTGAAGAACAGCAGAACAGCGCCAGTCTTACTAGGATTTAAAGTTTTAAGCAAAGGGATTATGGTTTTGGGACAGGTTTTAATTGAAATATTCTAGGATCATGTTGAAAGAAAATCCTTAGAACGGGAAATATCTAGCAATTGGAGATTGGTTTACCAAATATAAAGTTGGATTAAATAGTTCTGAAGATGATTTATTAACTGATGTGTATTAAATGTGACAAAGGTAGACGACAGACGTTTTATGACTGTACGACGCGAACCCTGACACGACAACTCTTAAGGGACATGACAGCATTCCATAAATGCCAGACTGCTAACATCTATATCTATGAGGTGTTTGACGTCACAGGTGCAGGATCGTCAGCCACGTCCAGGAGAAACGACATCACGGGGACTGAATGGGAAAATCAAGAGACCCACAGTTGTAAATTTTGGCATACGCTGGCTAAATTGAGGCAAAATTAAGGAACTGCCAGCACAAATCTCAGTGGAATCGAGGCGGACGCGCCAAGGGAGGGGTCTCTGTGTGGAATTGGAAAGTATCTTTTGGTGAATGAAAGTGTGAAAGAAAAAGTGTTTGTATGCATATGTGGTTTGAGTGAATGTTTAAGGGACGGGCCTCAGGAAAGAAACAGAAAATTGATTGAGGACACCAACAAGCCCTTACAGTACTAGGGATGCAATGGGCGGACAGGCCTGATCACCCTGAATCCCTATTGCACTCCCAAGTATTGATTTTCAAATTGTTATTGGAGAAAGATTGGAGTAATTAAATTCAAGCATCAAGTGAATGATTGATTGACATTATTACACAAAATATATGCAAAACTGAAAGTTTCAGAAGGGAGGTAATTTACCCCTTCTCACTGGCAAGTGCCACTCCT
This sequence comes from Idiotropiscis lumnitzeri, assembly GCF_059441095.1. Taxonomy (NCBI): domain Eukaryota; kingdom Metazoa; phylum Chordata; class Actinopteri; order Syngnathiformes; family Syngnathidae; genus Idiotropiscis; species Idiotropiscis lumnitzeri. The sequence continues at coordinate 15,785,767 of NC_142405.1, forward strand.
CCAGTTCTCTCCACAGGTGACATGTGACCTGTGTGACCAGAAGGCCGGAGAACGCTTCAAAGAGTGCCTCATCACGCCCATCCCGGAGGTTCTCCTCAACAAGGAGGGAGATATAAGATATTCTCATTTAGGGTCCACAAAACAGATTAAGATATAGTTGTTGCTTTAGCCTGCTCATGGACCTCGCTGGTTTTATTATTATTCACATCGGGTGCGCGACTAGATAACATACACCCAGTACAGGATAGGGAAAATTTCGTTGTATTGATTAGACTTTTCCATGATATACGGCACCACAGCGGTGATACTTGAAGTTAATGTCAGTTAAGTGGGGCAGTTGCGCTGTTTTTATGAAAAATTACTCACTTAATGCAAGGGTAGGTCCTCCGTAGGGGGATGCGAGAGTTACATTCGGGACAAAATTTACTTGTCAGGAACTGTCCTCTCTTGAGGCCGAGGCTAGACCTGCTGACCAGCATGACGGTCACCGGCTGAATGGGAACACCTCAGGTGAGATTGGCCGTGCCGTGCATCAGATATTTCGGGCCCCGTTGGGGCCGATGTTGCTGTGTCTTTCAGGTGGGGAAGAGGGAGACAGGCCTGGTCTGTGTGGCCAGGGCGAGACGCGAATGGAGTGAGCCTTCCGGAAGTGACCCGTCCAATAATGTCGTCATTACACAGCTGTTCCAGTGGGCCGTCCTCAAGGGCGTGTACCTTCCGGTTGCAGACATCATGCGAAACAGTCCATCAATGAAAAACTGCTAATCAGTCTAAGTTTAGGAGGCCAAAAGAGATTAAAAGAAAGAAAAAAGGGAGGGGAGCATCTAATGCAGCCGTTGACGCATACAGGTCCCATTGCACCTGTTCCTTCCACTTCTGCTGCTCCTAGGCAAGGTTCGGGTGACGTGGCGCCATAGCAGGCTGGCTGTCCGTACCAGGCTGGTCAATGATTGCGGTAACAGAGGTAGGGGTGGTTATAGACAGGGGTTGTGAGTGGGGTGTGCTCTTGCTGCGGGTTGTGGGGTCACTGGGTGATGAGCTGTCCATACCGAGCCACTTTCTGGAATCTGCCATCCTCTGGTCCGGTGCCATACCTGTCGCACAGAGCTCCACCAGCGCAGGGGGCGCCACCGTTACCCACTCCCAACGCACTCTTGACACCAACCCGCTGGTACCCCATTCCATGACAGGGGGCCGCGGAGCTTCAGCGTTCGAGGACTGCCAGGTCCCTGCATCCCGGGGACGGTGGATGGACAAGTTTTCGATGGTGCTGGATACTGGGGCGAGCCATGAGCTCCTTCCGCATCTCCCAGTGAGCCATGTGGACTCTCGAGATTGCCAGAGTCACTGCCATTGACTGAATGAACACTGGAATTCGAGTGGCATTTCCGGATGGGACTGAACTTGACTGTGCCTATCCTTCGGAGGGAGCATATGTCGTGCTCTCTTCCTTCCTAGTGGCTGAGCTGAACTGAAACATCTGAGGGCAGCTCTGAAACCTGGTTCTCCATTCTCCCGCGGTGGGTATGCCCTGTTCCTGCTCTGGTCTGTGTGGTTTAGCAACCGCCACCCATTCAATTCACCAATTGACACATTACATTGTAAATATGATCACGCACATATGATTTGGTTTATCAAAATGCATTCATCCAAATTTAGTCATGAGTACATCTTGCATTAGAATTATATATTTGTTATGTCTACCGGCGTTGCCTCGCATGCGTGCCTTGTCCCTGAGCAGCGGAAATGGTATGAATTGTTTACTTTTACCGAGCCACAAATCACATTGAATATCGATGCACATCATCATACAAAAGATCTAGGCCCCATAGTTGTTGAATACTCCGCGTCACTATCAGGATATCATACTTCAGTACCGACTACAAATTCTTCGGTTTTGGGAACATTACTAAATTTCTAAATTTCCCGAGAAGGGTCACTCGGAAGAGGTAGTTATGTGTGTGTGTCTCTGCTAGAGGAGTTGTGGACCCAGGGCCCGACTGATTTGGGGCTCGGCTCCACAGCTCCGTGATTGTTTTTACTGTCTCTACACCCTCCCCAGTTGACAGAATCAGTGTGGGCACGGCCTGGAGGTGGATTGAGCCAATCGGAGACAATAGGAGGTGAAGACTGCAGCGGTCTTGGAGCTGTCTATGTCTTGGAGAGCACCTATTCTTCCCATAAAAAATGGTTTAATTTGGTATCTGCGTTATTATAGTTTTGGGATTTTTTTTTTTTTTAATTTTATTTTTATATTTCATTTGGGTTGGTTTAAAGATTTGAAAAAAAAAAAAAAAAAAACGGTCAAAATTGGAGCTTTCGCTCGAGCCTTAATTGGTAATCTCTAAACACAGTTAGATATTTGAACTCAGTGAACTAAATTTTATTTAATTCAGGAATGATTTGTCCATGTTGCGAAGCCAAATTCTAATATTGTGCCATATTAGCTGGATATCATTAGAACATTATTGCGATCCAATACTGCTTTTGGTGATTATCGTCAAAACTAAATTTATACGTTCGGGAATTGTTTCTGGGGGCAATGCCTGTGAGGATGCCATGGTCAAGATTATATTCGAAGAAAGCTTTTACAACAGTCTGGGAATTGAAATAGATATAATATTTGGTGGGTTTACGTTAATTACAATATATTATTCAAGTGGACTGAACCAAGGTGGAAAGGACCTTTCAAAGTTCTGGCTAGAACTTCACATACGTTGCAATTAGACACAAAAGGTCGTAAGTGGTTCCATTACTCACAACTTCGACCCGCACCGGAGTTCCCCGATATGGTGAGCCTGAAGGTTGACCGCCCGGATGGGCAGGTCAAGAGAGGGGGAGATACTGACCAATTGAAACACATACAAATCATACATAAAAATGGACACGGCTCTCTTTTTTCTTATTGTTTCTGGAGGATAGGCTTGCTTTCTACGCTTCTAGTATATTTGCTTCTAATGTATGAGACTGCTTTTCAGACAGACGGAGTGGAGACAAAAATTGCGATGTTACAGTACCACTGCAACCAGACGGTCATGTACGAGGAATGGGAGGACAGCTCGGATAGGTTGACAGACGCACAGGTGATATTGTTTTATAAAATTTGTTACCAAGACCCCGAGGTTAGTATATATGCAAAATTATTCAATCACACAATTGATTTGGAGAATGAGAGGGAAATTGTACGAATCTGGACCAAATTTTCCAACTGACAACCCCCGAGAAACAAAAGCCCATTTTTGATAATAAGGTGGCCAAGCAAAATTTTATGTGTTTGAAGTTGAATGGAGCAGGACACACAATTGGACAAATACCGTGGGATTGGTGTGAAACGAATGTGTCTCTTCCAGCAGGACCCCCGCTTTCTGGTTGTGTTATGGTGGGAAATTTCTATACGACAGGCTGCCGACCAATGCCTCTGGCAGGTGTGCCCTGGTGACTTTAATTATGCCGGTGAGTGTGACACCTGTAGATTTGGACCAGTTAAATTGGGATCAATTAAATCAGGTCATCCCGATGTCCGGTTTGGATAGACAAAAAGAGGTTACAACAGGGGGACCTCACTTACATCGATGCAATTAAGCGTGCCAAGAGGGGTCCCGGACGAATACAAATTGGCAGACCAAATCGCATCAGGGTTTGAGAGGGTGATCCCAAACAAAAATGTGGATTGGATAAATTATGTTCATTATAACGTTCAGAGATTGAGTAATTTTACTACAGAAGCTTTAGAGGCAGTACATGAACAATTGTCAGAAAACTTTATGACGTTTCAAAATAGGATTGCTTTAGATATGTTATTGGCTGAAAAACAAGGAGTGTGCGGGACATTTCGGGATCAATGTTGTAGTTTTATACCAAACAACACGACACCAGATGGGCGTCTCACCAAGGCATTGGAAGGTTTGCAAACTTTGAACAAAAAGATGAAAGAACATTCAGGTGTAGATTCGGAAATGTGGACAGGATGGTTGAATGTCTTTTGTAAATGGAAAGGTCTGATTAGCTCTATATTAATCTCAGTGGCAGTATTTACAGCTATTATGGTGCTTTGCGGATGTTGTTGTATACCTTGTATCAGATCTCTTACAGTTAAAACCCTCGAGCGCACCTTGGGCCCGCTGCCACAGAGTGGCAAGTACATGATGATACCCGTGTCGGACCCACAGCCGGTTCCTCTGGCAGCCAGCAGGTCCATGGGGTTCAGCGGAGTAAGTGGTAATGGCCTCAGTTGTCTGAGGCCATGAGAGGGAATAAAATTTTAAATATTCTACATTTTTTATTTTTTACTGTTTTTATTATTTTTCTATTACAACTTGTATATATTATTCTACATTTTTTATTTTTTACTGTTTTTATGATTATTTTTCTATTATTTTTGCGGGGGTGATGGCCTCAGTTCACTGAGGCCATGAGAGGGATTAAAGGATTTTATACATTTGACTATAAAGGATTTAATACGATTGACTACAAGTTACATGTATTTCGTTTAATGCAATAAAGATATTTGCTGATTGTGCTTTGATTCGATGTGCAGTGGAAGGTCAGGGCAGGCTGTGTGTAATGCGTAGGTGGCAGATATTTTTTGTACAGGACGAGCCACACTTCTGATAACGGGGGTACTGACGCAGGCCTCCCGCCATCAAGGCGCTGCTGTGTGAGATTGGACGAGCCGACACGTCATCCTGCAGGCAGAAGACATCCACTAAGAGAAAGCTAAAGTTAACTGCAGATGACACATAGCCAATAGTAGAATAGTAGGTTATCTTTGTTTTGTTTGCTGAAATGTATAATTGATCCTGGGCAACTCGGGGGGGCGTCGTCCTCTGTTGGGTACAGGGACGCGCAGAGCTGTAATGGTAGGGACCCGAGCCCCAGATTTGTATTAGATCTCCTGTTAGGAATAAATCCGCTCCCGTGTGAAGTTGCCGGCTTCCTGGTCATCTTTCTCTCAAAAACGAGCGCGCATAATTGTTGGATGAATGTAGGTCGTGTTTGGTTAACCATTAATGGAGTCAGATAATTAATTCAAACTTTTGGTACATTTAAAGTGAAAAACCCAACAACAGCTACGGTTGATTTAAGATTATTTGAGCATTCGAGTGATTCTGCTACCCACTGGTGAGGGGCCTAACAGTTCTTTTAGGTGAATGGAATCATTACAATCAGTTAATTGTTGTGTTTTTCAAACTTCAAATGAGGATGCAACTACAGCGAGGTCCAATACTGCAGGATTTATTGACGTTCACTTTAACTCGACATTCACTGAACTAACTGATCCCCGTAGCGCCCGCCCATTGCACCCGACAGGGCCAATGGACCATACCACAACATAAGGGGATGTCTGGGTTAAACCATCACCATACAGTGCATACAAACAGATCACACCACATCTCCCCTTTTAAGTAAAACAATGAATGATCCTAAATAGTCCGAAGCATGCACAACTTAGACAACGACATCAAATACTTTTTTATTTATTTATTTATTTTTTTATTACAAATCCAGTCTAATGGGCTTCACAACAGGTCTGCCCGACCTCATTCTGGGAACGCTGGATTGTGGGCTGGCCATGGGTGCTGGGGGGGCAGACACTGGAGTGGGTACAGCTGCTGGGGCAATGCTGGGCTCACCCATTGGAATCAAGTGATGGCGGTTTCTGCGCACAGTCCCACAAGGCACATCGACCATGTAGGATCGTGGTGTTGTATGCTCGCCAACCACAGTCCCCGTGATCTTTGAGTCAGTCACCCACACCTCTTGTACAGGTGCAAGCTTGTCAAGAACATGCACCCTGTGGCACCTGTTAAAGTGATTCTGTTCTGCCAGTCGCATCTCCTTCTCCTTCGAGTTGACAATTGCGGCATGAGGAAGAGACGGGTTCAGCAGTGAAGGGACAGTGGTCCTGAGTCTACGTCCCATCAGCAGCTCCGCCGGGCTGTATCCGTTTTGGAGAGGAGTGGATCCGTAAGCCAGCAAAGCAAGATAGGGATTCTCAGCCTTCTTAAGGAGGCCTTTAACAGTCTGAACAGCGCGCTCAGCCTCACCGTTGCTTTGCAGAAATTTGGGACTGCTCGTGATGTGCTTAAATCCATCGCTTGCAGCAAAGGTGGAGAAGCCATGCGCAGCGAACTGAGGCCCATTATCCGTAATCAAAGTCTCAGGCACTCCGTGACGGGCAAACATGGATTTAAGATGCACAGTGATGTCAGCAGACTTTGTGAGGGAAAGGTTTGCTACTTTCACATACCTGGAATAGTAGTCAACGACCACCAAGTACAATTTCCCTACCAAAGTGAACAGGTCCGCCCCGAGCTTTTGCCAAGGTCTCTCCGGGAGTTCTGAGGGCATGAGTGGTTCAATGTGATTTGTGCGCTCTTTAATGCCCGTTCTACATTTCTGGACTAGCTCGTTGAGTTGTTGACTTAGGCCTGGCCACCACACACTTTGTCTAGCGTGCTCCCGGCACTTCACTACTCCCTGTTGACCCTCATGTAGCTTAGCAAGGACATCGTTCCGCATCGTTTACGGAATTACTAGCCTGATCCCCTTTAACAGGAGACCATCGTGGACGGTAAGAAAGGCACGTTCTGCCCAGTACAGCTTCAGGACACCGCTACAGGAATTGTTGTCAGTCCAGCCCTCCTGGCACAGTTTCATGACAGCAGAGCACACACTGTCAGCTTTAAGGTTCTCTCTGAGAACGTCCATGTAGGTCGCGCTCACTGGAAGATCGTCAATGATGCTGTCTACATAGATATTTGTGCTCTCCATGAGCTCGTTGTCTGCGCGTGTTGTTTCTGCATGCAATGGCGCACGTGACAGAGTGTCAGTTGTCCACAGGTTCTTTCCGGCAAGATGAGACATTGTGTATGAGTATCCCATGAGCCTCATCCTGAAGCGCTGTATGCGTGGTGGGAGAGTGTCCAAGGCTTGAGCACCTAGGAGACTCAGCAGAGGCTTGTGATCGGTCTCCAATCCAAAGTGATGTCATAACAGGAAATCTCTAAAGCGTTCACATGCCCAAGTGAGTGCAAGGGCCTCCTTTTCAACCTGTGCGTACCTCTGTTCTACAGCTGTGAGAGAACGCGATGCGTAGGCGACAGGTCTCCATTCATCGCTCCACTTTTGCAGAAGCACTGCTCCCAACCCAAAGGAAGACGCGTCCGCCGACACCTTAGTCTCCTTGTTCGAGTCATATAGCGCCAGCACAGGCGTGGAAGAGAGCTCCTCTTTCAGTCTATTGAAAACTTGGAGTTGGTCAGCTCCCCAGACCCAACAGTTCTTCTTCGAGAGCAGGTCCCTGAGCGCTTTATCCTTCTCTGCCAGCTGCGGCACAAACCTTCCCAGCTGGTTCACTGTTAGGTTGAAGATATATTTTATCCCATATTTTACTCTATTAGTCTTGCAAAAGAATTGTTCCACAGCGTGACCTATGTTTGACCATATGGATGAGAAGACTTCACAGAGAAGCGGATGCCTGAAGACTGGATCAACGTCTGCAACATCAAAGGAGGTGTGCCGAGACACACCTCTGAAACAAAAGGACTGAGACTTTAGTACCAGAGCAATAAAAGGGCATATCTGCCTTTTCAATCAGTGGATGACTGCCATTGATGTCTGTCTTTCCTCTTGTGTCTGAGATGTTTACATGTTCCTGCTGGTGCTCCCCCCTTCATTCCTTAAGTGCAAATACATTGTATTGTTAGGGACTTCCCTAATAAAATAGAGGGCTCAGCGGAGTGTGCGCCAGAACGAAGTTGGAGATGTAACTGAGCACACCTCCGTTCGTTCTCCTCGCGAGTAAAAGATCAACTCTTGTCTTCCTTCCATTCATTTAGCCTATGTTCAGTGAATGCTTAGGTGATTGAACCTGACATTCACCATGCCTAGGAAGCTGCGCAACTCACTGACATCTCTCTGACAGCTGACGTTTTGGCTGGATCGGACTTCACTCCCTTGTCTGAGATGATGTGGCCCAGGAATTTCACTTCTTGGACTGAGATTTCACACTTCTCAAGGTTGAGTGTCATTCCAGCATCCACCATCTTCTTTAGAACGGCATGAAGTCGAGAATCATGCTCCTCCTGTGTGGTCCAACATACAAGCAGATCATCCATCCCAAATCAGTTCGTTATGCAGAGCACCATACTCACAGTGTTCTGACAATGTGTACAAAGCAGTCAAAAAGGAATCCACACTTTCGGTTTCCCCTTGCTTCCTCATATTAATGCGTGCTCTTTTGTATATCACGTTCTTGGAAACAATGAAGAAGGCATGGAAAGCATTCCTTACCGCGTCGTACTGCCTCTCACGCGCGTAAGACAGGTTCAGTCCTTTCAAAATGTCGTCCGCCTCGTCGCCCATACAGTATATTAGCGTGTTCACCTGATTTTCCTGGGAAGATGAGTGAAGGTTGCTGGCCTGCCGAAACCTCTCGAACCTCCTAATCCATCTCTCCCAGTCCTGGGGTTTGTTGAAGTCGAACTGCTCCGGCGGTTGAATGCTGAACATCGCACCACCACAGCTGCCTCCTGTATCCCCGACGCAGAAGCACGTTGGCCGCTTCGCGAACACGGCTCGTCTTGTTCTCCGTCCATCACGTCCACCGTTTCCAATAAACTCAGAACTTTATAAACTTACTCTGGACACTCGCCTGTAGCCACTTCTGACACCATGTTGTGTTTTTCAAACTTCAAATGAGGATGCAACTACAGCGAGGTCCAATACTGCAGGATTTATTGACGTTCACTTTAACTCGGCATTCACTGAACTAACTGATCCCCGTAGCGCCCGCCCATTGCACCCGACAGTGCCAATGGACCATACCACAACATAAGAGGGTGTTTGGGTTAAACCATCACCATACAGTGCATACAAACAGATCGCGCCACAAAAAGATTTGTTAAAAAGAATCATTCACCGAATAATTTTGTGATTTCTTTTGTGAAGAATCGTTCACTCACCTAATCCTTTTGTGAACGGGAAGTGACGACACGAATCATTCACTGACCGAATCCTTTTGTGAACGGGGAAGTGACGACACAAATCGTTTACTCACCGAATCCTTTTGTGAACGGGAAGAGACGACAGGTTGCGTTCTCTGACTGAGTTGGTGAAGGGCAGTACGCCCCCGCCTGACGCTGACTGCGGGTGCTGATTGGTTGTTCACGAAGATTCACGAGTGAGTGACGGCTGAGTTCAAAATACCAGAGGAAAGTTACTTCGATGACAACTTTTTATACGCTCGTCCAAAGCCCATTTGACTACACGTCTGGTTGTTAAATTAGGTTTATTGAACACAAATAAAATTCATCATCCAGGCGCACACAGCTCAAGTCAAAATCACCACCTTCTCCACATCAAATGCGTTGCTCGGTGGGAATTTGCCCCCAATCTATGCGTTGGCATTGATGTACTATAATCACGTCAGGCAAATAGTCGTATTCTTGTTCGCTGATAATGCACTGGACTTCCCAAAAAAAAAACTGAATAAAACACTCCAAAATAAGTTGCGATGTAAAATTTAAAACCAGCATCATTATAATCATGATTATAATAATGGTGATTAAATACCCACAGCAATAATAATCGCAGTAGACACTATTCCTACATATGTAAACATTTGTTATTTTGGAGGACATAACACACGGCCGTCACGCGCGTGTGTTCTTTTTTTCACGCGTTGCGAAGTGCAGGCTGTCAAATGAAGCAGATGACTGCATGTCTGGTTGTTAAACTGTTGCGCTGAATTAAAAATGAGAATTAAAAAAAAATAAAGTTTTTAAATAAAAGTGCAATTTAATGGTAAAAAGGATTTTGATGATTGCACCACTTAATAGTTGCAGTAGACAGAGAGGATAATATTGAAGTGCTCATATGTGCTAGTTGAAATGTATTGGAATAAATGTTTTCAAATGAAGATGTCCCCTATACCAATGTCATCTCCCAGCTGCTGCAGACCGGGGCGCCTCATCACGATCTGCGAGGGACAGTAAGTTTGTCATTCACTCTTATTTGTTTTCATGCGCTTGCCACTTGCTCCCGGTACTTGGACGGACTTAGCGTTAGCCGTTAGCTTGCAGAAACGGATGCCAATGAAAGCTTGTCGCGAGCACGAAATTAGTGCTGTGGGTGAGTGGTTCCTTCCTTGGCGAATCGTGAATCATTCACAACAAAACAGCATGCACTGACTGAACTGGTATACTGCACGGAGTTCTCATTCGCGTGAACCAGAAACGGCAGCGACACGTTCACTCACTGAATCGTTGGCGAACGGGAAATTACGTCACAGATTGCTTCGTAAACGCCAAGAGCGTGGCAGTATGTTCAGTAAATCATGTTTACATCTAACATTGGCTGCTGGTTGGGTGTTTGTGAAGATGACCAAAAAAAATAAAATAAAAAATAAAACGTTCACTGAAAAGATTTGTTCTTTTTGAAAGAATTATTCGCGAACGACACAACACTACTACCCACACATGCGCAAAGAAGAAAGCAAAATGGCCGTCAGCGATTCGTCCCGTTGCAAGTTGCAACAGCTCAGGTAGAGCATCTTCACAGCATGTAAAATAAACTACATATACAATAATGCCTCGTTTATCGAGGGGGATACGTTCCAAAAATAACCCGCGATGGGTGAAATCCGCGAAGTCGTCAGCTTTATTTTTTTTAAATTAATTTACAATGCATTTGATATGATGCATTGGTGTGGTTTGTTTGTGCGTGTAGATGGGAAGTTGTGGTCCTGCAGTGCCACCTCGTGACATTGCTGCGTTCGTTTTAAGTGTGTTATTTCTCTCTCTCTCTCTCTCTCTCAATCTCTCTCTCTATTTATATTATCTTTTTTTTTTATTCAACTTTGAGACGTGTTCACATATGTTGACAGAGGAGCGGTAAAAAAAGCAATCTATATATACACACACTAGGTATGGAGCATTAATTAAATTCTTTGGGGGGGAAAGAATTGACATTGTGATTTTTCGTTATTTTACATTGTCTGTTGCTCAGAATCTCGATGTGTATCCCCAGCTAAGGCAAGATAGCTGTCGGAACTGTTAAGTAGCGCACTTGGAGAGTGGAATAAGGTACGGCAGTGTATAAAATGTTAAATATATTAAAAATGCAAATTAATAGTTGGATGGCAAATTGAAATGGTGTCATTTGATTCATTTATATTGTTCATTCCTTTGTATTGAGTTGATAGGCGCTGTAAGAGCCAGTTCTTATTTTGCAACATTTTATTTTAGGAATTTATGTTCGGAATTTACCAAGATTCATGTTTAGTGCTTATAGGTAAACTGTGGGATTTAGAATTTAGAATTTACTGTGTTGTAAATAATGGTGCAGTTAATTTGATAATTCTGATTTGTAATAGACTGCGCATGCACGTGTGGCGAGATACGCCCTGTGCATACAGAGGAAGAGTAGACGATGTGCTTGTCGTGTTCTTCAGTGGAACAAAATAAACGTGGGACAACTGCGAATTTGTCGGTGGCTTTTACTTGTCTTTGCTACACATCACATACAAAGCAACAGCACATGCGCAATATATCCTGTCCGTTCCGTAACCAAAGATCAGTTGTAGACTAGATGAATCAGTCCGATGTACAGCACTGTCGTTCACAAAACAAAACAATACACCACAGTGCTGGTAGTCGTGGAAGGGAAACAGCTTTTGACCGTTCCCTTAGCGTTCTCATAGTTCAAGTAGATCTTATCCATTTGTTGTGCTGAATGACATTGCTCACTGTATTGGGTTGTGGAACTTTTAATACAAGAAGACAAAAGAGTTCCTTTGGGTCCGTGTGAGTACTTGAATGAAAGTGAAAGCTGTGGAAAAAATGATGTGCCGCTACGGACGAGTCAGAACGACATTCGACTGCCCGCACTGATTAACGAAGCTTACGAGAAAAGCGAATTTCTGCAGTTACAGGAGCATTGTGTTTACATTATTGATATGTGAATTATTTGTGAAACTACTATTACAATTTGTGTTTTTCTGTAGGTGCAGAATGCTGAACATGCTTGTTTAAAACCCGTTTGAAACTCTCTGCGTCCTTATTCGAAATCCAAGGGGCTGGTACACAGAGCACAATACCACTGTAAAAAAAAAATCAGCGCGGCCGCGATAGGTGAAGCGTGATATAGCGAGGGATTACTGTAGTTAATATTCGGAGAAATCAAAACCCTGGGAAGAAACAATACTCTTGGTTTAAACCGAATGGTGCTGCTCGTTCTAGAATTGACTACTGGCTTGCAGCAGATACGCTTAAGGAATTTATTTTGAAAGCCTAAATGGCTAAAGCACATTTAACGGATCACTGTATAATTAAAATGACTTTAAACACAATATATAGGTAAAAGAAAAGCAAAGGTTACTGGAAAAAAATAATTCTAACCTACAAAAAAAACAAACAAATTTTTTTTATAACAAAAGAAATTATAACAGAAATTGAAAATGTCAACATAATTCATTTTTATAAAAGTGGGAATACGTTAAATACAGAATTAGACAATTGTGGATTAAAACTAGCAAAATATTAAACAATGAAAGAAAAAAGTTTGAAAGCAATTTTCTTTGGGAGATTAGTCCATGTTGTGGCAAACCTGATCCGACTGGCGCAGATAAAGAAAAATAATTGCTTCTACAAACCAAACTTGATGACAACTTCCTTAAGAGAGCCGAGGGTGCTCGGCTCTCTTAACGAATGTCCATGAACCTTTTGTCCTCCATGGACATTTCTGCCTTTTCTTCATATGATTTTTCTGGAAAGTCGTGATTAAAGTTGTTTCATGAGATCTGAATTCACTACTGAAACCTGCTGACTGTGAATCACTGGAGGTGACAGGGTCGCTGTCCGGCCGAGGCCGGAAGCGGAGGGTGAACTCTAAAAACGCTGACCACGAGAAGAAGTTTCGACCAGATGTTTATTGGGACCGACAGAGAACAATCAATCCACATCAATACTATGATGTGAACTAGGCAGGGGTATAAATCTAGGCAGATATCTATACTTACAACCGTCGCGAATGGCGGGAACAAAAACGCTGGTAGACGATGTCACACCAGAAAAGAAAAACGATAGTTAACTTAACCTCTCGCACGGCCAGCTCGTCTTTCAAGGCGGAGCTCAGGCCCCTCCTGAACACGTTCGCAGGGCGCAGTCGTCGAAGCCGCTCTCCGCTGCCTTGATGCGGAAGGCGATGGAGTAATCCGCTACCGATCGCGATCCCTGGGTGCAGTCCAAAAGCTCGAACCCTGCCTCTTTTCCCCTGACCGGGTGGTGGAACACTCGCTGGAACTCCGAAAGGAAAACGGGGAACGAGGACCGAATTTCCGGACGAGTGATGCTCACGGCCATAGCCCACGCGCTGGCTTGGCCAGTCAGGAGGCTCATCATGAACGCTACTTTAGCGCTATCGTGGGAATACGTGAGGGGCTGCTGATCAAAGATCAGCCGGCAATGGTGTACGAAGGGGCCGCAAAGGCTCACCGCCGTAACGGGCAGGATGCGGCAGGCTGGGTTCTCTAGTAGCGAACCCCGGGTAAGGCGTTCGCACCGGAAGCGAACAAGGGGTTTAAACGGCCGTCATAGTTCTCGAGGCGCTGAACCAAATGCCCAATCGCTTCGCGCAGGGAGGCGAGCTCGGAACCCTGCTGTCCTACCAGGCGTCCTTGATTGGCCACAGCCGCAAAAATCTTTTCGCGGTCAGCAGAGTCCATGGTCGGATTATTCTGACAGGGTCGCTGTCCGGCCGAGGCCGGAAGCGGAGGGTGAACTCTAAAAACGCTGACCACGAGAAGAAGTTCGACCAGATGTTTATTGGGACCGACAGAGAACAATCAATCCACATCAATACTATGATGTGAACTAGGCAGGGGTATAAATCTAGGCAGATATCTATACTTACAACCGTCGCGGACGGCGGGAACAAAAACGCTGGTAGACGATGTCACACCAGAAAAGAAAAACGATAGTTAACTTAAAGCGCTTGCACAGCAAGGAAAATCTACAAAACGAGAAATGGCTTACCACAAAAGGATAAGGGAAGTCCAAATAACGAGAACAAGAACGAAAAGCGAGCCGAAAGATAGCTGAAGAAATAATCACAAATAACGCAACAATCAAGACACGGAATAACATGGGCAAATCAAGAGCATGAAGCATGAGCATGAGCATCGCAATATATATAATAATCCGACGCCGAGAGATCCTCGGCGGCGGCTTAAGTAGTCAGTGGATAATTAACGTGATGGGCATCAGCTGCGTGGCTTGTGGCGCGTCTCTCCCTGCCTGGTGACGTGCGACGGGACGCGCGAGGAGGGAACGCCCACTTGCTGAAACGAAAACAGACGGATCATGACAGGAGGCTGATCAGCGGTGCCATTGCAAGTATTCAGAAGTCCATTAACCACCCGTTCTAATCTAGTTTGATCAGCATATGGACTGTTGTCTCTGCTGTTGATTGCCTTCCATGGTTCCATGGTTTGAGGAGCGTTTGTTCCAATCAGAAAGTCAGTATTTGAATCAATATGGGTCAATTTCACCTCCTTTAGGAAGTCCCATTCCTTCACCGATTCTGATGTTGGAATTTGCTCTTTTGTTACAGGTATCTCATCTTGGGCGTATACTGCTGGCAGCTTTATGAATTCATTTTTTTTAAGATTGGAAACTACAAGGCCGAGATTTTTTCCACAGTCGTCGTCTTCTCCTGCCCAAGGGTTTTCAATAGAATTCTCGTTTTCCTTCCATTGACATTTAGTCGTCTTTGCAGAGCAGTTGTGCAAAACGTTGCTGTGCCACCTGGATCCAGAAAGGCGTATGTTTGTACACAAGTATTGATGTTTGACATTTTCACCTTAACAGGAACTATGGCGAGTGTCTGAGTGTCACCGGCTCCGATATGAAGGTGCTTTTCTAAAGACACAAGAGCACTGGCTACTGTTGGCGTCTTGTCTGTACCTGCGGCTGGTGTCTCATGTTTGTCGTCTGTCTTTGTCCTTTCAATGGTGTAGCATTGTAGGATGCTTCAATGTGCAGATTTTGCAGGTAAGTCTTTTTCTGCAGTCCTTGCTAATGTGACCTTTGTTCATGCAGCCAAAACAGATTCCATTTGTTTTGAAGAACTCAACTTTCTCATCCCTCTTTTTGTTACTCAGTTCTTTGCAGTCTCCAATTGCATGGTTCCTTTTACAGCAGACATACTTTTCTGGATGCGAGGTCTGGGGCTTGACCTTGAGCCGATTCCTCGGTTACCATATTCCCTCAGTCCCAAGCAGTCCTTTGATTTAAGCAACTGCCAGTTCAAAACCTTCCTTTGGTAGGCTGATGCAACAAGAATATCACTTCCACAGTGTCTCTATAAAAGTATTTTTGCTTTTCCATATCCTTGTGCTGGTGGCATATGAATACAGCTTTGTACAAGTATTTTTGGTTGACCATCAATGTATTGGTCCAAAAAGAATAATTAATCACGAGCATTGTCCATTTTGCTTTCAATGCAGTGCTCAAAGGTGCGTATAAATGTATGGTAATGCAGGGGCTCTCCCTTAAAAATTGTGAGCTCCTTTGCAGGTAAATTGGAAAGTATCTGCTCTTTAATTAGTATTTCGGTTATTTTGTTTTGCTTTTGCATTTTTTTAATAGCTCTGGACTGAATTCAGTTGGTTTCTTTATCAGCCTGGCATTGGTGGGTTTGCTGTGTGTGGGCAATGGTGTTTGAGGCCTGGTTCCGTTAAAACAATCAAATGGTTGTGGTTGCCCACCTGTTTTTCCACTCTGCTCATCATCATCATCATCATCCTCAGCTCGTGGGGAATATCGAGTCTCACTCCAGGAGGCGGCGTGAGGTTAGCACGGAGTGCCAATAGCTGATCTGTGGATCTGTCTCCGAGTTACGTCTCCGGACACAGTCGCACAAAAGATAGCCACCAACAGCAGCAAAACTACCACAAGTTGGATATCCATTGCTGCAATGAGGTAAAATAAATAAGTTAAATCGGTGAGCCGGAGCAACTGAACCATGCTGCCACTCGCGCAGCGCCGGAAGTTGATAAGGACAACGTAACAGTACGACACAAACACTTAAATGACATACACGAACAGGAATTTACCATCACAAAATGCCGTCAAATACGCAAACTGGATACACTCATTGACAAACTCACACCAACAGAACGTAGCATATTAACAAAATCAGTCAATATGCCATCACAGCCAGAAATATACCACATGGCGATTTCATTTTGGCAATGGAGTTAACATGTGAAAAATAGAAAACCAAGGACAAAAAATATCACCATGACATTCGATAGCAGGTATTTTGAAAACAACCAAAACACCACCCAGCAATATCACTAAGCAGGAAGCAAAGGCCATTAAAACATTATCAAATAACAAAAACATCAGAATTAGTCCTAGAGTCCGACTCCTGGTTGGTTAAGAATTATGGCACAGTTATCACGCCTGCATCGCAAGTGTGAATTGGCGTTTTGTACGCGTAGCGGAGAGAAACTGCAAGCGTAAAACCTATTTTGTGCGTACGCGTGGAGGGTATTATACACGCGAAACACATTTTTGTATGCAATATTTGACATTTCGCTTACGTAATTGTGTCATAAACTAACACCATATACACTTTACCAAAGGGGTACAGCCACAATCAGACCCATCTCATCTGAGAAGGGTATGCGCGGCTTGCAGCGACATTGGCGCTCACCAGTGCCTCGATGAGCGGAAGTGTCTCTACTAGGCGGTTTGTCGTCTTCAAAATTAGAAAATGGAGTCACAGGTAAGTCACGTTGTAATGCAAGATTATCTGGAAAATAGAGTTTATATAAAGATTATATTTAGTTATGTTAACTCGTATATGTATATGTGTGTGTGTGTATATGATTAATAGATTTTGTGTTGTGTCTATCTCTGAACTGTGAACTGGTACTGCTGGCTGAAAAGTTTAAAAGAGGTATATTGTAAGCTTCAAAGAAAGGCTGAAAGAGCGGGTTGAAAGACTTCGGAAGGCAATGCAGTCTGAAAATGTTTTAAATATGCTTTAGTGTTTGTGTGTGGCTGTGTTTGTAGTTTTGCCTGTTCAATAAAGTGTTTTATATGACTGTTTGTCATGTTTATTTTTGCACCATCTATCATGCAAAGTCGACTGCTGTACGGTGGCTCCGCTCTGATTTACAACAGTCGCTGTACTTAAATGCACCAATGTTGGTCAAGACATTGGAGAATAAAAGATGAATGCTTAAGATATAGTAACTTTCTTTTTCACAAATCACAAGCAACTGATGTATTGTAGATTTACAGATGATGCAAAGTAAGACCACTGGCCTTAAGAAAATACATTTATGTGTTTATTGAACCTTAATGGACGATCGTATACATGTCTACTTGTTGATCTTTGAAACATGTATATAGAACAGGGGTGGGCAAACTTTTTGATTGGCGGGCCATGATGGGTTCTAAAATTTGACAGAGGCGCCGGACGAGGAGCACGCATGGAGTGTTTTGGTAACCTCACCTCATCTGAGAAATATAATACATTTAATTTTAATTGAAAGTGAACAAAAGCATTACAACAATATATCTGTCTTTGAAAAAACACAGTATTTAGAAAATAAAACATCAACAAGGTTTAGTCATTGAATTTGTATCAAGTTCGGCGGGCCGGATTAAAACGTGTAACGGGCCGCATGTGGCCCCGGGCCGTAGTTTGTCCATGGCTAATATAGAGATATCGTATTTTTATTTTATTTTTAGGTTACATTGTAAGACTCTCATTGGCTGCCATTAAAAAGGTGACTCGAGTTAATTCTACTTTAAAACCATACATTTAAATATTTGTATATCGGAGTATGCAAACATTCGCTGAAAACACTTAATTTGAAAGCTAAAAGCTGCCGAGAAGTACTCACGCTGATCGAGTTACCCGTATTGTGAGCGTCGAGGTTGCCGCACGCCGCCCACACCCTGAGGGAGACAGTCACAGGGTTTATAGAGAATGAAACGAAACGTATTGCTTAAGACGTCACGGGTCACGTGTTTTTCTCCAGACTGAACCGAGCGTCGGAACAGTGTTCCGATGGAAGTTTATTTCCGGGTTTGAAGCGTGCGCCGGAGCTTAGGTTTCTGAGTGCCCGGTGAGCGTCGAGGTCGCCGCGGTCACGCCGCGCACTACCCGTTGGAGAATGTCTCGTCTTGCTGGCTTTGACATACCATTTCCACTCCAGGAGGGGGCGTTAATCTCGTAAAGGGCTGTTGAAGCAGTCTTAAAAAGAGAAGAATATGTGTCTGCCGTGTAACTGCTGGCCGCATTTGGAGTTGAGTCCATATTTTCCGGAATTATGAGCGTGCTTTTCACGGTTAGTACTGCTGTTCACCATTACAATGCAAAATGAATACATAAACATAGGTATTCGCTAATGCCTGTCTACCGCGATATTAATCACTCGGCGCGAGTTAATGGTTCATTGTGTTTCGAAAGTACAGTTGATCCACGTTTCTCCAAAGACGAAACATTTTAAAACCAAGGACGCTCAAATGAGAACCAAGGCATTAAAATGTCATAACATAGCGACAGTTTGAACGGCATTCGACTCATCTTAAAGCTATTGTGCGATTTTTGTACCCGACACCACCCAGGAAATTATAACTGGACAAGTCCTGTAGTTGAGCGGAACCCCTGGCGTATTATACATCTATGCTTAGCAAATGAATGTCAAAGTCAAGTTAATAAACAGGCGGCACGATGGCCTCACAGTTCAGAGTTAAAAGGTTTCCGGTGTCGGTACTATTTTTTTTAAATTATTTTTTTTCTATAACCTTTATTCTCACCACACTCTCAATGCAATACAATATACAAAACTCTCCTTGGGGAAAAACATTTGTGTTTGTGCATAAAGTTCGTTGAAGTCCAGTCAAGAAAACAACAACAAAGAAAATATGAACAGAATAGAACAGCAAGGCAGTCTCAATGTCATTATAAGCCATTAACCATCAGTGTTCTTCATGTATTATACTTCCAAAAATAAATATTTTAATAAATCTTCACATATCTTCTCGAGGTCAATTTTCCAGTCCTTCAAGAGTGACAAGGAAGCAAAATCTGACAGTAATTCCATTTTAAATAAATAAAGGAATGGTGGGCGTTCTATTTTGCCATTTACATTTCTGTAAGTGTAATTTACCCATAATTATTGCAATATTGCAAAGCTTTAAAAGTATTTTTATTGGTAATTAGACTGCACCATGAAGAATTTGTTCCAAATTTAGTTGTTGTACTTTATCCATTTTAGTTTGCGTCCAGCTAATAACATAATTCCCAAACGACTTTGTCTTGTAACAGGAGGAAAAAAAGATCTACAGGAGAAAAAAAAGATGTTCCAATGTTTCCTCCTCTCGAGAACAAAAGCCACATGACCCCACCTCAAACCCAAATCGCTTTCTCAACATTGTCGTTACTGGGTAGTAACTACATAGAATTTAAAATTTCATTTCTTTTATTTTTGGAGGCATTGGCCATTTCAAAAAACCCAAATGCAAATAATCCTTTGTAATTTTCATTGTTATACATTTTAGCACTTGTTTCAAAACCACAAAATAGTTTAAAAAAAAAAAAAAGGTAAACATTTTTATTATTACATTTTTTGTCATTAAGATAAATGTGATTTAGTTCAATGCTTGGTAACACGATCTCTGGGGATTTCGGGGTGGGGGGGTTGACTAATTAGCAGGGGGCGTGAGGAAGACGGTCTGTGTAGTCTCAACAATGTAGAGCGTAGTGTCGAATGCTGCTTTTATGAAACAAACCAAAAGTTTCTGTGTTCTAAAAAAAAAAAAAAGAAACCTCGCACGTCCTGCAATGTGACTATTGCACATGCACACATCGCAATCGCGATGATCAAACCGCATATCGTGCAGGCCTTTTTCGAAATCACATTTTAAAAGTAACTCAAAACCCCAAACTTGTTTGAAAATATTTTTGGGGGATGTGAAACCATAAAGAATCTGGTTTGCCTAGAAAATCCTGTTAATTGCAAAAAAAACAATCACAGATTCAAAGTCTATTGTTTTTAAACCTCCTTTGTAGGGCTGAAAAAAAAAAACTAATTGCGATTTTTCAGACCAATATTGCGATTGCGATTCAATTTGAGGTTTTTGTATTTTACATGTTAAAATGCATTAAAATGCTACAACTGTGAGTCAGTTTAGTTTCAGACAAGTAATTTGATCAATATTATAACAATACAAATAACTTATGTCACCATTTGATGAAAAGTACAAGGCACTCTCTTCTGGCGATTATGCTTAGGTGTGAGCATTGACCTGCATTCTTTACCAAATAACTTGCCAATAAAAACAATACATTTGGGTTCATGGTATGGTCAGATGAGAAAACACTAATGTTGCATATCCAGAATAATACCACAGAATAGACAATAACATGTCTGTTCTTTATTTTTTGGCAGCGTCATTAAAATCAAACAAGGCAATGCGAACCATAAATAACTTAATGAAACAATTTTCAAGTATCAAGTTTAAACGTTTTAAACAGGTCAAGATCACATACGGTTATGCATTTATCAAAGTAAAAAAAAACTTTAAAACTTGCAAATAAAAATACTCATGACAAAACATTCTTCTCTCTTGTCTAAACTGTTCAAAACTTTTAAGTCTAAATATTTTTAAAGGATAGCTGTCTTTTCACAGTAGATGAACTGGATCAAGTACTAATATGACTATGATAATTCTTCTCTTACAGGCTTTTTAAAAAGTAGTTACTTAAACTATCCTGAATTGCACACATTTTAGGAACAGGACCAAAAAAAATGCTTCTGCAAGATTATAAAAATCTGAATATTAAGTGTAAAAATTAAAACCCTTATTTTTTTACGGATAGAAAAAGCAGCATATCCATCATTGCTGGTATGAGATGCACGATCACAAGTTACATTGTTGCCATTAGTGCTGAATAGATGCTCTGAGAGGGAGCTTGTGTCTGGCACGCACAAATACGAGATAGTTTTCCAATGCAAATTTTTTCATAATGTGAATGCTACTCTTAGCTATGTTAGCTTATCACGGGAATGACTGCTAGTTGTTGCCTCCCCTTCATCTGTTTATTTTGAACCTGTTGGAGAGGCTTCATACTCAAATCGGTGGTGGTGATTTAAATGTTGAAATACGTTGGTCGTGTTGCCTCTGGATCTGACGCTTTTTTTTTTTTGCTGCGGTTCATTTTTGTCTAATCTGCCGTACGTCCAAATAATAGACTGACTGCCCTTCCTTAGCGCGCGCTTCTCCCTCTCCTCCTCTATAGCGGTAGCAATTACTTCTATTACATCCACTTTGGTACACGGTAATCACAGGAACAACCCGAGGTGCACGTGGAGTGTGTTATTGTCGGGCTGTGTTGACTATAGGCACCGCCGCGCAGACTAAAGTGTGTTAGACAACAACACTGGTTAGCCAACACCATTAAGACCAGTGCATGGACAATTCTGGTTGGCTAATTCATCTATCACTCAAACGCCAAAGGTTGGGGGAGAGAGGAAAAACTACCGTATTTTTACGGCCATAAGAGGCGCTGCATCAAAGGGCGCAACACCAGTTGAGGGTGCTATTTCCGTATTTAATGCATATACTGGGCGCGCCGCACTTCAAGACGCTGGCTCGGCTGCTGGCGCTAGCTCGACCGGTTGCGCGCGCTAGCTCGACCGGTTGCTCGCTCTAGCTCAGCCGGCTGCTCGCGCTGGCTCGGCCGGCTGATGCCAACTCATCAGGACTCAATCCCCTAAGGGATTGTTGCCAGAGGTATCACCCTGTTTCAATGACAGATGTCATGAAACTATTAGGAATCACTGCCAATAACAATGACTCTAACCAATAAAAGGTGTCTTGGCAATAGTCTACTGGACAACGTCAGGGGAGGGACTTCACTGGTCACCACACTCCTTAGAGTTACGGTTTCAAATCAAAACCAAAAAAAACCTCAGCGTACAAGCAAACAATGAACCAAAGAAATAAGATTAACACAAAACATGTATCTCTCATGCCATCTATATACCCAAAAGAAATAAAAATAACACAAAAAGATTATAGCAATGGCTTCTTGGGAGCCACTCAGCCTTAGCCAATTACAGCAATGGCTTCTTGGGAGCCACTCAGACTCAGCCAATCACATGGCTGTTTAGAGAGATGTGCATGGCTGTTTAGAGAGATGTGCTGTTGTGCTTTGGGCTTTTTGCAGTCTGTTGTCTAAACCTGGGACGTTTCTTGCTTACAATAACATAAATGATAAGACAGACTACAACATTGTGGACAGCTGCCCTTTTGTCCAGCTTTCTCCTACACCATCACCCAAACACCATAGTCACATAATGTATGAGTCACTGTCAATTTGAAGCATAGATGACTCAGACTTTGTCCAGCAGGGTGTGCTAACATGCCCTCCGAACAGCCCAATGAGTAAAAGGGTTGATGGTCGCGAGTGATGCTTTGTCCATATAGTGGGCGCGTCGCTTTACGAGGCGCTTCATTTGTTTTGGGGAAGATTAGGGACTTTAAAGAGCGCCCTATGGCCCGGAAAATACGGTATACAAAACCATACTGTCTTGCGATTGATAATTGCACTACGTCAAAGCTCAATGTTGATTAGATAGAAAAGGTTTTTCTAGAGGTAACCCTTTTCTCCTGTTCTTTGTGACATTGTTCAAGTCATGCCAAGCAAGCTATTTAGAAGGTTTATACAAAAATATTTTTGTTCTTTGATTTTTCATTGAAAGTAATGTGTACCAGTTGGTCAATAAAAAAGCAGTCAATATGCATTTCCTGCATTTATTTCGATTTTGGTCCATGGGGGGAATTTATCGCGCATTTATCACTATCAAGGTAAAATTGCTCAATTTATCGTGATGTTGATTTGAGGTCATATCGCCTAGCCCTAGTAGACTCTCTTGTTTTTGCATCTCTGGTAATGTTTACACCCAAGTGCCTAACTTCTGTCTTCACAGTAATACACTGTAGGTCCTTGTCAGCACAATCAAACAAAGGAATTAATTCATATTTTTTATATAAAGTCCAAGTCCTGTTGCCTGAGAGAATGTGGAAATAATATAAGGGTCTTTTGATTGTCTTTTAAAAAGAATTACTGTATCATCAAACTGACTGATTTGAAATTCTCAAAATATTTTTACGCTCTCTCTATACATTAGGGTTATCCAATATAAGATAGACCAATAACCGTGTGCATCGAATGAATACTTTTGGCGAAATTGGACATCCTTGTCTAATACCACATGATACATTAATTCTTGAGGTGAGATCAGGGTGCAATGTAACATAACTCTAAATTTCCTTGTAAAAAAATACCTATTATTGATATTTTTTTTCCAAATCCAAAAACTTTCCATTCAAAAAAATTGTGCTCGATAGACTCAAACGCCTTGAAATAGTCTATAAATAAAATTAGGCTTTTTGAGTCAGTGACAGAGTGATAGTCTCACACAGGGGTCCTCAATCCTGTTCCTCGAGGGCCGGTGTCCTGCGTGTTTTCCATCGCTCCCTAATGCAACACACCAGATTCAAATGATCAGATAATCAGCAAGGTCTGCAGAAGCTAGATAATAATCTTGATTTTTTTAAAGATAAAGATAAAAGATAAAGATATCCTTTATTAGTCCCACAATGGGGAAATTTGAAATCAGGTGTGTGGCATCAGGGAGGAACAGGATGAAGACTCCTGATCTAACATGTCTAAGATTAGTCAAACATTATTGTGTATGTGCCTGCCTTTGATGAAGTTGTTGTAAAGTTTATGTAAAATATTTTTAATTCGGTTTGCATACACGAGGGCCAACAATTTGTAGTCATTGCAAAGGAGAGTTATTGGTCTCCGATTTGGCAACTGGAAGAGATTTTTATTTTGTTTTTTAGGCCAGTTTTCATTGTGGGAAATAGTTCCACGTTGATTATACAATGTATGTATGCATTGAATAATAATTGGTTTAGGTCATGCCAAAAGAAATTGCTAAGCCCATTGACGCCTGGGGACTCACTAGACTTCATCTGTTTTAGTGCAATTTCACGTTATGTTATTGGTCCTTTTGAAGTGATGCGTTATCCACATTTGTCAATGTAGTTACATTAATTTTTATAATGTCCATAAAGGTGTCAAATTTATCTTTCTCAGATGTTTCTTTTCAAAGATTACTATGAAATAATTGCATTTCTTCCTGTATTTGAGTTAGATCATGTACTATATAAATAATGTGTTATTGTATTGTATTATCTTAATTCTTACTCAATTTAGTTACCTTTTTTCTTGATTATCTTCTTTTTCGAGACTGCAAATTGTAGAAATAGGATCGAGTTCTTCTCTCCTTGTTTGATCCATTTAGCTTTGATTTTACAAAGGCTCCCTTTGGATTTCCGAGATACATTTCATCCATTTGATTTTGAAAAGAATGCAACAACTCAGTGTCTTCCTCATTGATCTTTGGTTTTCCACAGAGTAAGCTTATTTCTTACTTTTTGTTTCTGTGTTCTTGCTTCAGCAATTTTTGTCCCCATTTTAATAGTTAATTGGTTAACCTGAAATTCAAACCATTCTCAGTTGCCATTCTCCATGTCGAAGTAGTTTATTTCAGTCAGAGTTGTTCTTACTTGGTGGCAAGGTGGGCGACTGGTTAGCATGATGGTCTCACAGTGCAGAGGTCGTGAGTTCAATTCCGGCTCCGGCCTTCCTGCGTGGGTTTCCTCCGGGTGCTCCGGTTTCCTCCCACATTCCAAAAACATGCATGGCAGGTTGATTGAACACTATAAATTACCCCTAGATATGAGTGTGAGCATGGATGGTTGTTTGTCTCTGTGTGCCATGCGATTGGCTGGAAACCAGTTCAGGGTGTAAGTGCCAGAAGACAGCTGGGATAGGCTTCAGCACCTCCCACGACCCTACTGAGGAGAAGCGGTACCATTGATGGATGGATAATTCTAAGAGTTTACTCAAGTAAATATCTGTAAAGATGTCTCCATTTAGATCGTATTCATGAATCCAAGAAAGCTATTAGAACAGTCTTTGTATTAGATATACTTCATATTTGATGATTTTGCATCAATTCCAAGATATATCTGTTATAAGCTTTGCAAAAAATAGTTGAAAAATGTGATTAATCATGATTAATCATGGAATTTTTTTGTGATCAATTAGTTAAAAAAAATCAATTGACAACACTAATATATATATATATATATATATATATATATATATAATGTATGTATGTATGTGTGCGCGTGCGCATGTGTGTGTGTAGGGATTTAACGATTCACTCAAGCCCCAATTCGATTTTCAATTTTCAGTTCCCGATTTAGATTCGATATTTTATTTATTTTAGATTTGATATTTTATTCATTTGTTTTTTTAATTGCTGCCATGCTTGTCTCAGTGCGCTCGTGTGATGCTGCAGCGATCCACAAACAAAATAAGCATTAATGTTTAGTGCAAGTGTGTAAATGTTTAGTGCATTTTGAATGTAACCAAAAACTACACACTATTATTGCACTATTATTATGAAACTACAGATATATACTAAGAGAAATGCTTGAAAACATATTTCACTTATTTTGAGCATCAATCCATTTTTTAATGTAGAAGTGACTGAAATCATATGAATAAAATTGAGGAAATGCACAATGCTAAAGAAAACTAAAATGATCAATTGAAATGATTTTTAATTTAGTTTTTATTTAACCTATTTTTTTATCTAGAATGTAGAATATCAACTGCACATTCAAAATAAGGTATGTTCCTAAAAAAGGAGAGAGAGAGAGAAATCTCGAGCGTGCTGTATATCATAAAACTTGGAAATAACGTTGCTCAGCAAAACACAATTGCGACCAAATCAACACGCATGACCCATTTTTCTCAATATTTTTTAGCACTGTAAATTAGTATATTTTAACGACCTTGGTATGTTATGTTTTATTCTTGGGTGTTGCCGTTAATGGCTTGTAGCAAATGCGTCATGTTGTACTTTGGGTGATCAAATTTCCGAATTCTAAACGCAACACGCGGTGCCTGATTGCAAGTTAGCACTTGTGCTCTTGCTGTTTTGATGTCAATCACGCGCATATAAAAACCATGTTTTGGTTTTTAATACACGCGTGTTTGCTGACTAATGCCGCCACAATCCACAGTAGACGCTATTTTATGTTAGTGTACCACAACAGGACATCAGACGCACACGGTAGCCTGTGCGTGCTAACTGCAGTTAGCTTTCAGACACGACAGTCCTTGTCGTAAATTAAATCGGGCATCAGCCGCTACATGTTTCCTTTATAAATGCTCGTCTATCACTGCTGTGTTGCTAAGAAAGTGAAGTGTACAACATATTAAGTAATTGCGCGCAATTTTCCCCCCAGCAGAGACATGAGAGAGTGGCTTTGGTTAATATGGCGTTACAAATCGATTCTTTTATTTATACTTTTTATATCGATGCATATTTTGAGCGATTTATATCGATATTGAATCGATTTTTGATGAATCTTTACATTCCGAATATATATATATATATGAGCACGCAAAATTTGTTTAGCTTCATAGAAACAGCAAGCTACTGTATGCTCTACACAGCCTGTTTTGATCACCCCTTCCCTCCTGCCAGTCACTGGCCACTCCCCCACTCCCTCCATTCTCACCGCCACTACTAACAGGCGACATGGAAGAGACGATGGCGGCAGTAGATTTAGAAAAGTAAGTCAACATCCGAAAATATGGAATTATTTCGGCCATAAAAAGGAATATACAACACACAAAAAACCCTCTGCTGACAGTGCCTCGCCGTTGTTGCTGCAACACGAGGTAATACAACAAACCCATCCGACCATTTCAATGCTATAACGAGCCCCTTTATAACCAGTTCAGACTCATTAGTGGGACCCGATGTAAAACCATCTACTCAAAAAACAATGACAGACGCCTTTATTATAACACCTTATGATAAGAAGTCCAAGCAGCATCAACAAATCACAAATGCAATAACTTTTCATGGGGCGAAAGTGAAAGTGCAACTTAACGCTGTCTCGAAAGAGAGGTTGAAAAAAATTATACGCACACTCGACAAAAGGTATAAAATGCCGTGGTGCATGTATTTCTATCAAGTGGCCATCACAGAGCTGTATAATAAACAAAGCAAAGTCTTCCCAAACAGAGCTATTTGAATCATCTGGTGAATTTTTTTCAATATCGCAATGTACCTCCCAAAAATTGCAATGTAATTTTTTTTCCAATATCGTGCAGCCCTAATATATATATTCGAGCAAGAAGAAAATAATTTGCGCCCCCCCCCCCCCCCCCACTGCCACCCATTCTCCCCCACAACTATAAATAATAGCATTTTTGTTGCAAAACAAACCTACACCGTAGATTTAATACTCGCTGTGCACAATTGGCAATGAGAGCTCCACTGTCAGCTACTGGAGTAGATGTGCAATTACACTTCATTGTAGTATGGCGGAAAGAAAAGCATGTTCCCCAGTGTCACACGCGCCCCACTCAGCATCGTACCGCGCCCCCCACCAGGGGGCCCTGCCCCACTATTTGAGAAGGACTGGCCTATCCCATTTTCCTTTTTACTAGAGGTCGGGATTATTGACATGTTGCCAGTCAATTGCATAATTAGTACAATATTGAATACAGAATTAAAAAATGAGCCAAATATTCTGTGGTTCAGGTTGTTTCAAAATTTTCCTCTGAAAATATATTCTTATTTCTTCTGTCTTGCTTGGTTCTTGTATTTTAGAGGGTGTTTCGAACTGTGGGACAGGGACTGAAATTCAGAAGAGCGATCCACTGCAGTCCTGCACGGAGAAGTCCTCTAATACCCATAGTCATCGAGCAAACGGTCAGTAACCTGCCCTCCTCCTTGGAATTACTTTGTATTTACATGGTAGTGTTGTCAAAGCTCAATGTTGACTTCAATAGTATATCTGCATGAAGTACCACAATACCGGTAAAAGAACACAAAAACTACCAATGAATTAAAAATGTGCGTGTACTTCAGTCCCAGCAGCTCGAAAAAGTGCTTTGCTGATTTTAAATGTTTGTAAACATGAAATAGTTTCTCTTTGTTACAAATAAAATACTCTTTTATCTGCAGCTCACCAGTACATTTAATCTTCAACAACATAAAAAGGCTGTCCTGATTTGCCTGAATGTATAATTCTGTAACTATGGCTCAATTGTATTTAAAAACTCACTAGAAATGTGGCTCCTACTTCTAAAACTATCAACTTGACTTCAGACTAAATGGTTGGCTCAGAATCCGCTTGACAAAACATACAATTATTTTATAACATTAGCATCTTTGTGTCTTTCATTCATTGCTCTTGTTTGGAGCACATATGACCTTAGCTTCCACTCAGCGGTGATGAAATGCGCAGTTAGACGGTGATTTTCTGTGGCGACCGACATTTGCCGCGGGCATGGCTTCTGTTTTGATTTGGTTGTGAGTGTCGGCATTGCCGTGTCAGTAAAATAGCGTTGGAATTGTATGGTGTACCTGGGCTCCAATGTCCGCAATAGTGCTCGAAATTCTTTGTTTTCCATGACAGAATGCAGACGCAAAACCTTGGCAATAATTGCAGGGATGGCTTTCATAATTTACTTCGCCTTTTCCAATAATGCCGGCGGTTTTCGTCTTGCTTTCTTGATTGTTCTCTGATCGGTAGCGCCACTTGTAGCGGCAGCGACAACAGCCAGCCGTCTCCTAGACTCCGTAGGGTGGAATCGTCTTCCATTATTATTCTTGTTTGTTGTGTTATCAAAGTATTTTATTTTAGTGCAACACCGCTTACATATAACGTGGCACTTGTC
The DNA here is from genome assembly GCF_059441095.1 of Idiotropiscis lumnitzeri. Classification (NCBI taxonomy): domain Eukaryota; kingdom Metazoa; phylum Chordata; class Actinopteri; order Syngnathiformes; family Syngnathidae; genus Idiotropiscis; species Idiotropiscis lumnitzeri. The sequence goes on from NC_142405.1 coordinate 15,814,645, forward strand.
CAGTCCTCTTCCACTGTCAAAATTGTTGAAGCCCGAGTGATTCCATGCATCTGCTTTTAAATAATCTCATGGCGAGGTGGATGGCAGTGACCCATGTTTGTTTTCCTCAGTGCGTGTGCGCGTCCCGGAAATGACGGTATTTTGAACATTATGTATTACTTTATTTAACATATTCAACTAATTGAAATCTGGATGTTAGTGAATTGATTGTGGTTGGTCCATGTCTGAATCGCGATGCATCTAAAAATTGGAATTTTCTTTCACCTCTACTTAAAATGATTATTCTTCTCTGTTGTTTCATTTTAGGAGATCGATAATTTATCGATACAATTTTCTATTGTTATTGATCTTCTGGCTATTGCAATACATATCGATATCAAATTATCAGCCCAACCCTAGTCTGACCCACTGCTGGTTGAGTTGTCGCAAAACTGACCTTGAACCTGAGGGACTACGGGACTGTCAATGACAAGTGACGAACGCCGCTTTGCGCCCAAGGATGCATGCTCGGGTATGTTTTAGTGCTAGGGTATGTCTTGACATAGCTGCGCCCTTTAATACGGTGCGTCCTATGGTCGTGATACGGCTTAATTTACCAACAACCGACAGGCTGTTGAAGCAACGTGAAAGCTGAGAAGCGGCTCATGAAGCACCCCATACTCAAGGCAAGTGCATGACAAAGTGGGGAGAGGGGCTGCTGTGAAACTCACGCAGGACATGTTGGTCAACTGGAGAGGTGTGCTGTGTGGTGGGGGAGCCATCTGATTGCACCGAACCCCCATTCTGTTACTACCCCAGTGCGACTGGTCTGGAATAGTAGCCAAGAATTTGAGGGTGTGAGCTTGAACAACATTCGACTTAAGGGCCCAGATGGTCTCAATCCTATTAGTGCGGTATTCCTTAGGTTGCGAGTAGGTTAACATGCAGCTGTCGGGGACATTACTACGATGTATAATTCGTATGGGTAGAGGCGCAAGAGGTTCATGTCCATAGATTCCTGTGAGAGACTCGCCAAAGGATGAGATTGAGGACTATGCTGTTGTGAGGGTAGTGATAGAACAATTTGCTTTTTTCAGTAACGATATTAACTCATTTACTCCCTTAGACGTACAAAGACGTCTTTTAATGCAATGGCGCCCTCTACCAAAGACGTATAAGTACGTTTCCTGTCTTTTTTACGTCATAGTGTACATAAGGGTCTGATGCAACCTCTGACTGAGAATCAGCCTTGTCCGCATTGTGAATCATGTAAAAATCACCCAGCAGGGGGCAGAGGTGCAAAAGATCCGCCTTGAATCTGCGCCAGAGGTACAAATGGGGGCGGGATCCTGGGGTAGACTTATAAGTGTGGAGAGCAGCGTGGGTAGCAGCAGCATCGGCAGCACTAGCAGCAGTCGCATTAGTAGCGTTAGCAATGAAATCCTCCAAGCAAATGACGATCGAGGAATGCTTTTTTTGTAAAAAAAAGCTTCCTAAAAGCATCAAGGCGATGGAGACGCTTTGGTTGAGAGGATGACGCTTCGTCGTCGTCACAACAAACAGGCGTCTAAAGAGGCTGCGCGTGCCTTGCGGCCTGCATCGCCTGCCTTCGGACAATAGCCAAAGCAGCCGAGAGTCCTCACCAGATCCCCCCGAACGAGGAGGTAAGCGCTCGCAAGTTACCATTGAACATGTGGTTTTAGCCCTCATGCTTTTATTGTACATATCATGCATCTTGCGGGCAGAAAATGTCGCGTAAATGTGCAGTTAGACGCGAGCTTGCTCGCTGACTTCCTCGTCCGGCCGCCTCTATTGCACAATTACACGCGAGCGTAAGTCCTCGCCGACGAGGAAGTAAACGCTCGCTAGTTACCATTGAACATGTGGTTTTAGCCCTCATGCTTTTATTCTACATATCATGCATCTTGCGGGCAGAAAATGTCGCGTAAATGTGCAGTTAGACGCGAGCTTGCTCGCTGACTTCCTCGTCCGGCCGCCTCTATTGCACAATTATACGCGAGCGTAAGTCCTCGCCGACGAGGAAGTAAACGCTCGCAAGTTACCATTGAACATGTGGTTTTAGCCCTCATGCTTTTATTGTACATATCATGCATCTTGCGGGCAGGAAATGTCGCGTAAATGTGCAGTTACACGCGAGCGTATCTCCTCCCCGACGAGGAAACAACAATACTGAATGGTGTGGTAATCATGCATACTTTCTAAAATTCACAGATTGTGCATCCCGCGGCAAGAAAGTTCCTCCTCGTCTTGTTGGTGTAAAGAAAGGTAAATTATAATATGAAACTTCACACGCAAGCAATAAAATGCAGCAATAAATATATATTTCCAATTGTTTATATTTCTGTAATTTACAGGTTGTGCATCAGGAAGCAGTGGTTCCGGATGGCGTCACACTGGATGGCAACGGAGGAAAATCGACTTTACAGCAACCCCTGGACCACTGAATGCCGCTGCCCATTTGGAGTCTGAGGAGCCAGCTGATTTCCTGCAGCTGTTTCTCATGGATGAGCTTCTGCAGCACATCGCGGATGCCACCAATCACTTCCCAGACAATTATTTTCACACAAACCCCAGTGGACAAACACAAGCTCGCCTATTTGCCACGGACCAGCAAAGCCAGACCACAACGAAAGTGTCGGGTCTGTTTGCGCAAAGGCAAACGGAGTGAAACAAGAATGTGGTGTGAACTATGTTGTGTGCCTTTGCATCAAGGCAACTGTTTTATTTTATATCACACAAAAAAAAAGTATGTATGACACTGATGTATTTAATTTTTGTACATAGTTCAACAGTTCAGTCGTTTTGTGTTATGTGCAAATTTATTTTGTTTTCAAAAACACATTTTTTGTGCTTTTTTTGTTATTTTATAGAAGGCATGCATTATTTAGATGTTGGAGGTGTCATAAAAGCCATAAATAATAGTGTCAAAGTTCAAATTATGGTCGAAATGCATCAGTTTACAAAAAGCTCATTTTCTCAGTTTTTTCCCCAGGGGATTGGAGTTTTCATGAAATTTAGCTATTTTCAAATGCCGATTGCTCAAGAATGGAAAAAGATAGAAACAAACTTTTTTTCTGTTGAAAGAAGAGAGTCTCATCTTTCTTTTGGTGTGCTCCATGTCTATATAGCATTAGAATACAATATTCTGTGGGCCTTGCAATATTAGTCAAAACCCAGGAAAACGCTGGGATTGAGCGGGTTGCTCCAGTGAAAATGGCTGGTATTTAATGAGTTAATTTGTCGAAAGAGGAGATAAAATTGTGTTAAAATTTTGAAAAAAAAACCCTCCAAAACTTTACTTAGTTTAAATGCCTTTAAGCATGTTGAAGCTTTTTTAGATCTTAGTAATTAGACAACTTTGTTTTAAAAGTAACAAAAAGTGCAGGAGCTCCAAGGCTCAGCTGCATGTCTTATGGTTGAATGATAGCAAACAACTTTACTACGGCAAATAGTTTTCTAAAAATCCAATATAACTGAAATTTATCTTTCACACATCTTTGTTTTAAAATTCAAAAACAAAAGTCTAGCCAGAAAAATAAAAATCTAATCAACAAGGCTGTGTCTCTTCTTCTCTGCTTTTTTGGGAATTCTGTCCGCAGAAAATCAGAAAATGTGAAATTCTTTTGCTCTAAATGTTTCTTTCATTTGCAGTACTTTGCCGTCAAGTTTTGCTCCATTTACAAAACTTTGTATGGAGCAGTGGTTGTTTTAAAGTGCTCTATAGATAAAGTTGAGTTTAGCTTTTTATGATATGTGGCTTACACACACAGACATGCATACACTGGCACTCACTCACTTCTTACTTTTATCACCATCTCCCTTGCAGTTTCATCAACTTTACTTATCTCCGGAGCCATGTCGTTGTAGCATATTACCTATGCAATGTGACAATTGGGGAGATATTAAATTTATATGACATATGGTTGGTTGGTTATATTTGACGAGTTCATTTATAGCAGACAATTTTGTTTTAAGTTAGATTTTTTTACCTGACATGTTTCGGCGAGTCTTTTCCAACTCACTCCAAAGGCCATACACTTGATCTCATCTGCTGTTCTGGTCTCACTCCCTCGAACTGTTTTTCGGATGAAATCAATGTAACTGATCACTTCCTCCTCACATTCAATATCGCGCTCAGCTTGTCAGCCATTAAGTACCCTTGCACAATCTCATTATAGAATACAAAGCACATCAACACTGAATTAATCTGCTCCAACACTGATAAAACTCCCAACTCCTCAGATCTCCCCACTCATCCACAAATTCAAGCCCTCCACCTGCCTCCTTGGTCTCCTCCCTACATCCCTAGTCAAATCCTGCTTCCCTCACGGCTTCCTCTCATCTCTGCCATTATTCATTATTCTTTTTCCACTGGCATTGTACAATCAATGTTCAAAACGGCAGCCTTCCCCCCCATCTTGAAGAAACCTGGTTCAGACCCCAACAACTACAATAACCTCCACCCTATTTCCAACCTACCATTAATTTAAAAATTCCTAGAACAGGTAGTCGCCACTCAACTCCACTCTCCTTTATGAGCCTTTTCAGTCTGGTTTCCGTCCCCTCCACAGCACTGAATCAACTCTACTCAAAGTCACCTCGGATCTCCCGAAAAACAGCTGACTCCGGTTCACTTTCCATTCTCATCCTTCCTTGACCTGACTGCGACCTTTGAAACCATTTCACACACCATTCTCCTCAATGGACTTTCTTCCATCTGCATCACCCACACTGCCCTCAACTGGTTCCGTTCATACTTCAAAGACTGCGGCCTCAGTTCATCCAGCTAAAATCCATCTCATTCAAGTCCCTCCCAGTCACCTCAGATGAGCCTCAAGGCTCAGTCCCGGGCCCCTTATTATTTATTAGCGACCTCCTTCCCCTTGGCATTCCAATTCCATGGTTTCCACAAATTTATTTTCACACACTGTTTTATACAGACAAAATACTGCCTTCACAATGTGAAAAATTGGTTCCCTCTGAAGCTAAAGCTTATAACAGCACACCATCATTGAACAAAAGATTAACCTTGTAATGTGAAAATCAGTTTAATTTCAATGTCATTTACGAGAAACTTGCAGTGCACTGCAACGGCTCATAGTTTCTACAAAAACAGGACATGCAAATAAAATTTTTAGTGTGGTCTTAAAACGGATGTGATGTACCAAGTTCATTTACGTTTCACATTGTATAATAACATTGATTACTCAGTAATCCATGTACAAGTGAACAGTTCAACCTCTAAATCATTAGGCTGCAAAATCATGAGATGCATAACTCTCCAGTAGCTTGCGCTTCAGATTTCTTTTATATTATTTTCCGGTTCCGGCGCCGCGCGAGTGGCTGCCTCTTATAGCAGCTCAGCTCACTGTTTGAGCCTTTTTGGTGTGTTTTTCCCTTTCCCGTCTTTTATTTATTTTACCTCATTGCAGCAATGGACATCCAACTTGCGGTGGTTTTTTGCTGCTGGGGGCTGTTTTTTGCGCGATCGCGTCCGGAGACGAAACTCGGAGCTACGAATCGATCGTGTCCACAAGACATCAGCTGTTAGCACTCCATGCTAACCCCGCGCCGGCTCCCAGAGCGAGACTCGATATCCCCCGCGAGCTGAGGAGGAAGAGACGGGGATGTCGTGCGGGGGCTAAACGTCAGGCAAGGAGGAGACGATACCACCGTCCGTTATTATGGGGAATGTTAGATCCCTTCCCAATAAAATGGACGAGCTAACAGTGCTAACCCGGCACGAGAGGAGCTTCCGGAAGGCTAGCTTGCTGATGTTCACGGAGTCGTGGCTAAAAGAGTTAACGCTGGACGCCGTCGTAAAATTGGACGGCTTCCAAATCCTACGTGCGGACAGGACACTGGAGATCGGTAAGAGGAAAGGAGGAGGACTGGCTGTGTTTGTTAATGATAGATGGTGTAACCCCGGGCACATCACTATTTAGGAGCAACTTTGCAGTCGAGACATTGAGCTGATAGCGGTTAGCATGCGTCCATACTATTTACTGCGAGAGTTCAGTCATGTGATCGTAGTAGCAGTGTACGTCCCCCCCCTTTGCTAACAGTGAGACAGCCTGTGACGTACTGACTGCAGCTGTGAGCAGGCTAAAAACACAGCACCCTAATGTCCGGATCCTTATCTCTGGTGACTTCAATCATGCTTCTCCTTCCTCCTCTCTGCCTTCATTCACACAATATGTAACCTGCCACACCAGAGACAATAAAATATTGGACCTTTTCTATGCCAACACCAAGGAGGCATAGACATCACTGTCCCTCCCCCGGCTGGGCAAAGCTGAGCACAACTTGCTTGCTCCCCTGCCTGTGTACAAACCTCGGGCCCGCAGGCAGCCAGCTGTGACACGCACAGTTCAGAGATGATCTGGAGAAGCCGAGGAGGCCTTAAAGGACTGTTTCAACACAACTGTGTGGGAGGTATAGAGCGAAGCCCACGGGGAGGACATTTATGGTCTAACAGACACAATTACAGACGATATTAATTTCTGCATGGAGAACACTATTCCCACCAGGACAGTAAGATGTTTCTCCAATAACAAATCCTGGATTACACCGGACATTAAAGCTCTCCTGAAGGAGAAAAAGAGGGCTTTTGTGTCAGGCGAAAAGGAGTAGCTGAAGAGAGTGCAACATCAGCTGAGAAGGAGGATCAAAGAGGGGAAAAAGTCCTACGGGATGCAGCTGGAGGAACAGCTGCAGGATAATAATGCCAGGGATGTTGGGAGGGGCCTGAAGACCATCTCAGGCCACAGACAACCAGGTAAGACCCAGAAGCGGGGGGACCTTCAGTGGGCAAATGAGTTGAACCTATTTTTCAATAGGTTTGATCAGATGCCTGCCCCCGCTCAGTCTCCCCTGCTGCAGCCCCCACCAACCCCTCCTGCCGCTGCGAACAAGACCCTCTCTCCCCCTCTCTCTCCTCTCTTCTCTCCCCTCTCTCTCTCCACAGGCTTCAGTTCCCAGCCACATCACACAGCCACCACTTCCTCCTGCTCAGCCTTGTTCCTCACAACATTTCAGGTGAAGAACCAGCTGAGGAAGATGAGGGTGAGGATGCAGCGCGTCAAGATGGGATTAGCTCCGAGCTCCTCAAGTCCTGCGCAGACCAGCTGTGTGGAATCGTCCAGCACATGTTCAACCTGAGCCTGAAGCTAGGCAGAGTCACCCAGCTGTGGAAAACATCCTGCCTGGTTCTGGTTCCAAAGAGCCCACATCCAAAGGAGCTCAACAACTTCAGACCAGTGGCGCTGACGTCTCATCTGATGAAGACCCTGAAGAGAGTGGTCCTCGTCCATCTGCGCCCCCGATCAGCTCTTTGATGGACCCACTGCAGTTCGCATACAGCCTGGCATCGGTGTAGATGATGCCATCATCTACCTGCTCCACACTACACTCTCCCACCTGGAGAAGGTGGGGTACTGCAGGGATCATGTTCTTTGATTTCTCCAGTTCTTTCAACACCATCCAGCCCACCCTATTGGGAGACAAGCTGGAGCAGGCGGGAGTGGCCCACCACCCCATCACATGGATCCTCGACCACCTCACAAACCGGCCACAGTACGTGAGAACACAGGACTGTGTGTCTGACGTGCTCCTCTGCAGCACGGGAGTGCCACAGGGAATGGTTCTGGTCCCGTCCTGTTCAACCTCTACACCCCGGACTACAAATACAATTCCTGTACCCGTCACCTGCAGAAGTTCTCTGATGACTCTGCGATCGTCGGCCTCATCACTGACGGAGACGATCGGGAGTACAGAGGGGTTACGCAGGGTTTTGTGGACTGGTGTCAGCAGACCACCTCCAAATCAACGCTGGGAAATCCAAATAGCTGGTGGTGAATTTCTGCTAGCGTCGGCACGCTCCACCTGCACCAGTGAATATCCAGGGAACAGACGTTGAGAGGTCCTCAACTTACAAGTACCTGGGTGTTCATCAGAACAATAAACTGGACTGGAGCGACAACACAGACGCTCTCTATAGGAAGGGTCAGAGCAGACTCTTCCTACTCAGGAGGCTGAGGTCCTTTGGCGTTCGGGGGACACTCCTCAAGAACTTCTATGACTCGGTGGTTTCACCGGTCATTTTCTATGGAGTGGTCTCCTGGGCAGGAGGCATCTCGGGCCGGGACAAAAAGAGACTGGACAAACTAGTGAGGAGGGCGAGCTCTGTCCTGGGCTGCTCCCTGGACTCTGTGGACTCAGTGGGGGGCAGGAGGATGACGGCGAAACTGTCATCAATGCTGGACAACCCTGCCCACCTACTCAATGACACTCTTAGAACACTCCACAGCTCCTTCAATGATAGACTGTTACACCCTCGCTGGACGAAAGAGATTTCGCCGCTGCTTCCTGCCGGCTACTGTCAGATTTTTTAACAAGAACATTAGGTCAGGCTTACAAATGGCCGTGCATTAGTGTAATTGTGCAGTCCGAGGATGCAATACACACTACTATTGTGCTATATCCAATACTGTACTTAAATAGTGACCAATGCTGTATTTTGTTTACCATTGGAGTATTTTCTATCATTGCAGTACTTTTACTAATAAAGTACTTTTGTCATTGCAGTATTTTCTATCATTGCAGTATTTTATTTTATCATTGCAGTACTTTTACCATTACAGTACTTTGAACATTGCAGTATTTCTAGCATTGCAGTGTTTTCTATCGTTCAGTGTGTATATACATGAGGATCTGAGTATATACATTTATACTGTGTATATTTGCATGCTTTTTCTCAATGTCTGCTGCTGATGTTATACATTAACGGCTACATTACGTCGCCACCTCTGTGTGATCTATATCTTTGCTGCTGTAACACCTCAAATTTACCCATTCTGGGACTATTAAAGGACATCTTTGTCTTTAATTCCATATTTGTGTGTCTCTATAACATATACTGAAACGAGTGGATTTTAATTTCCTATATTTCCCTTATAAGCGCAACCTGTTCCTCGTATTATGTAGGTGAGTGGAAGACTCCAGTGGAATGAGTTCACGCCACATAGTATTTAGCTCGTGAACCACATTATACATTGTACATAGGTTGTGAAAAACATTACATTCAGGAAGCTTGAGGAGACCATACTGATGGAAGATTTTTCCCGATATTTACAATTTTGCCGATTATCGGCATCAGCCTTTTTTTAACTTTAAAGGCTGATAAATAAAAATCGGTTTGTTTTCTTTTTTTTCTTTTTTCTTTTTTTTGGGGCTCGCTGCAGCACACATCTCTCTCTCTCTCTCCGTTGTGCTTGTGGTCCTGCCCACGGGAGCAGATTGTCCCGCCTACAGTGCTATCTAATTGGTTCCTTGTAGCAGCCAATCAGCAGTAAACTGGCTATTTGCTTTTTAACCTCGAGTCACACGCACTACGGGAGAAGTCCCGCGAGCATCGGAAGGAAAAGAAACAGACTTTGCCCAAATTTTATTCAATATCAGTCCACTACAACGCACAACTAATAGAAAACTATTTGCCGTAGTAAATTTTAAAGAGATGTTTGTTTTCATTGAACTATAAGACATGCAGCTGAGCCAAGGAGCGCCGTGCACTTTTTGTTAGACCTTTAAAACTAACTTGTCCATTTTCTAATATCTAAAAAAAGCTTTAACATGTTGTAAATCACAAAAGATGTTTAATCGATGTCCAAGTACGTCTTTGAAAAGCATTGGCCCCGCCTACCCAAGATGTATAAGTACGTATAAGTAAAAGAGTTAAAAGGAAAAAAAGAAAACAGGAATGTCATAAGCACAGTCTACCTGTTCAATAGGGAGTAGGAAGAAGTAGAGAACCTATCTAGTCCCACCCCCATGGTCTCAGTGCATTTTACTTAATATAAATTAATACAATAGATCGTCCATATAAAATCTAATAATATATAATAATATTTACATTACACGCAGTGTTATACATAAAACAAATTTCATGATTTAGGCAATTTACTTACTTATATTTGATTTATATATATTTTTTGTACTTTACTTTTGAACATGTTTTTGAACACCAGAAGTGATTAGCACCTTTTCAGGTCAGTTGCGAAATCATTCCACAGAATAAAACGTTGTCAGAAACACACCTTTGCTTGATGTTTGTTCTTGGTTTGGATCTTTTATGCAAACTTGTGCCCCTTAAGTAATAGCAACTATCTCTCAATGTGAACAGTTTCTGAGTATTGTGGCAGATTATGTTGTTATGTACTTTATACATAATTTACGCTATTTTAAATTCAACAAGATCATAAAATTTCATGGTGTTTAATTTGATAAATAATGTTCAACAGTAGTTTTTACAAATGGCATATCAATATGATAACAATCAGCAGACTTTTTATTTTTTAATGATTTTACAATATTTAATACCTCACTAAGAAAGCACTAAGAAACATAGTGGAAGAGTTTTGATATATTTATCTATTTCAAAGGTATTCTTTGGTTTATGAATTTCTTTTGCTAGGTAGCTGCCAATATTGACGAAATATTTATTCAATTTGTTTGCTATTTGTACAGTTTTTTTTCAATAACTATATTTGTATCGTTTATAAAGTATTCAGGATAGTCTATTTTTTTTTTAATTGTTAATTGCATGATTTAATATTTTCCATATTTCTTGTGTTGTTTTTATTTTGCTCTAACAATGTATGATAATTATCTCTCTTGTTCTTATAATATTTACTATTATATTACTACTTAATTTGTTTTTACAAGTTTTATACTTAATTTCGGCATCTTTTGTTCTCAGTTTAATGCAGTGATTCTCAAATAGTGGGGCGGGCGCGGTGCGATGCTGAGAGGGGCACATGTTTTTTTGCATGGTTTTGGGACAGAAAAAGGCGATCTCAGACTGCTCGTCAAAGCTGTTTGTGCCCCTAGTTCACGCAGTACTGGTTTTAAAAAAAAGTGTCGCCCTGTCACGCAGAACTGATTAAAAAAAAAGCGTCGCCCTGTCACGCAGTACTGATTAAAAAAGAGCGTCGCCCTGTCGCTCGTTGACCCGGAAGTGATTTCTATCTCCGCTCCTTAAATGCCCCGCGCCAAGCTATCTTGCGCCGCAGCAGAACTGACTTTATTTGAACTATATATAAGTCAGCGCACAGCAGAAGCAACAAGCTACGTGATGGCAAATAAACGACTCTGCAAACAAGTAGCGTTCTAAACGAGGAGTGGAGCAAGGAGGTGCGAATGCGCGCTAATCGCTAAAATGAATTGCTTCGATGTACGCTCGACTTTTAACAGAAGTCTGACCCGAACCGCGTTTGGGCGGAGAGCCAGCAGCGCTGAACAGAAATGTTGTATTGCAATTATTACGTATCGAAACAAAACGGCTGCGTTAGCAATTTAGCAGACACTCTCTGACTGGAACACAGAAATGGATGACGTCATCACGACGAAGAGGTTCGCTGTCAAACGTATAGTAAATATTTATCATCTGATCAATATTTGCACCACAGAGTACTGAGTTTTGAGATCCTCACAATAGTCGTTCTCAAAATGATATACTTTTTTTTTATCAATTGAGCTTTGTTAAGGGATATTTTATTGACAATCTCACATTAATATACAAAGAACATGTACATAAGTACGAAATGTAAAAAAATAATTGTGGTGGGGTGGCGCGAATTGTTTTCTACTTGGTAGGGGGGGCGTGACAGGAAATAATTGCGAACTACTGGTTTAATGAATGTTTTAAATAAAATGTTTTTCTTTTTACGTGCGTTCTCTATACCCTTTGTCATCTAAGGCTTATCTAAGATTTTATACTTCCTAGTTATTTTAATGAATGGAAAATATTTATTGTATAAGGAGATTATTATAGACTGAAATGCATATGCAGGATTTGGATCTTTGTTTGAACAAACCTCAGACCAGTTTTGATTTTCCATGTCCAACTTAAATACACCAATGGAACGCTGTGTTCTTGGTCTTATTTGTGATATTTGAGTTGTTACCTCTTTCTTATCGAAATGATTTTGAAGAACTGCAAAGACAGGAAGATGGTCAATTATGTCATTGATTTTAAGTCCATTTTGTATTTTATAGTCAATTCTATTTAGAAACATCAATTAGTTGTGGCTGTATCAACTGTTATTAACTGTCATCAATGCTGGACAACACAACCCACCCCCTCAATGACATTCTTAGAGCACTACAAAGTTCCTTCAGTGATAGACTGTTACACCTTCGCTGCGCGAAGAAGAGATTTTGCCACTCCTTCCTGTCGGCTGCTCTCAGCTGTTTAACAAGAACATTGGGTCAACTCTACAAACGGGCGGGCATGAGTGCAATTGTGCAGTCCGAGGATGCAATACACACTCTACTGTACTTTTATTTAACGGTGTACTTGACCAATGCTATATTTTGTTTACCATGTAGTATTCTTATCATTGCAGTAATTTTATCATTGCAGTATTTATCATTGCAGTATTTTTAATCATTGCAGTATTTTTTATCATTGCAGCATTTTTATTTATTTTCCCCCTGTACCATGGACACATACATATACAATGTTTCATAACACTTGTATATGTTGTGGGATGTAAGTGTGTATATACATAAAGATTTGTGTCTATATGTGTATACTGTGTTTATTCGCATAGGTTTGCTTTTTCTGAATGTCTGCTGCTAATGTTATACTTTAACGGCTACATTATGTTACGGCTGTGTTGAAGCCGTGGAGGTAAAAAGTGGACCCAAGAGCAACGGAGTCAGCAGTGGCAAAGAATAGGGATTTTTTGTGGAGAAGGTTGTTACAGGCGGGGGGTCCAGTGGAAGGCAGGCCAGGTGAGAGGACGATGAAGCTTCAGGAGGTTCCAGGTGTTAACGCGGGGCTTGGGCAGACGGGCAGGAGGTACTGTAGACGGGACAAGAGAGAAACAGGAAATTGAGTCAGTTGGCAGAAGTTCACTTGAGCAGGCTTGCATAAACGCAGGTGGGAGCCTGAGTACGGCAGTTGACACAGGATAATCTGGCGCCTGACTCCTGGCTGCACTGAGCTTTTATCTGCTGGATGATTGTCAGTGATGAGCTGCAGGTGCGCCAGATCAGGAGGGCGATGAGAGGGATCCGCCCAAGCCCTGTAGGGAAACACAGAGGCTCCAAAAAGCAGGACACCACACATTATGCCGCTGCTTCTGTGTGATCTGTATTTTTGCTGCTGTAACACTGCAAATTTCCCCATTGTGGGGCTAATATAGGACATCTTTATCTTTATTTAAACAAAGTAAAATTTGGGATTTTTTATTCATCGAAATTTTGACACCATTTTACCCCTTTTTTTAACAAATGAATATCGGCTTCAAATACTGATTACCGGTCTCCATGACTCCTAATAATCGACATTGGTTTCGGCCCTGAAAAAAAGCATATTGGTCTACCACAAATACACAATAAATAAAAGGGGGCCCAGAATCGATCCCTGGGGAACTCCAAATGTTATGTTTTCCAGACCTGAGTTTTCCCCATTTACATTTAAATATTGAAGTCTATCCATCTTGGTCACTCCCAAAGAGAACCTCATCATCTTCATCTCTTCCATGTCCAGCTCTGCCTCCTGTCTTTTCTTCAGTGGCACTGTCTCCAGACCAGACAACATTGCTGGTCTCACCACAGTTCTATAAATCTTTCCTTTCATTTTAGCTGAAACTCTTCTATCGGACATCACATCTGACACTTTTCTCCACCTGCACACACTTCTTCACTTCTTTTCCACACTCTCCATTGCTCTGGACTGTAGACTCTAAATACTTAATCTAGCTTCCACCACTCTTTCCCACAGCTTCATTGTGTGGCTCATCAGCTTTATTACTCTCTAGTTGCCCTAACTCTGCACATCCCCCTTGTTCTTAAAAATGGGCACCAGCACACTTCTCCTCCAATCCTCGGGCATCTTCTCACTGTCTAAGATCCTGTTGAACAACCCAGTCAGAAATTCTACTGCTTCCTCTCTGATAAACTTCCATACCTCCACAGGTATATCATCAGGGCCGAGTGCCTTTCCGCTTTTCATTCTCTTCAATGCTCTTCTCACGTCATCCTTAGTGATCGTTGCTACTTCCTGGTCCACAGCAGTCACCTCTTCTTCTCTTTGTTCGCTCTCATTTTCTTCATTCATCTACTCTTCAAAGTACTCTTACCATCTTCCAAACACACTACTGGCATCTGTCAACACACTTCCATCCCTATGCTTTATTACCCTAACCCGCTGCACATCCTTCCCATCTCTGTCTCTCTGCCTTGCCAATATAGATATAGTATAGATTGGTCTCTCCCTCCTTACTGTCCAACTTTGCATACAAGTCATTGTAAGCCTCTTTTTTGGCCTTTGGCACTTCAACTTTCACCTTCCGGTGCATGTCCCTGTATTCCTGTCTACTCTCTTAAGTCCTCTCACTGTCCCACTTCTTCTTAGCTAACCTCTTTCTCTGGATCCCTTTCTGCAGTTGCTGATCTCCTTCAAATGACACCGTCTACACAAGATGTAGTCTACTCTTGTAGGTCACCTTATGTTCCTGCCTCTTTTGGACGAAAGTATTCGCAACAGCCATTTCCATCCTTTTTGCAAAGACAACCACCATCTGTCCTTCTGCGTTCCTCTCCTGGATACCAAACCTGCCCATCACCTCCTCATCACGACTGTTTCCTGCACCAACATGTCCATTGAAGTCTGCACCAATGACAACTCTCTCTTTTCTCAGGACGCTCTGAATCAATTCATCAAGTTCCAACCAAAAGCTCTCCTTCTGCACCAGCTCACAACCAACCTATGGCGTATACCCACGAACAACATTGATCATCACACCTTCGATTCCTAGCTTCAGGCTCTTCACTCTATCTGACACTCTTTTTACAGGACATTCCGAACAAACTTCTCTTTCACAATAACTCCTACTCCATTTCTCTTCCTATCTACACCATGGTAGAACAACTTGAACCCTGCTCCTAAACTTCTAGCTTTGCTCCCTTTCCACCTGGTCTCCTGGATACATTGTAGGGCTACACAATTTTGAAAAAAAACAAAACAAAAACAAAACCTAATTGTGAATATTCCGACCAATATTGTGATTGCGATTCGATTTGCGTTTTTTGTATTATACACGTTAAAATGCATTAAAATGCTACTGTTATTTGTTCCTGCTTCGACTCGCTTTATTTTATACACTTGCCTCTCATTTCCTCGCTCGCCACTCCAGCATATCCACTCATATCCTCCACTGCACTCTTCCTCACGCATGCGCACACACACCCACGTCAAACACAAGCTTTTCACAATGCTCGCAAAACTACGATTGTGAGTCAATTTTGTTTCAGACAAGTAATTTGATCAATAATTTTAACAATACAAATCACTAATGTGACCATTTGATGAAAAGTGCAAGGCACTCTCTTCTGGCGATTGTATTGTATTAGTTTTTTGGGGCTAGAAAAAGCAGCATATTCACCATTGCTTGTATCAGACATGCACAATCACAAGTTACAATGTTGCCATTAGTGCTGAAAAGACACTGTGAGAGGGCACAAAAACGGGCTTATACTCAAATCGGTGCTGGTGTTTTAAACGTTGAAATACGTTGGTCGTGTTTCCTCTGGATTTCATGTTTTTTTTTTTTTTAAATGTTGATACGGTTCATTTTTGTCTAATCCGCCGCATGGCCAAATAATAGATGTACCGCCCTTCTTTAGCACGAGCTTCTCCCTCTCCTCATCTACGGCGGCAGAAGTTACTTCTATTACATCCACTTTGGAAGTACGCAACAATACCAGGAAAAACAAGAGGTGCATGTGTCGTGTGTTATTGTCAGGCTGCGCTAACTGTAGGCACCGTAGTGCAGACTAACACTTGATAGCCAACAACACTGATTGGCCAGCGCCATTAAGACCCGAGCATCGACAATTCTGGTTGGCTCATTCGTCCATCCATCCATTATCGCGGGGGCAGCAGCTTCAGCAGGGAAGCCCAGACTTCCCGCTCCCAGCCACAGCTTCCAGCTCTGTCAGAGGGATGCCCAGGCGTTCCCAGGCCAGCCGGGAGACATAGTCGCTCCAGCGTGTCCTGGGTCGTCCTCTGGGCCTCCTGCCGGTGGGACATGCCCGGAACACCACACCAGGGAGGCGTCCAGGAGGCATCCTAATTAGATTAGAATTAGAAATCCCTTTATTGTCATTGTACTCAAGTGTGCAACGAGATTAGAGGGCTCCCCTCTCCAGTGCAATACAACAATAATACAGACAAATATATAAATTTGATAAATAAGTAAGAGAGTGCAATGGAATTTAGTACTGAATAGTGTATATAAAAACACATCACAATGCTGTTCTGCAAGGTAAGGGTGTTCTCGTCTGTGTGTGAGAGTTCAGAATGGAGATGGCTCTCGGGAAGAAACTGTTTCTCAGTCTATTGGTCCTCGATTTGATGCATCTGTAGCGCCTGCCAGAGGGCATCAGGTCGAACAGGTGTGAGTTTGGGTGGGTATTGTCTTTGACGATGTTGAGAGCCCTTCTGAGGCACCGGGCGGTGTAGATGTCCGACAGTGAGGGGAGAGGGCAGCCAATAATCCTTTGCGCTGTTTTGACTGTCCTCTGGAGCCTCACTCTGTCCGCCTCAGTGTAGCCGCTGTACCAGGTGGAGACACAGTACGTCAGCAGGCTCTCGATGGACGAGTGGTAGAAGGCTAGCAGCAGCTTCCTGTCCAGGTTGAATTTCCTGAGGACTCTCAGAAAGTGCAGACGCTGGCGGACCTTCTTTACCACTGCTGTGGTGTTGTGAGTCCAAGAAAGGTCGTCGGAGATCTGTACTCCCAGGAACTTGAACGTGTGGACCCTCTCCACACACACGCCTTCGATGCAGAGGGGGGGCGGCACCGTCTTGTTCCTCCTGAAGTCGACGACAATCTCCTTTGTTTTTGCAGTGTTAAGGTGCAGTCTGTTGTCCTTGCACCAAGCTGTCAGTCTCTTTACCTCCTCTCTGTAGGCTGTCTCGTCACCTTCCGAGATCAGACCGACCACTGTCGTGTCGTCAGCAAACTTGACGATGGTGTTGTTGCCGTGGGCCGGGCTGCAGTCGTAGGTGTAGAGGGCGTACAGGAGAGGGCTCAGCACGCATCCTTGAGGGGAACCGGTGCTCAGCATGCGGGTGGAGGACGTGTAGGGGCCGAGCAACACAGTCTGGGGTCTGTTGGTCAGAAAGTCCTTAATCCAGATGCGTGTGAGGGCAGGGAGGCCGAGAATGTCCAGTTTGGCGACGAGGATGTCTGGGATGATCGTGTTGAATGCCGAGCTGTAGTCCACAAAGAGCATCCTTGCATAGCTCTGCTGTTGTTCCAGGTGGCCCAGCACAACATGCAGAGCAGTGTCGATGGCGTCCTCAGTGGATCTGTTAGCCCGGTATGCAAACTGGTAGGGGTCCAGAGTGGGAGGAAGGCAGTCCCTGATGTGCTGGAGAACCAGCCTCTCGAAGCACTTCATGATGACTGGTGTGAGAGCAACAGGATGGTAGTCATTCAGGTGGACGGCTGGTGACTTTTTGGGGACAGGAATAATGGTGGAAGTTTTCAAGCAGGAGGGGATGACTGCTTGAGCCAGGGAGCGGTTGAAGATCCTGCAGAAAACATGTGCCAGTTGGTGGGCACATGCTCTGAGGACCTTGCCTGGTATTCCGTCGGGTCCAGTAGGTTTTCTGGGGTTAACCGCCAGGAGCGCGCGCCTCACATCGTGTTCCTCTACGATGAGTGGGGGGGAGTTGGAGCATGAAGTGCGGGGGTGTGACGGTTGGGGCGAGTCAAAGCGAGCGAAGAAGCAGTTAAGCTCCTCTGCCAGCGATGCACTCGGGTCTACAGAGGTCGTGCTGCCGCCACGGAAGTTGGTGATGCTCCGTAGACCCTGCCACACCTCCCGTGGTCTGTTACTGGCAAGGTGGGCCTCCAGCCTCCCCTTGTAGATTGCCTTGGCTAGCTTGATGCCTTTGCTCAGGTCAGCACGGGCCACCCTGTACTGGGCTTTGTCGCCTGACCTGAACGCAGCGTCCCGGGCCTTGAGGAGAGCGCGAACCCTGCTGGACATCCAGGGCTTCGCATTTGGGAAGGTCCGTATAGTCCTGTGTAGGGACACAGTATCCATGCAGAACTTGATGTAGTCCAGTACACAATGTGTGTAGACATCAAGGTCCTGATGATCAAAGAGGTCCCAGTTTGTGTCTTGAAAGCAGTCCTGTAATTCACTCATGGCGTCGTCACGCCAGGTTTTCACAGTCTTTGTGGTGGGCCTGAATCTGCGCCTGAGAGGGGTGTACGCAGGTGCGAGCTGCAAGGACAGGTGGTCTGACTGGCCGAGAGGGGCGAGTGGGAGGGCCCTGTATGCGTGCTTGATGTTCGAGTACACATGGTCGAGAGTGTTGTCTCCCCTCGTTGGGCACTTGACATGCTGGTGAAACTCTGGGAGTACAGTCTTTAAATTGGCCTTATTAAAGTCTCCCGCTACTACGTGAACGCCATCAGGGTGGGCCCGCTGATGTTTATTGATGACGCACGCGAGTAGCGAGAGCGCCGTGCTAGTGCTAGCGTCGGGAGCTCCCTCGGGAGAAAATAAGGCCGGCATTTAACGGACATGAACTCGATGTCGGGGGAAGAGTGCTTCTCGACGATCGTGCTATCGCCGCACCAGTTCTCATGCACGTAAACACAGAGCCCCCCTCCCCTCCTCTTACCGGTGTCCCTCGTCCGATCCGCGCGATGTAGCGAGCGCCCGGCCAGCTGGATGCTAGCGTCGGGGACGTCTGCGTGCAGCCAGGATTCCGTGACGACGATCACACTGCTATCTCTCACATAGCGGTTTCCCAGGATTTGTAATCCCAGATCGTCGATTTTGTGGACCACGGATCTGGCGTTGGTGAGGTACAGACTCGGCAGTGGTTGCCTGTGGGGCTGCCGCCGCAGCCGTTGCAAGACACCTGCAGCCCCGCTTCTGCTTCCTCTCTCTGCGTCGCCTGCGCCGCCTCCCGGTCCCGATGACAAGCCACGGTGAGCCGGGCAGCCTCGCCAGTTCGTCCGGAATTTTGCGATCATAGCAAAATTCCTCTGTGATGGTTAATTCGCATCGATATCCAATGTCCACGATGTCCTGGCGGGTATATCGATGTTGTGCCTCAGTTGGTGCCAATAAGAGCAAGCAAACACTAATAAAAAGTAATAAGGAGCACTGGGAGGGAGAGCTGTTAGCCGCTGCGTCTATGCGCGCCGCCATCTTGAAAATCAGATCAGATGCCTGAGCCACCTCATCTGGCTGCTCTCTACTTGGACGTGTTCTTTCGGTCACGACCCACAGCTCGTGACCATAGGTGAGGGTAGAAACGTAGATCGACCGGTAAATTGAGAGCTTCGCCTTTTGGCTCAGCTCCCTCTTCACCACGACGGACCGATACAGCGTCTGCATCACTGCGGAGACTGCACGATCCGCCTGTCGATCTCTCGCTCCATCCTCCCTTCACTCGTAAACAAGACCCATGGTCTCAGATTTGGAGGTGCTGATCTTCATCCCAACCGCTTCACACTCGGCTGCGAACCGCTCCAGTGAGAGTTGGAGATCACGGCTTGAGGAAGCCAACAGTACCACATCATCTGCAAAAAGCAGAGATGAAATACTGAGGTCGCCCTCATCACCTCGACTGCGCCTAGAAATTCTGTCCATAAAAGTTATGAACAGAATCGGTGACAAGGGGCAGCCTTGGCGGAGTCCAACCCTCACTGGAAACGAATCCGACTTACTGCCGGCAATACGGACCAAACTCTGACATCGGTGGTACAGGGACCAAACTGCCCGTATCAGGGGGCTCGGTACCCCGTACTCCCGAAGCACGCTCCCCAGAACTCCCCGAGGGACACGGTCGAACGCCTTCTCCAAGTCCACAAAACACATGTAGACTGGTTGGGCGATCTCCCATGCACCCTCAAGGACCCCGTAGAGAGTGTAGAGCTAGTCCACTGTTCCACGGCCAGGACGAAAACCGCACTGCTTGTCAGGTTTAAAAGGTCCTGACGCCTTCATTAGACTGAATTAAATGCAGAGAAATAACCAGGGAAAGTTTTGTCTTTTACCATTCGCGGATGGGAGGAGAAGTCAGGAGGTGAAGTAGGCGTCTTGCCAGTTCAATCTCCCGCACTCTCTTTCCCTTCTCCGACCACCCGCTTGATCTTTTATTCAGAGGAAAACGAAACTTATGGAAATTGAAACTTAAACAAGCGTGTGTGTGTGCCAGTTGTGCGCGTGTGTGCTGAAGCAATAATGTGCGTGTCTGTGTGTGTGTGTGTGTGTGTGTGTGTGCAATTATTACTGATACAAATAGTGTATAAAAACATGATTAGATATACACAAACTATTTACATATTCTCACATTCCCCCCTGTTTGTGGGTTTAAATCATGTCCTTACGGCTTTAAGATGAATCATCATAATGAAGTCCTACAACAGTGTGGTCATCCGTGGAGGGGCAAAAACCCTCAAAAAGGGACAAAATTCCCCTCCTCCCTTCCGGCGTGGAACGAGATCTTCATCATTTGATGACCATCAGGGAATAAAACATATAAAAATACATTTCAATGTGCCTAGTGAAAAATAACAAAACTGTCTCCACGCAGAGCTTGTCCCTGGGGTGACTTGATGAAGGCCCCTTGCCTCGTTGTAGGAGGAGACAGCCGTCTTTACCTCCCGGATCTTCGTGTGTGGTGTATGTGTGTGCACGTGTGGGGCTTGGGCGACAAGTCCATATTCTTTTTACGTTTCAGGGTCCAGTTCGAGTTCGTCATTGTCCAGTTCGAGTTTGTCATACTCAACATCAATCAGATTGTAATGTTACTTTTGGGCAACAAACATGCAGTTAATCATCATTTTTGTCATAAAAATAATGCAACAAAAACAGACTACACATAACAAAAATGAAAACCATAATTATCCCGATATATTGTCTTCCAAATTCTTCATAATGGTCATAACATCAATAATTGTTTCATTTTTATTAAAACTTTAAATGCAATTATGTTCTTCAATCAAGGCTAAAAATTATTTATGTACGTCATTAATTTCCAAACCATATCTAATCTTTTTATTCTGTGGCTTCAACACTCGTATCTGTGGCTGGTTGTGTGGTTCTGATGTGCGTGTGGTCCGAGATTGTGACTCAGGTGGGCTCCTTTTCGAGGGATTTGCGTTGCTAGGCCTTTAGCTGGAAACCGGTGAAGCTTGTACTGCAACTGGTGGATCCAGCTGCCACGCCCCGCGACCTTTGCTGCGTCGGGGTCACCGCCATCATCTGGCGAGGGCCATCTCAGCATTCACTTGTCCCAACGAAGTCGTTTCAGCACCTTGAAGAAGAGTTGGTCTCCCACACGGACGTGAATTCTCTGTGGATCAGAAAACACTGACCAGTATTTGTGTTTTTTGCATCTTTTTCGGTCAAACATGTTTTTCGTTGGTGGTTCTGATGAACCTGAGAGTCTATAGGGGATAGTGTCCTTCCTTCGGCTGGCATTGCATTGTCCTCATTGCTGTGATTGAAACACAGTCTGGCCATTGTTTCTTTTCATTGTCTTGATAAGTCTGGCCTTAACAGTTCCATTAGTGCAGGGGTGTCAAGATCCAGTCCTGGAGGGCCGCTTTCCTGCATGCTTTCAATCTCTCCCGGCTGCAACCCACCTGATTCAAATGATCAGCTCATCAGCAAGCTCTGAAGAAGCCTGATAAGTATCCTGCTCATTTGAATCAGGTGGGTTGCAGCTGGGAGAGATGGAAAACATGCAGGACACCGGCCCTCGAGGACTGGAGTTTGACACCCCTGCATTAGTGCGTTCCACAAGTCCTGCAGACTGTATGCACAGTGACGCTTTGAGTCAATTTTGTAACAACTGTCCCACTTGTTACAACATCATTCACAAAATGCATCATTTTCACTTCAAATCACTTCTTGAAATTCCAAATGTCAGGATAATTTGATTACACAACACTTTTCCCAATCGTTTTTAGCATCAGCATGTGTTGTTAGAAACAACTTGATCCATTTTGAAAACATATTAATTATAACCAAACAATATTACGACCCAAACAACTAACACTTTGTCTAAAAAAAGTTTTTTGTTGAAAAGTCTGTATGTGGGAACAATTTCATATCATACCTCCCCCCTGTTGAGGCACGACATCTGCTCGTGTCTCACTCAATGTTTGCACCTTTGTTCACCCAATGTGCATGTTCATTTAGTGATGCCTTTTTCCCTGGCCTGAGATCAACTTGTCAAGTTGGTTTACTGCGTGTGTGTGTGTGTTCATTACCCCTCTTGTGCAAAGCCGACCTTGAGGTCATGTCTTGGGCTGCAGCCTTTCGCTGCATTGTCAGCGAGGCAGTTTCCAATTGTAATTGGGTAATTTTTATTAAGTAACTTTTGCTTTTTCAAATAACTATTTAAACATGTTTTATGCACAACTTTTCGTTTCCTGTTGTGGTTTTAAAGCCCTTGTTTGCCTAGTGTCGACAGAACACATGAACATTTATCTTGACTGTCAGTCCACATTGTAACCATACAGCTCATACAAGATGGGAAAACCCCAAATTTTAATTAGCTCACAACCGCCAACGCTCTTCCTGCTTATCCTAACAATTTCTCTTTTACAAGTTATCTGTTGGTATCACACTACTAATACTCCCATCGCATAAAAGTCAGTGTGAGTTCTTCCTGCAACCTTGGTTCTCAAACACTTTTACTTCTTATCAGTCTGGAATGTGCACCTGGTCTGTGTCCTCCAGTCAGGAGGAAAGGAAAAAAAAAAAAAAAAAATGTCAAAAAGTTTAAGTCGGGGGTTGGTGATAATTTGGATGGCTCCACAGTCGTGTGGCGCCTTCTAAATGGTGCGTGGAAAAAGAATGACGCTGGGCTGAAATGCATCGCACCTTAACTCATTAAATACCAGCCATTTTCACTGGAGCAACCCGCTCAATCCCAGCGTTTTCCTGGGTTTTGACTAATATTGCAAGGCCCACAGAATATTGTATTCTAATGCTATATAGACATGGAGCACACCAAAAGAAAGATGAGACTCTCTTCTTTCAACAGAAAAAAAAGTTTGTTTCTATCTTTTTCCATTCTTGAGCAATCGCCATTTGAAAATAGCTAAATTTCATGAAAACTCCAATCCCTGGGGAAAAAACGGAGAAAATGAGCTTTTTGTAAACTGATGCATTTCGACCATAATTTGAACTTTGACACTATTATTTATGGCTTTTATGACACCTCTAACATCTAAATAATGCATGCCTTCTATAAAATACCAAAAAAAAGCAAAAAAAACATGTTTTTGATAACAAAATAAATTTATTTGCACATAACAGAAAACGACTGAACTGTTGAACTATGTACAAAAATGAAATACATCAGTGTCATACATACTTTTTTTTTGTGTGATATAAAATAAAACAGTTGCCTTGATGCAAGGGCACACAACATTTTTTCGATTTTCCTCGGTTGCCATCCAGTGTGTGTGACGCCATCCGGAACCACTGCTTCCTGATGCACAACCTGTAAATATAAACAATTGGAAATATATATTTATTGCTGCATTTTATTGCTGGCGTGTGAAGTTTCATATTATAATTTACCTTTCTTTGCACCAACAAGACGAGGAGGAACCTTCTTGCCGCGGGATGCACAATCTGTGAATTGTAGAAAGTTTGTATGATTACTACACCATTCAGTATTGCTTCCTCGTCGGGGAGGAGTCACGCTTGCTTGAAGTGCACATTCGCTCGCATACTTCCTAGTCGGAGTTGAGCTATGCTCGCGTCTAACTACACATTCACGCAACATATTCTTCCCGCAAGATGCATGATATGTAAAATAAGTGGATATAAGGGCTAACCACATGTTCAATTGTAACTTGCGAGCGTTTATTTCCCTGTTCGGGAGGAGTTATGCTTGCTTGGAAGCGCACATTCGCTCGCTCACTTCCTATGCTCGCGTCTAACTACACATTTACGCGACATATTCTGCGCACAAGATGCGTGATATGTACAATAGATGCATGATGGCTAAACACATGTTCAATTGTAACTTGCGAGCGTTTACTTCCTCGTCGGCGAGGACTTATGCTCGCGTGTAATTGTGCAATAGAGGCGGCCGGACGAGGAAGTCAGCGAGCAAGCTCGCGTCTAACTACACATTCACGCAACATTTTCTTCCCGTAAGATGCATGATATGTAAAATAAGTGGATATAAGGGCTAACCGCGTGTTCAATTGTAACTTGCGAGCGTTTATTTCCCTGTTCGGGAGGAGTTATGCTCGCGTGTAATTGTGTAATAGAGGCGGCCGGACGAGGAAGTCAGCGAGCAAGCTCGCGTCTAACTGCACATTGACGCGACATTTTCTGTCCGCAAGATGCATGATATGTACAATAAAAGCATTAGGGCTAAAACCACATGTTCAATGGTAACTTGTGAGCGCTTACCTCCTCGTTCGGGGGGGATCTGGTGAGGACTCTCGGCTGCTTTGGCTATTGTCCGAAGGCAGGCGATGCAGGCCGCAAGGCACGCGCAGCCTCTTTAGACGCCTCTTTGTTGTGACGACGATGAAGCGTCATCCTCTCAACCAAAGCGTCTCCAAAGCCTTGATGCTTTTAGGAAGCTTTTTTTTTACAAAAAAACATTCCTCAATCGTCATTTGCTTGGAGGATTTCATTGCTAACGCTACTAATGCGACTGCTGCTAGTGCTGCTGCTACCCACGCTGCTCTCCACGCTTATAAGTCTACCCCAGGATCCCGCCCCCCCATTTGTACCTCTGGCGCAGATTCAAGGCGAATTTTCTGCACCTCTGCCCCCTGCTGGGTGATTTTTACATGATTCACAATGCGGACAAGGCTGATTCTCAGTCAGAGGTTGCATCAGACCCTTATGTACACTATGACGCAAAAAAAACCAAAAAACGTATTTATACGTCTTTGGTAGAGGGCGCCATTGCTTTAAAAGACGTATTTATACGTCCAAGGGAGTAAATGAGTTAATAATGTAATGTCCCTGTTACAATTAAGTCGCCGTGCAATGTGAATGTCGTGTGATGGAATGTCATTTTTTCATTCCTTAAAGCAGCAGTGAAAGCTCTTGATCACACTCTTAAGTGGTTCTCTGCCACGAAATCCAAATTGTTGTGACTAATACGCAAATGGATTCACTTTCCTGTGTTTCTGCAGCAACACAAGTCCATGAAGCCATTTTTTGCAGTCACTGTTTGCCCAAAGGGCTTATAATAATTTGGTAGTGCGTTAATGCTTTGTCGATACAATCTCCTTTTTGGTCTCATGTTCCCTTGAAAATTATGTTTACTACACACTAGACATGACCTACAAAAATTTTAAAAAGGTTTGTTGTCCTAGCCGTACTATGGATATCAATCCCCCCTGTTGAGACATGGGAATTTCCATGACTCAATTTAGCAGTTAAATATCAAGTTGGCCAATTTAAATTAGGTTGTTTTATTTGAAAAGCCTGTAATTCTCTTTTTCCCTTTTCACCTAATCACAAATTTCTTATCACAAAAGTGAACATGTTAATTCTATCTTATTTCCTATTTTCTAATCTTGTGACTCATTTCACTTCAACCAGTTCTACCTCAAAGTGGACAAGTACACATCAATGTTATCTGTAATTTCTAATTTCTTCTCTGCTTTAATGAAAATTATTGTCCTTCTAGCCAAATTTTTTCCTGTCATCTTTACCTCTGTATTTAATTCCATTTTCTGGTCTACCTTAATACAAACATCATCAACTGAAATATGATATATAAAATATTTATTTCTTCAATTCACCAAAAAGCAGAATCGAATTCCTATCCTCCTTCTCTCATTCAAATGACACATTCTTTAATCACTAAACTCTCTCTTCCTCCTCCTCACTTGGGACCTCTTCACAGAGCTGTTTCTCCTACACGCCTCAGGATTTACAACCACCCCCTCCTGCTTGCCTTCTATCAAAGGCCTCTCTTCCTAATTTCCAAATTCACTGTAGCTTTTCCAAAACCACCCAAAACTACCAATGTCTCGAATCAAAATTTTCAAAATCAGGAAACACCTATGTTTTTGCAAAAATTACTTTCAAAAGCTTCATCCAATTGTTAAAATTTCATAACACCTACTTCTCCCTTTCTGAAGGAGACTCAAGTATACAATTAAGTAAAAACCATCATCAAAATGATATATCTTGTCTGTTGAATCATGTAAGTATAAATTGTCTCATCACTAAGCTTTTTCTGTAAATTAATCTGTTACTCTATTAATTTTTCACTTGCCCTATCATTTGGAATTGATTTATTATAAGCAATCCTACATGCACCAGTGTCACATAAAAAAGGGTAATTGGTGACCTATTACCAATTCAGTTATTTCAACTCAATCATTTAATCAAAAGCCAATATCTTTTGTAAATTTAGGAAGACCTTTTCATCTAGAAACTCATCTGTTCTTTAATCAACCTCTAATCTTATTTAGATGCTTTCTATCCTAGTCATGCTGAAGGCTGCTTCTTCTCAAGGCAATCTCTTGCTATCTGGCCTTCTTTTAGTGTGGTCTTCCTGTGTGGTTGACGGCAGTTTCTGGCAAAGTGTCCTGATCTGCCACAATT
The DNA here is from genome assembly GCF_059441095.1 of Idiotropiscis lumnitzeri. Taxonomy (NCBI): domain Eukaryota; kingdom Metazoa; phylum Chordata; class Actinopteri; order Syngnathiformes; family Syngnathidae; genus Idiotropiscis; species Idiotropiscis lumnitzeri. The sequence goes on from NC_142405.1 coordinate 15,841,300, forward strand.
GTAACAAATATCATCTCCGGTGGGAAGGCGTCCTCGTCTTTGTCCTCTAAAGCCAATATCTCTGCCTCTTCCACCTTGATAAAAGACCTTCTGTACTTTATTTTGATAAAAAGTGACTATAGACCTCTGTTTCTTTTTATTTTCTATCTTCTCAGCATGGAGGGCGTGATTTACATACTCCTCCAGGGTACCTGTTGGCAGGCAAATGTAATGTTTATTTACCCACTTATGAATTTCCTCTCTTGATCCTGCATGTAAAGCATTCTTCAACTGCTGTTGAAATGCCCCATTCACATCACCATCTTACTGCAGCCCACTGTGATTTTTAAACACAGCTGTCATTCTCACTTTGTATTGCTCAAATGTCTCATCATCCTCTTGTTTTACTCTTCCTATTTCAGCGTAATTTGCTCCATCTGACTTTTCACATTTCTTTCCCTTGCTTATTTTGTTTTCATCCTTTCTTTTCTGTTTCTTGTCACCCTCTTCCCTCTTTGAGGCTACCCTCATCCAATATTCTGTTTCCTCAAAGCCATTTTTCTTCATCTTTTTGGGGTCTTTCTTTGTCTTTGCTATGATTGATTTCTGCAATGTGGCTATTTTTCGTGTTTTTAACTGACCATTAAAACCATGTTCAGTTATCCATGTGTCTAAATACTGAATTTTATCAGGATCCTGTTTTTCGATGAACTTCCAATCTCTACACTGCAAGGTTTCCCTGGGCTTTATTTTACTACCTAACATCCCCATTTTAGAAAATTTGGACCAGTTTGTCAACACCTAGGGTGTTCTAAGAACTATTTTCTCATCAGTAGGACAGCAACTCATTGCATTACATGGGATAAAATACCAAATGGTATTTGTAATCCCCAATCACACCATTCATTCACTTTGCATACAGTTTTTCGCAAACATTCACAAGCAAAATGATCATTCCACGTCTGATGTTGTGTGTTTTTTTTTCTTTTTCTCTTCAGCTTACTTTCCTACTCTGCAAATTCTTTTCTCACTGCTTTGAAACCTGATCCTTCAGGCTTGGCTCAGCCACATTTCTTCACTCTCCAGAAATTGGCCACAATCCGAGTCAGTACTCGTTCATAAACTTCACATCCGAATTTGCTTTCAACTCTTTTTCCAACTTTTGATCCATCTTTGATTGTATGACGTTTGTTACTACTACTCATCCCACACACACTCGCACATGCTGTCATGATCCGCGTCGGGCATGACAGGCTTTTGTTATTGTTTTTTCGTTCCATGCTTTTGTGTTATTGTTTTGCTTGTTTTCGGGGCGTTTCCCCTCAGCACTCATCCTCGTCAGCCACACACCTGCCCCCGTTAACAATCACACACCTGATCCCCATCTGCTCCCCTAATTACTGGACTATTTAAGCTTCCCATTCCATCAACCCAGTGTCGGGTCATTACCCCGCTTAGCTCCCTGTTGCTGCGTCACGGACTGTCACGACCGCTCCTAGATCTCGTTCATGCTCTGGTTCTCGTTTCCGCCCTCGTTCAGGCCCTTTATCCTTGTCCCAGTTAGTCGCGTCCAGTTTGCCCTTGTTGTTTTGTATCCTGCCACGCTGTTTGTCCTCGTTTGATCCCTTCAATAAATTCCCCTTAACATCATCCATTTCCCTGCCTCCTCGCCTTTTGGGTTCCTCCCCTCCTCGCTGCAAGGCGATCCTCACACATGCTTTTTCTCACTGAAATCTACCCCCTCTCTTTCTCTCTCCACTCGCTCTTTTTTCCCTTTGTCCTCATACACACACACACATAGCTGCGCAGCGCCAAAATTCACGCACACACCTCAAAATGAGCAGTCTGCTTGCCAAAAAATTCAAATAAAAACCACCGAAAATAATGCGTTATTATTCCCTAAATTTCAATGTGAAATTGTGAGGAGACCTTCCCCAGTGCGATCTTCTCCAGGCGGATTTCTCTATTCATCAACACCGGAGGGGACCTTCTCTATTTATCGACACCGGAGGGAACCTTCTAATTTTCGCGGAAACCTTGTTTCCCTTCTCTTAGGCTGTCGTGTCTTCTCTAAAATTTGCTCAACGAGTTATGGCCAATTCGCTCTCTAAAATTTGCTCAACGAGTTATGGCCAATTCGCTACCTTCGACACCGAGGAAACTACTCAATTTGTTCACCGTGCTATCCGTATCTAAAATTTGCTCAGTTTCAACGAGTTATGATCAATTCGCTACCTTATATGTCTCTAAAATTTGCTCAGTTTCAACGAGTTATGGTCAATTCGCCACCAATGAGTTATGGCCTAATTCGCTACCGATTATTTTGACATAACTCCTTGGACTAGCACGATGCAGTTTTGTTACCGTACTGACTAAACGGTCGAGGCCTGGCCTCTGCGCGCGCTTGTCTCACCCACCTCTTTCACTCCCCTTCCAATTGTTTGAATATTTTAAAATTTAAAATGGTGGTACAAAATAATTTGAAAAACAATACCTGATTTCCTCTGGATCCGCCTGGTCCGACAGGGAACCGACATCCGGGCAGACGGCCGCAGCAGGAGCTCGGAGGCCCGCTTTCAAATGGTGAAGCGCTGACGTCAGATTCGTTGGCCCCCGAAATATCCAGCGACGAGCGTCCGTCCGGGTGTGGCTCCCGGGTGACCGGCACCAATAAATGTCAGGTTTAAAAGGTCCTGACGCCTTCATTAGACTGAATTAAATGCAGAGAACCAGAGAAATAACCAGGGAAAGTTTTGTCTTTTACCATTCGCGGATGGGAGGAGAAGTCAGGAGGTGAAGTAGGCATCTTGCCAGTTCAATCTCCCGCAATCTCTCTCCCTTCTCCGACCACCCGCTTGATCTTTTATTCAGAGGAAAACAACACTTATGGAAATTGAAACTTAAACAAGCGTGTGTGTGTGCCAGTTGTGCGCGTGTGTGCTGAAGCAATAATGTGCGTGTGTGTGTGTGTGTGTGTGTGTGTGTGTGTGTGTGTGCGCAATTATTACTGATACAAATGGTGTATAAAAACATGATTAGAAATACACAAACTATTTACATATTCTCACACTGCTCCTCCTGGATCTGAGATTCAACCTCCCGACGGACCCTCCTCTCCAGTACCCCTGAGTTGACCTTACCAGGGAGGCTGAGGAGTGTGATTCCTCTATAATTGGAACACACCCTCCGGTCTCCCTTCTTAAAAAGGGGGACCAACGTCCCGAGTCGAGGTCAGCAGCACCCCATCTCCACTATAAATAGTGTTAATGGTGCACTGCTTCCCTCTCCTGAGACGACGGATGGTGGACCAGAATTTCCGCGAAGCCGTCTGGAAGTCGTTTTCCATGGCCTCACCGAACTCCTCCCATGCCCCCATGCCCGAGTTTTTGCTTCGGCAACCACCGAAGCCGTATTCCGCTTGGCCAGTCGGTACCTGTCAGCAGCCTCCGGAGTCCCACAGGCCAGAAAGGCCCAATAGGACTCTTTCTTCAGCCTGACTGCATCCCTTACCGCCAGTGTCCACCAGCGGGTTCGGGGGTTGCCGCCACGACAGGCACCGACCACCTTACGTCCACAGCTTCGATCGGCTGCCTCAACAATGGTGGCACGAAACATGGTCCACTCAGACTCAATGTCCCCCGCCTCCCCTGGTACATGGGCAAAATTCTGCCGGAGGTGGGAGTTGAAACTCTTTCTGACAGGGGATTCTGCCAAGCGTTCCCAGCTAACCCTCACAATACGCTTGGGTCTGCCGAGTCGGACCGGCATCTTCCCCCACCATCAGAGCCAACTCACCACCAGGGGGTGATCAGTTGACAGCTCCGCCCCTCTTTTCATCCGATTGTCCAAAACATGCGGCCGCAAATCCGATGACACAACTACAAAGTCGATCATCGAACTGCGGCCTAGGGTGTCCTGGTGCCAAGTGCACATATGGACACCCTTATGTTTGAACATGGTGTTCGTTATCGACAATCCATGATTTATGCTTATTCTGAGACAACGGAAGGCCACTATACAAGTCAAATACTTCGTCTGAACCACGGATTACCATTAATGGACAGCAGAACTGAGTTGGATTGATGCATTGGTCTTGAGTAACCCGCATTAATGAATGGACTGCTGATGTTGTGTTGATCGCATTTGGAAACGCTTTGAAATATTGGCCATCTGACGCTCCAATGATTGAAATGTGAACGGAATGCGACACACGCCAAACAATTTGATCGTGGTAGCAACTGTTGCAATAGCCTAGCAAGGTCGCTGAATTGCATTTTGGAAGGCGGCGCTGTACTCTCTCGCTCTGTGACGGCTGCGCTGCACTCTTTCACTCTGTGGATGGATGACTTTTGATTCAAAACAAAGATCAACTGATTGAAGGTTGAAATAATTACGGTGCGCATCAAAGTTGGATCATTTAAATATATTTAGATAGCTGTCAATTTAAGGACTAAATATATCAATTAAATTAATTAAGTTGAATTAAAATTAAATGATGGATTAAAGGATGTTAAATAGCACCGTAATTAAAGGACAAGCTAAGGATCCACATGAGCACCGGATTAATTGAAATAATCGACATTTGAAATGAATTGCGTTGTGCAAGAAGACAGAGTCGTTCCAATTGAGAAGCAATGACTGTCATAAAAAACTGAGCGCCTCAGAAACAGAAAAACTGCTTAATTCAAGAATTGCCTCCCATAAAGCAAAAATGGGATTTTGTACTCGCAAAATGAATTGCTTAAAGGAGTGGATGAATATTTCTAATGATTATTTCAATATGGAGAGATTTGAACAGGACCTAGAATCTTATAGGATTGCCATACGGGAATTCAAGGAGGTGCATCTATCTGTGCATGATCTCCTAACAGAGGGGCAACAGGAGTCCGACATAAGTGAATGGTATGAGCCCAGAATGACAAATCTTAATTACTTCTTGAAGGAAGTCGATGCATGGACACAGGACAAAAGGTTACAAGACCAGAAAGTAGCTCATACACTGCGCAAACAGCTACAGGACACGGCACAGGACCTGATGAAACCACTGGACTCCATATCCACCATATCGACCACTTCATCAGTTTCTTCTGCATGCAGGAAGGTAGAGGCTGAGAAGGCAGCTCTTCAGGCCCGTGCTGCTGCATTGAAAAGGATGCAGGCTCTGAAACTTGAGGAGACTACAGACTACAAAGGCATAAAGGAAGTAGCTTTGTAACAGCAGTGGTGGAGGGAAAAGCTACAGGCCAACCAACCAGGCAGGCAAGCATTGTCACATGTGGATTCTGTAAAGGAAAACATGGACTTAATGACTGCAGAAGGTTTAAGTCTCAAACGCATATGTCAAAAGTGAACTTTCTAAAAGAAAACGGTCTCTACTTTGGATGCCTAACCAAAGGACATTTGAGCCGTGACTGTAGATGTAAGATGACATGTGAGAAATGTCAAAAGAGGCATCCAACACTTCTTCATATAATGAGTGACGTGAATACTGTTGTGGAAAGTGAGCAATTTCAACCAAAGACCACAACCGCAGATAAAAAGGATCAAAGAGAAACAAAAGAGACTTAGAGACTTCTGTGATTAGTGCCAATCTTGTCGCAACTGGAGGTGCAATCGGAAAGGATTATGCTCTGGCAATAGTGCCAGTTAGAGTTAAGATGGTGAAGGGAAATGAGTTCGTCACCACTTACGCATTCCTCGATCCCGGCAGCACAGCAACGTTCTGCACGGAGAACCCAATGAACCAACTGAAGGCTCAAATCCTACTGCAAACAATGGGACAGGAGAAGCTGGTCCAGAGTCATGAGCTGATAGGTTTGGAGGTAGGCAATTTGGAAGGTGAAACCTACGTTGAAATACCTAGGGCCTATACCCAGGAGAAGATACCAGTCTCAAAGCAGCACTTGCCCACTCAAAAGGATTTAAGAAGATGGCCGTATCTCAAGGATCTAAAATTGAAGAAAATTGACTCGGATATCGGCCTTCTCATTGGCATCAACATTCCAAAAGCACTGAAACCTTGGGACATCATCACCAGCCGAGATAACAGACCATATGCGGTTAAAACATTATTAGAATGGGTGGTTAATGGTCCACTCAAATCTTGCACCGCTAACAAAGGATGTGGACCTCCTGAAGTAACATCCAATCGCATTTCTGTTGCTAGTCTGGAGGAACTCCTCATCGGGCAATACAATCGGGATTTCTCTGAAAAGGAGTACAAAGAGAAAAGTGAGATGTCAGCTGAGGATAGAAGGTTCATGGATATCGCCTCGAGTTCGGTTACCCTCCAAGATGGTCAATACTCCTTACCTCTGCCTCTGCACAATAAGGATATTATCATGCCCAACAACTACAAAATGGCAGAGGAGCGAGTCAAGAATTTGAAAGGAAAATTCAGAAGAGATCCAAACTACGCATTAGAGTATACCAACTTTATGAATGATGTAATCACAAAAGAGTATGCGCAGAAAGTGCCACAGGAACAGTTGCATCGAGAATATGGCAAAGTTTGGTACATACCTCATCATTGGATCAATCATAAGCAGAAGGGCAAACTTCGAGTGGGGTTCGACTGTACCTCAACATACAAAGGCACATCTCTCAACAAAGAACTCCTACAAGGCCCCGGTCTGACAAACACATTGATGGGTGTTTTGCTCAGGTTCCGACAAGAACCAATTGCGATTATGGGAGATATTGAGGCAATGTACTATCAGGTACAAGTTCATAAGGAACACCAAGATCTGCTAAGGTTCCTTTGGTGGCCTGGCAGCGACACCAGCCAGCCCTTGGAAGTGTACCGCATGACAGTCCATCTCTTTGGTGCGGTGTCATCACCCAGTATAGCAAACTTTGCTTTAAAGCAGACTGCAGAGGATAACCTCAAGAGATATGAAGAGGAAGTGACTGAGACCATTAAATCCAACTTTTATGTTGACGATTGCCTTAAATCCGTCCCAACAGTGAAAAGCTATTGAGATAACCATGGACCTCCAGGATGCTTGCTCACAGGGAGGCTTCACACTGACAAAACTTGTTAGTAATAGCCACGAGGTATTGGCATCCATCCCTGAGGAGCATAGAGCAAAGCTAATTAAAGACCTAGACCTGGACAGAGAAAAGCTGCCACTCGAGCGGGCGCTTGGGATACAATGGAACATCGAAAGTGATGTATTCACCTTCCAAAACACCACCAGAACCTGACCGCCCACTCGAAGAGGTATCCTCTCTGCGGTTAGCTCGGTCTATGACCCATTTGGATTCCTTAGCCCATTCATCCTGAAAGCCAAACAAATCCTCCAAGAGCTCTGTAGAGCAAAACTGGGCTGGGACGAAGCCATCCCAGTGGACTTCTCCAAGGCATGGCAGAAATGGGTCACTGAATTGGAGCGTCTGGGTTCATTCCAAGTTGACTGATGTATGAAGCCAAAAGACTTTGGGGAGGTAATAGCTGTGGAACTACACCACTTCTGTGACGCTAGTGAGTTGGGTTATGGCACTGCGAGCTACTTAAGATATACTGATAGCATGGGAAAAGTTCACGTGGCATTTGTCCTGGGAAAGTCAAGAGTAGCACCACTAAAACAGATGACTATTCCCAGGCTGGAGTTGGCAGCTGCTACACTTGCCGTGAGGGTGGACAGAATGCTGAAGAAGGAGCTACAGCTTGCACTTACGGACTCTAATTTCTGGACACATAGTTCGTCTGTACTGAAATATATTCGTAACCAAACCAAGAGATTTCACACGTACGTAGCCAACAGAGTGGCAGTTATTCATGACCTTTTACAAGAGAAGCAGTGGCGACATGTAAGCTCGCAAGTCAACCCGGCAGATGATGCTTCACGTGGGCTGCATGTAAATGCATTCCTAAAATCATCAAGGTGGCTAATGGGGCCGGAATTCCTGAAGAAAAGGGACACAGATTGGCCGAAGATCCCAGATGACATGGGGCAGATCGCCTCTGATGACCAGGAGGTGAAAAAGGACATCACTGTGAACATCACATATGTAAAAGGAAAAAATCCAGTAACCAGACTAGTGGAGTATTACTCCTCTTGGGATCATCTAAAAAGGGTTGTGGCCTGGCTTTTGAAGTTGAAAACACGGCTTCTTGTGCTTGGTGAGAGGGGAATGGACCTTGCTAGGGCCAATCCATCATCAAAACCTGCATCAGGATTGACACAAGAAGAAAATTGTCTGTCAGCAGAAGACATAAAAGAGGCCGAAAAGGCCATTATCCAATTTGAACAGAGACTGCACTTTGGACTAGAACTTGACCTCTTGATGATTGGGAAAACTGTCAAACGAAACAGCCCTATCTGTAAATTGGATCCTATTGTGGATCATGGTATCCTGAGAGTGGGAGGGCGAATTAGTAAGATGGCAATGCCAGCAGAGCAAAAGAACCCAATTATCCTGCCCAAAGGTTTTCACATCTCTAAACTGATCCTGCAAAAGATCCACCAACAGGTTGGACACTCAGGAAGGAGTCACATGATTTCAAAACTACAAGAGAGATTCTGGCTATCTTGTGCCAATTCTTCTGCAAGAAGGATAATTAAGAGCTGCATTTTCCGCAGGCGTATGCAAGCAAAGGTGGAGGAGCAGAAAATGTCCGACCTCCCAGAAGACCGCCTCTTACCGGATCTCCCACCCTTCACCCATGTGGGTGTTGATTACTTTGGCCCATTTGACGTGAAGCGAGGACGTTCTCATGTGAAACGATGGGGAGTGATTTTCACCTGCTTGGTAAGCAGAGCCATCCACCTGGAAGTGGCTAGCCATTTGGACACCAACTCCTGCATCAATGCCTTGCGTCGCTTCATGTGTCGGCGGGGACCAGTGAAGAGCATCCGGACAGACAATGGGACAAACTTTGTCGGGGCGCAGAAAGAACTCAAGGAGGCTCTGAAAGGCTTGGACCATACAAGAATCCAAAAAGAGCTACTGAAGGACGAGGTTAAATGGACATTCAATCCCCCATTTGGAGCGCACCATGGAGGGGTTTGGGAAAGGTTGATCTAGCTTGTCAAGAAGATCCTGTACTCAGTCTTGAAAGAACAAACGCTAGACAGCGAGACTCTACAGACGGCATTATGCGAAGTTGAGGCTATCATGAATGATCGACCAATCACTGCAGTGTCGAGTGATCCAAATGATCTGGAGCCACTTACACCAAACCATCTTCTACAGCTGAAGGCCCAACCTCTAATGCCAGCAGGACTATTCCAAAAGGGAGACCTCTACACACAGAGGAGATGGAGGCAAGTACAGTATCTTGCGGACCTTTTCTGGAAGAGGTGGATAAGAGAATATGTCCCCCTCATGCAACCAAGAAGCAAGTGGAATCATCCAAAACAAAACCTCAGTCCAGACGATCTAGTTGTCATCGTGGATGACACAGCGCCAAGGAATTCATGGCTCATGGGCTGTGTGGTGAAGACGTTTCCTGGCAGCGGACTGCGCTTGAAGCCTCGTCGACAGTCCCTACACATGCATGCTCGTTGCACACTTGAGTACAATGACAATAAAGGGATTTCTAATATACATTTTGCATACACCTGGGACTGCCGGAAAGATAACACAGGCTGCTGGATACACTCGATACACAAAAAGGGCATGAACTGCAAACTTTTGCTTCATGAATTATGGACTATGCGCGTTTATTTAATAAATCATAGACTATGCACGTTCCTTTTATGAACTCTGAACTTCATGGATTAATACTCAAGACGAGTAATGAATTTGATATGGATATATTTATGCGGTAAATTACTGTTTTGTGTTTGATTCTTTGCAGAAACTATCAATTGTTGGCCCCTTGAATTATTAGTTCGGGTAATTGATTTGCTACGGCATCACCGATTAGGGGCCGGAATGTTGGGGCCAGAATGAATGTAATATTTGACACCACTGTTGCCTTACTGGGCAGCGCAGTATGGAGGGTGCCCTCTGTAGACGAGGAATGGTGGTGTGGCCTGTGAACCTTTAAGTTTCACGATTATTGCACCTGTGCGGTGAAGTGTGGGACTTGAAAGACAGCGGAACAGTATTTGACCAGCTCACAACTAAAACAAACTATTCTACAGATTCATTTCTTTGTAGTTTGGAATGGAGGACGAGGATGAATAATTTTGAGTCAAGCACATGTGACAAACATATGCACGTTCATCTTGTTTACATTAAATTGACAACTTGGCTCGCCATTTGTTCAATTGTGACTGCGTCTTTAACCCCGCACAAGTGGCTTATTTTGAGACAACGGAAGGCCACTATATATATACATATATATATATATATACATATATATATATATATATATATATATATATATATATACATATATATATATATATACATATATATATATATATATATATATACATATATATATATATATATATATATATATATATACATATATATATATATATATATATATATATATATATATATATATATATATATATATATATATATATATAGCAATCAGACTTTTTACGATCCTTCTCACGACCCTGGTCATTCCTTCGAATGGCCTCCTCAGCCTGCGCCATGTCCATATCCAGCTTCAGTAAATTCATTGACACAACACTTGGCGCCGAGAAGAGCTCAGCAACCCTCTGCTTTTCATAGACCTCTTCCTACTCCTATCATCTCACCAGCCATATGTGAGTCAACATATCGCGGCCCTAATCCCACCATTCCAAAATTCAACAATCCAGATCCCAGTGAATTTGCTAGGCTGCGCATAGCTTTGGAAAATTTGCTTCCGGTCAATGCTACTGAGCTGTTCCGCAATCAGATATTGGTGGATAACCTTAAGTTACAAGAAGCCAGGCTTATTTCTGATGCCTATATGAACTCCTCCACCCCATATACTGATACTATGGCAGCGCTCCATGATAAATTTGGTCAACCGCACCAACTTGCTCTTAAGAAAATAACTCATGTTCTGGAGGCCCCTGAAGTTAAGCGTGGTGACATCGCATCTTTCCAGAAGTTCTCCTTACAGATACAGTCCCTAGTGGGTCTACTGCAGACACTTGGTCCAGCTGGGGAAATCGAACTTAAATGTGGCTCACATGTAGCACGCCTACTGAGCAAGCTCCCTGCTGAGCAGCGCGCTGACTTCCGGCGCCACCACCTCAAGCTCTCAGAAACTAGCCACACTCTACAGCAGTGTTTTTCAACCTTTTTTGAGCCAAGGCACATTTCTTTCATTGAAAAAAGTCCCGTGGCACACCACCAGCTGAAAATGTAAAAAAAAACCTTTTATCACAAGATAACTGTTTTTGAACATTGAACAATGACCTATTAAAGGTTTTGAATATGAATCAAATAAACAAAGAATAAAGTATCTTAGAATCTTTCACATTTATACTCACTCAGTGTGAAACCTGGGCTTGTTTGGATGAACACAGAGCTGATATATTGGCAGGAATTGATGAAAGACACACACGAAGCTCGTCCTCACAGCTCTCAATCTTTCTCTGTTTTTAGTTTTTATAGCAGTCAGGCTTGAAAAGCTCACCTCACACAGGTATGTTGTGGAAATGGGAGCAATGTCATAATAGCTTTGTTGGCCAGCATGGGGAACTCCTTGGCAGCTGACAACCAAAAACTGTCCAAAGGTAGATCAGCAAAGCGTAGCTTGAGTCCACGGTCCTGTCTCAGTCCAGTTAGGTCTTCCTGCTCATGTAAAATCATGTCCTTCCCTACAGCTGATGCTGAGCTGATCGGGTCCCTGACCCAGTCAAAGCACTCTGTGGAGGCTGAAGAGAAATAGAATGACATCTTCTCCTCAAGAGTTTTCAAATGTTTAACTATTATATTACACAGTGCAACAGTGTTAATATCTTGCCTTTTATTGGTGAGTGGGAACATTTCAAGATTGCCACTTTCCACATGTTGCTGCCAGAGTTGCACCTTTGAACGGAATCCATTAATTTTATCTGTACTGGTAAGCAGGTTTTCATTTCGGCCTTGCATTCGTTTGTTCAGTTCATTCAGATGATGAAAAATATCTGCCAGGTATGCCAGCCTTGCACACCACTCATCACCTGCAATCAGCTTTGTGTAATCGGACCCCTCATTTGTCAGAAACACTTTGAGTTCCTCTCGCAGCTCCTACACACGGGCCAGCACTTTGCCGCGGGACAACCATCGGACCTCCGTATGAAACAGCAAGGCTTTATGCTCCGCTCCCATTTCCTAACACAAAGCCGCAAATATGCGACTTTTCACAGATCGTGACTTCACAAAGTTTACCATGCGCACAACATCATCCAACACAGGAACAAGGTCTGCTGGTAAAGTCTTGGCTACGAGGGCTTCGCGGTGTAAAAAACCGTGCGTAATGATCACCTCTGGGTTTTTTTCCTTCACTCTGCTTACAAAGCCTTTGGTGCGCCCGACCATGGCTGCAGCTCCGTCAGTGCAGACGCTCATGCAGTTCTCCCACTTGTGGCTCCATCTACAAAACGCACATTGGCCAACAGTTGAGCGTGTCCACTTATATCAGTGGACTCATCAAGTTGCAACGCAAATTTATTACTGATACGGATCTTGTCCAAAACCACACTTTCTATGTCTGCAGACATGTCATTAATACGTCTGGAAATTGTGTTATCTGAGAGCGGGACTTTGGCTATTTCTTGAGCCGCTTCGGGTCCGAGCATCTCATTTACAATGGCTTTGCAGGCGGGAAGTATTAATTCCTCTGCCACAGTGTGAGACTTTTTGGATTTAGCCACAAGTTCAGTAACGTGGTAGCTAGCTTTAAGGGCTCTCTCGCTTACCTTTGTGGTTTTTCTCATGAAAGTTGCTTGTTTCTTTGTGTGTTCACGCAGGCGAACAAAATACTCCACATTTTTGTTTTGAAGTAAAGGGTGTTTTGTTTGGAGATGGCGTTCAAGCTTACTTGGGACCATAGCACAGTTGGAGAGCTTTTCACCACATACCAAGCACAACTGAGTCGGTGTCGTTGCATCTCCGGTAAAAGTAGATCCAAATGAAAGATAGCTTTCGCTGTATTGCCTCTCGGCAGAAACTTTGCAGGTCGTCTTTGCTTTTTTTTTTTTTTTACCTCCACTTATATTAGGGCCTTCATCTAGACCGGATTTTGTCCAGGGTCCAATTCAGAGTCAATATTTTATCTCTTCAAAAACTTATCCATCACTTTCACCGTCGTTCTGTTCTCCACTTTTTTTATTCTGCTATACACTTCTCGCTGCATCCGCGCGTCACTAATTCTCTTGTCTCCAATCACAAGGTAATTCGCTACCTGCTGCTGCTGCCGCCGCCTACTGGTATGCGACAGTACTACATTTTACTACTTACTCTGCCAGGCGCGAGACTGCACAGGCTCACCACACTGGTGTGCCGAGGCACAGTGGTTGAAAAACACTGCTCTACAGGACCTGTCGGAGTGGCTTCAGTACAAGTCGTGGTGCCAAGGGTTTGACAGTCAAATCAATACACCAGCTGGTAAAGAGAAGAAAAATAAGAAGAATGACAGTCGGTCTGCCAAACAAACTATGACCGTCCTGCATGGTGCTGGCGAGCCCGCCACACCTGATCCCACAAATAGCGGACCAGATAAAAGGAAGTCTATGGCCCACGCATACTGTGCCTATTGCGAGAGTAAAGACCATTATCTTAGCCAGTGTACTGAAGTTGCTAAGTTCTCCAAAGAACAGCTTAAGGAGTGGATACAGACTAACAAACGCTGTTGGTGCTGCGCACGAGCCCATTTAGCTGCCCACTGCACATTGAAGAAACCCTGCAGCATTTGCCAGGGAAAGCACCTCTTAGCCCTCCACGAGGTGAATACAAGGGCAGAGAAGGCCCCTCAAGAAGTAGTAGGTAAATAAGAGAGCTGTCTAGTTAGTTCCATCTCCAACTCTCTCTACCTTGATCGACCATGCGCAGGTAATAAAGTCATGTTGAAGGTAGTTCCCATTGTTATCCACTATGGGGGACAGACTCTGAATACCTTTGCAATCCTCGATGATGGGTCAGAAAGATCAATGCTATTACCAATGGCAGCCAAAACTTTGGGCATGAAAAGCATTCCAGAAGATCTTCCTCTGCGCACTGTGAGACAGGACATTGAAGTACTTCCTGGATACACAGTGTCCTTCTGTGTCTCATCGGTGACAAATCCTCGCACTAGCTACAATATAGAAGGAGCGTTTACAGCCAGCCGTCTCAGCCTAGCCAAGCATACCTATCCCATTGAACGCCTTCAACAGAAGTTCGGACACCTCCGTGGCCTGCCCATCCCTGCCTTCAGGGAGGCCGAGCCGTCACTCCTTATTGGCTCGGATCAGTCTCACCTTGTCACCCCAGTTGATACTGTCAGGCTAGGTCCACCTGGTAGTCCTGCCGCTGTCCACACAAGATTATGGTGGACTCTCCAAGGCCCGGTCCATCTTACGGGGCTGCCCACCAACTCCGTTCAGTGTCTGTTCACCTCCTCTTCTCCACAGCTCGAGGAGCTATATAAACATGTTGAGAGGCTGTGGAAAATGGACTCAGTACCTCATCGTCCGGAAAGAGAAGTAATGCGTTCCAAGCAAGACCAGTTGGCTGTTGCTAAGCTTAAGGCTAAAACCCTTCGCATAGACGTAAATGGTGTCCAAAGATGCGCTACACTGCTTCTTCGCCATCCAGACATGCCGCCACTTGTCGCCCCAAAGGATTCGGTAATGCCTTTGCTACGCAGCACCAAAAGACGCCTTCTGAAGCTTCCTAAACAGGCTGAAGCCTACAAGAAAGCGGTACATAAACTTATAGAGTCAGGTGCAGTGCGTGATGTCACGTCAGAGACCCCTCACCAGGACGACTGGTACATTCCCCATCATCTGGTCAACCACTACGGGAAGTCACGCCTCGTCTTCAACTGCTCCCATCAGTACCTTGACAGTCCCTAAACCAGTACCTACTAGCTGGGCCTACTCTTGGGGCCTCCTTGCTGGGGGTTTCTAGTTGGAACTGGGAGACCGACACCTTGATTTACAAACACAGACCTGTGGCCTATGAAGCGACCACTTTGCGAAACATTTACAAAGTTCTGGCCTCCCAATATGACCCCCTAGGGTACCTGTTGCCTTACGCCACCCGAACAAAGCCTATCATCCGGCAGTTGTGGGATAAGCAGCGCGGGTGGGATGATACGAATCTCCCCTCTGAACTGATACAGGCCTGGTCTAGTTGGGAAGTCACTCCCCGCCCTTATGTTTTCACAGGTGCCAAGATGGACGTTGCTAAATATGAAGTTCACATCTTCGCAGATGCTTCAGAAAAGGCTTATGGGGCTGTAGCTTACCGGAGAACTGAAGACGACGAGGGTCGGCGGCATGTATCCTTTATGCTAGCCCGGTCACGCGTAGCTCCCAAACGTGCACATTCCATCCTGCGCCTGGAGCTCTGTGCGGGCCTGGGAGCAGTGCAGGTTGCTCAGCTTCTCAAGAAGGAACTAACTCTCTCAGTGACTCGAATGGTGTTGTGGTCGGACTCCATGACAGTTTTGACCTAGCTACAATCTTGAAAGTCTTTTCGTTACAAGGTTTTCGTGGGGACAAGAGTGGCTGAAACTCAAGAGCTCACCCAAAACTGCACCTGGCGCTACGTAGGCTCAGCAAACAATGCTGCTGACGACCTGACACGAGGTAAATCCCTGAGAGACCTTGCAGGACCTAATAGATGGTCTCAGGGACCTCCCTTCCTCCTTCAAAGCCCAGACAACTGGCCAGAGAATCCAAGTGCTGAGTCAACCGAGGACCTGGCTGAACTACGCAAGACTGCCTTCTGTGCCCTGACAGTTACCTCGCTTCCGAGCCCAAGAGACCGAGTGTATGACACATGGCAGGAGTTAATCGAAGCCAAAGTCCAGGAACTTCATGGACAAAACTCCTTCGACTCCCCTCCCAGTGCTGATCAGTATAAACAGGCTGGGGCAGCAGTGTTGCTTAAAGCACAACAACAGTCGTTTCCTGAGGACTACAAGCTGTTAACCAAGGGGAAACCCATCCTGTCCAGGAGTCATTTACTTACCTTATCACCAGAAATAGATAGATCCTCAAGCCTAATTAGAGTAGGTTGTCGGCTACGGCGCTTAGCTGGCCTTAGTGACTCCACTTTGCATCTGGTAGTTCTCGACCAGGCGTGGGCAAACTATGGCTCTATAAAGTTTTAATCCGGCCCGCCGAACTTGAAAAAAGTAAATGACTAAACCTTGTTGATGTTTTATTTTCTAAATACTGTGGTTTTTCAAAGACATATATTTTGTTGGAATGCTTTTGTTCACTTTCATTTAAAATTGAATGTATTTTTTTTCTCCGATGAGGTGAGGTGACCAAAACACTATCCATCTGCTACTGGTCCGGCCCCTGTGTCAAATTTTAGAACCCGTTGTGGCTCCCCAGGCAAAAAGTCTGCCCACCCCTGTTCTAGACCCAACACATCCAATCACCTGGCTGCTCATTAAGAAGTATGATAATGACCTGCATAGAAGGTCTACGCTGAGTTGTGGTCATTCTGGATCCTTAGAGGCAGAGAAGCAGTCTGCAGACACCAGCAATTCTGTGTTGATTGCCGACACTGGAGAGCTCAAGCATCCATCCCCAAAATGGCAGATCCACCAGCTGCCCGCCTTCGATTATTCAAGCCAGCCTTCCACTCCACAGGTGTAGACTGTTTCGGGGCGATGTTGGTCAAGGTGGCCCGATGTCATGAGGAACGCTGGGGAATAATTTTTAAGTGTTTAACAACCTTATGGAGCCTTTTGCACATTTGGGGGCGGCTGGAGTTAAGGCTCAGTTTCTCTCTAATTTAGTTCCCGTGAGAACACGTTCGCGCATTGTTCTCTCGCATTGTTGTATGCATTTTCCTGTTTCCGACTTAAATCAGGTGCTTCCTGTACAGTCCATCTCAATATTCGCCTACTATCAAATTAATCCTTATTTTTCACCTCATTGATGCTGATTTAAGCCTTGAGTTGATGATAAAAACCTAAGTACAGTTAGGTCTACTCGTATTGTTAAGTTAAATATGGTTTGTATGTTCGTGAATCCGTTAGCCACATTAGCCCATTAGCATTAGGCTTCGGCCGTTCGCGATCATTAATACGTGACCTAAGTAGCATGGGTTCCTCTCATAATGGATGATGCGTTGTCTCCGAGTCTCGCGACGGTTGCCGCCCCCTTGCTACGTTGATGAAGGAGTGATTAATTCACATTGCATATGTGTTGTTCTTTCCTCATCGTCACTGAATGTTGTTATTTGTGTGGCCCCTAGATGGTGCTGTTGTACCGTTGTTTCGATCATTCATTTGTTTACATTCATATATTTTGGGACGCTCATGTTTAGACAATGTATCTCACTAAACATATTCTAAATATTATTTACAATATTGTAAGTTGTATCTAATTCATATTTTCCCTTGTTTATTTCCAGACTCAATCTATCAGTCAATATTATTTGTGCATCAATGTGTATTTGCTTGCAAGACAAGTTCAGTAAAAGATACTAAATTGGACCTTGGAGTCCTGTCCCTTCCTGCTCTGACCGACGCACCATGTTGTTTACAGTTAGCCCTTAAACGAACTAGTCTGGACACCTCCATAACAATAGCAACACTTTGCCGGTATGAGCTTTAACGTCCACGTAGGCACGGGTATGTCACATCTACCTCATTTGCACATCGGCAGTTCCCAGAATGCATTGTGTGGTGCAATGTATTTAATTAATGAAGTTATAAGGAAGTTAATCCTTGTCATATGTATTCATGATTTCATTGAAATGTTCAATACAAATAAAAATGTTTGATGTCATTGTCTCTGTGTATTTAGTTTGGTATAAAGATATTACTTAAAGTATATTACTTGTATACAACTAGCATATGCCATTTGGCAAATTTAGAGTGGGTAAAGTAATAAATATAAAAAGTACAGCCGAGTGAACAACGACTCGCGGGCCAGATTAAATCCATTTGCAGGCCGGATGTGTGACACCCCTCTTCTAGAGAATTTATCCGATCGGCGTCAAACAAATAGGCCGGAAAGCCAACTCGTGGTCCTTGGGGGTTAACTGGTGCTGTTGGTCACCATGTAATCAATCCCTGGTTTTATATAAATCGTTAGCCATGCACAAAAAAGGACTATTTCAGTGGTCAGTAGAAATGGAGCAAAGCTGGTCCATTGGAATACCTTCAGCACCAGCATTGGTGGATGACTTGGCGTCACTGGAGTTTGGCAGAAAACTGTTGGAATCGAAGATTATGGCACTTGGTTGGTTGCATTGTAAAAGTTGCTATCTGTAAAAAAAATAATTATAATAATCTTTACTTTTTGCTTTGTTTTGAGATAAGGGACGTGGCAAAAAATACTTCAGTGTACTCCCTTCCCACCTTAACAACACCTGAATGTTGTTGGAATCATTTACCATAGGTTAAAATAATTTCTTTTTGTGTTCTTCATTTCAGGGCAGAGGAGAACGAGCTTATGACATATATTCTCGCCTACTTAGAGAAAGGATTATTTGTGTAATGGGTCCAGTAAGTGTCTTGCTTTTCTTCAGATGCTTTTGGTTTATAATTTGCTTTTATGATGATGACAGTATATTATTAACCCCTCTTCATTTGCCACCCGGTCTAAGATTGATGACGCTGTGGCCAGTCTGGTTATTGCCCAATTGCTTTTTCTTCAGTCTGAAAGCAACAACAAACCAATCCACATGTACATCAACAGCCCGGGTAAGCAATCAGTGCTCTTCAAGTAATTTTCACTATTGTTGCATTACAGAGGCATTATAAGTAAATACTGTTATTGGTCTTTGAACTGGACATTTTCAGAATGAAATGTAAAACTCTTGTCTTTCCAGTTAATTGCTGCTAAGATACCGACTATTCCAATAGTCACACTGTTGCATTAGTTTCATTAAACTTGTGCTCTTGTTCTATTTTTTTTTTTTGGTGAGGGGGGGGGGTTAAATCAACATTTTGTCAATATTAAGGATGAAATGTGCAAAAATCTAATGTACTGCTAAAGCCTGAACGATTTTAGGAAAAAAATGTATTCCGATTTTTCTGAGAGAGATTGAAATTTTGATTTAGCTTGTGATTTTCTTGAAAATGTTCTGTGACATTTACAAACTTGAGAAAAAATGCCTTTCTTCCATTAAAAACGAAAAAAAAACGATTACTGTAATAATGGAGATCCTTTTTCTTTCTCATGTTTTTAAAAACAGATAATTTTGGATTCATGTGTAATTGTGTATATACAGTAATACCCCGGTTATCGCGGTTAATGGGGACCGAGACCACCCGCGAAAACTGAAAATCCGCGAAGTAGCGGCGCACCTTCAAAAAAAAAAAAAATAAATTACATAGATAAATAAATAAAATAAAATACTTATATATACTTCGCACCTATATATATATATATATATATATATATATATATATATATATATATATAGGTGCGAAGTAGTGGCGCACCTTCAAAAATGCTTAAAAAAAAAAATATATATATATATATATATATATATATTTATATATGGGTAGAGAGAGAGAGTGAAATTCATGTTAAAACAAAAAAAAAACCTAATTAATATTAAAACTTATTTTTTATTCCCCAGCCATTATTTTCGTATTTATTCAATTACTTCTTTTTGTATTTATTTAATTACTTCGACTTTTACCTGCTGGTACGCCGTCCGGTGTGCCCTGTGAATGTTATGATGATGATTGAGCAGGACTCTCCAAACGCAGACACGGGAAAAAAGGTGGTGATACAAAGATATTTATTATAATCACAATATAGTCAGTGTAATCAGCGCATCTCGCAGCAGCTGACGGCATGGCGCGAGACGATCGCTGGAGGAACGCCCACACAGCTGAAAAAACAAAAACACACGCGGCATGACAGGCACGGATCATGACAGTGAAATGAAAGTTGGCATTCTTCATTTCTTTATTTATTCATTCATAACTGACAGCCTCACGCTACGCTCGTGCCCGGGCGGAAGAGGTGCTCCTATTCGGCTTAACTGTGACACACGCCCGCCCTCCTCCTCCGGAGCTTCCATTCGGTTAAACTTAGGGGCCGCTTGGAACCGCCCGTGCCCGGGGAAGGTGCTCCTCTTCGACTTACTGTGACGCGAGCATGCCCTCCTCCTCCGGAGCTTCCATTCGGTTAAACTTAGGGGACGCTTGGAACCGCCCGTGCCCGGGGAAGGTGCTCCTCTTCGGCTTACTGTGACGCGAGCATGCCCTCCTCCTCCGGAGCTTCCATTCGGTTAAACTTAGGGGCCGCTTGGAACCGCCCGTGCCCGGGGAAGATGCTCCTCTACGGCTTAACTGCCACGCACGCCGGACGGAGCTCTGGTACGGTCCGAACCGCGCGAAACGTCGCCACCAATCGTGTTCGGGGGAACGTGCTCTTCTTCGTCCACTCTCTTCTTCGTCCACTGTCCTCTTCGGTGCACGCCGGCCGTCTAACCGCTGCAGCGCCCCTTCGTGCCGCTCGGCGAAACTACAATGCCCCCGAATATTTTTTAGACCCGCGAAGCACTGAAGCCGCGAAAGGTGAACCGCGAAGTAGCGGGGTATTACTGTAGTTGTCAATGAAATAATTGTCCCTCAGCAAAGCTGACTTGATTACAATTCATCATTTTGAGACCTATTAGATCTCAAAACTCTGAGGTGCAAAATTGTGCAAATATTATTAATGAGATGAATTAATATTTAATATATCTTTGACATGGAACCTCTTCGTCATGATGACATCAGAAGTTTCCGTGTTTCGGTCTGAGAGCATCTGCTAAATTGCTAATGAAGCCGTCATCTTATTTTATATCTAGATACGTATTGATTGAAATACATTTCTGTTCTTAGCTGCTGGCTCTCAGGCCTAACGCAGTTCTAGACAGACTTATGTTAACAGTCGACTGTACAACTAAACAGAGCTTCCGCTTATTTTGGGTCCTTCCCGACGCTGTATTTGACATTAGCAATTAGCACGCTTAGCTACCCCTCGTTTGCCTCCTCGTTTAAAATGCTACTTTTTGGTGGGGTCGTTTATTTGTCATCACGCAGCTCGTTGCTGCTGCTGTGCACAGACTCGCATATCGTACTAATAAAGACCATACTGCTACGCCGCAAGCTGGCTTTGTGCAGAGCATTCAAGCAGCGGCGAAATGAAGTACTTTCAGGACGGCGCACGACAGGGCAACGCCCTCTTTTTTTTTTTTTTTTTTTTAATCAGTACGATGCTGGTCCGTGTGACGTGCTTTGTGAACGTGTGGCTAAACTGCAGCTTTGACAAACACGATTTCGGTCCCGAAACGATCAATCGTTCCTCCCTAGTATTGATGCTGTCCAAATTATTTAAACCCCATTGTAAATTACATCCATCCATCCATCCATTATCTGGACCGCTTCTCCTCATGAGGGTCGTAGGAGTGCTGAAGCCTATCCCAGGTGTCTTCGGGCACTAGGCAGGGTACACCCTGGACTAGTTGCCAACTAATCGCATGGCACTCAGACGAACAACCATTCGCGCTCACTCACACCTAGGGGAAATTTAGATAAGTCACCCAACCATGCATGTTTTTGTAATGTGGGAGGAAACCGGAGGAAACCCACGCAGGCACAGAGAGAACATACAAACGGCCCACAGGAGGGCTGGAATCGAACCCTGCACCTCTGCACTGTGAGACCATTGTGCTAACCTGCCGTTCACCGTGCCGCCCATTTTAAATTCCATTTACATGTAAATTTTAAAGACTCTTTCATGAGCGTCTTCTACTTAGTACAGTGATTCTCAAATAGTGGGGGGCACGGTGCGATGCTGGGGAGGGCACGTGTGACCCTGGGGTACATGCTTTTTTTCTGCCGTAGTACAGCTAGACGATCGTTTTGGGACAGAAATTGCGATCTCAGGCAACACAAATTTGAGATAGTCAACTCTGCGGTTTGTGCGTTTACGCAGTAGATTTAAAAAAAAAAAAGTACGTACCGTATTTTTACAGCCATACGACGCGCTGCCTCAAAGGGCGCAACACCAGTTGAGGGGGCTATTTCCTTCTTTAATGCATATACTAGGCGCGCCGCATTACAAGGCGCTAGCTCGGCTGCTCGCGCTAGCACGTCCGCGCTAGCTCGGCTGCTTGCGCTAGCCCGGCTGATGCCAGTTCACCAGGACTCAATCCCATAAAGAATCGCTGCCAGAGGGATCACCCCATTTCATTGACAGATGTCATGAAACTAATAGGAATCACTGTCAATAATAATGACTCTAACCAATAAAAGGTGTCTTGGCATTAGCCTACTAGACAAGGTCAGGGGAGGGACTTCACTGGTCACCACATTCCTTAGAGTCACGGTTTCAAATCAAAACCCAAAAAAAAACTCACCATACAAGCAAACAATGAAACAAAGAAATAAGATTAACACAAAACATGCATCTCTCATGCCATCAATATACCCAAAAGAAATAAAAATAACACAAAAAGATTATTGCAATGGCTTCTTGGCAGCCACTCAGCCTTAGCCAATTACAGAAATGGCTTCTTGGGAGCCACTCAGACTCAACCAATCATATGGCTGTTTAGAGAGATGTGCATGGCTGTTTAGAGAGATGTGCATGGCTGTTTAGAGAGATGTGCTGTTGTGCTTTGGGCTTTTTGTCTGTTGTCTAAACCTGGAACGTTTCTTGCTTGCAATAACATAAATGATAAGACAGACTACAACATTGTGGACAGCTGCCCTTTTGTCCAGCTTTCTCCTACACCAGACATGTCCAAAGTCCGGCCCGGGGGCCAAATGCGGCCCGGGGTCTAACTTAATCCGGCCCGCAGCCTCTGTAATAAAATTAATACATTCTGGCCCGCACATATACAGTACTGAGTGTGCGCTCTTCCTGATTGCTGTTCCTAATTTACCCACTAGAGGCAGTATCACTACACAACATCAGCCCGGGTGACCTTTACCCCCAATTTCTAAAATGGCGACGATAAACAAAAAAAGGAAAGTTGACTGCGAGGGTCGACGCTTCAAAGATGTGTGGAAATTGGACTATTTCTTCACAGAAATACGTAACAACTGTGTCTGTCTCATTTGCAAAGAGATCGTGGCTGTTTTTAAAGAGTTCAATGTCAAACGACATTACCAAACGAAGCACGCTGACACGTATGACAATTTGACCGGGGAGGAACGCAGCAAGAAATTGACGCAACTTGAAGCGAGTTTATTCTCACAGCAGCAGTATTTTGCAAGAGCCCGAGAGTCAAATGAGAATGCCACGAAAGCTAGCTACGAGGTAGCAACACTGATCGCGAAGCATTGCAAACCTTTCACCGAGGGTGAATTTATCAAAGACTGCATGATGACTATGGCGAAGAAAATATGTCCTGAGAAGCAGCAAGAGTTTGCCAAAGTTTGCCTGGCACGTAATACCGTAGCACGCAGGGTTGAGGAAGTGTCGTCAGACATCAAAAGACAATTGGGGGTCAAAGGAAAGGAGTTTGATTTCTTTTCGCTGGCTTGCGACGAAAGCACTGACGCCTCGGACACTGCCCAGTTGCTTATTTTTTTGAGAGGAGTGGACAATGAAATGAACGTTACTGAAGAACTACTTGACCTGCAGAGCCTGAAAGCCCAAACAAGAGGAATAGACCTATTGTCTTCTGTTTGCGCTGCCGTGGATGACCTAAAACTCCCGTGGAATAAAATTTCTGGGATTATTACGGACGGCGCACCATCCATGGCTGGCGAACGAAGTGGATTAGCGACACTAATATGTAACAAAGTAAGTGAAGAAGGGGGTAACGCTGTAAAACTCCATTGTATCATTCATCAGCAAGTTCTGTGTGCCAAACATCTCCAATACGAACATGTTATGAAACCGGTGATAAAGGCTATTAACTATATTCGCTCCAGAGCGCTATGCCACCGCCAGTTTCAACAGTTTCTCAGCGATGTCCATGCAGAATATGGAGATGTTGTCTATTTCACTGACGTGCGATGGCTTAGTCGAGGTTCTGCACTGTCGCGCTTCTACTCTCTTAAGCAGCAAATCTGTGAGTTTTTGGCTGAAAAGGGACAACCTATGCAAGAACTAAGTGACCCCATGTGGCTAGCTGATTTGGGTTTTCCAGTTGACATTACAAAGCACCTTAATGTCCTGAACACCAGTCTCCAGGGACCAGACGGAGTCATAAGCCAACTATTTTCACACATCAAAGCCTTTGGAATCAAGCTCAAACTGTTTGAAAGACACCTGTCGCAGACCCAGCCCAATACAGCACATTTCTCAGCGCTGCAAGAAATCATGGTCAGATTCCCAGAGAGCAACATCAGTGCACAAACGAAGAGGTACGCATCAGATATGAAATCTTTGGCTGAAGAGTTCACACAACGCTTTCGGGATTTTGCAGCTATTGAGAAGGATATCTCTCTTTTTTCATCACCTTTCTCCGTGGACACAGACAATGTTCCAGCCCATTTACAGCTGGAGCTCATTGAGTTGCAGTGTGACGCCGAGAGCCGTAGTCGGTACCAGCAACTTTCTCTTGCCAACTTTTACAGAGAGCTGGATAAAGGCAGGTTTCGAGAGATTCGAGAGTTTGCTAAGAAAATGTTGAGCTTGTTTGGGTCGACGTATTTGTGTGAAAAGACATTCTCGGTAATGAACTTAAATAAGAGTCGTGTGAGGACACGACTCACAGACTCTTATCTGCGAGACATCTTGCGCAT
This sequence comes from Idiotropiscis lumnitzeri, assembly GCF_059441095.1. Lineage (NCBI taxonomy): Eukaryota > Metazoa > Chordata > Actinopteri > Syngnathiformes > Syngnathidae > Idiotropiscis > Idiotropiscis lumnitzeri. The sequence goes on from NC_142405.1 coordinate 15,866,045, forward strand.
CAATACTTCTGCCTTTGAGCCAGACCTGGCCTTTGTGCTGCAGTCCAGATCTCAGTATCACCCGTCACATTAATGCAGGCAAGTCATGTCATTAAAATAACTCTCTGACTTAATTTTGTTTTGTTCAGTCACAAATTCAGACCAGTTGTCGGTTTTCATTCCAGAATAGAATTTTCAATCAACATTTATATTTGATGATATGTCATGTATATCAAATTAGTCCTGCACTTGTGGTAATCATTTCTGTTATTCAAACATTCTGTGAACATTGAACTCCCATAATGATAATATAATTCATGTTCAAATATTATTTGCACTCAAGAGTATAATTACTTCTGTTTAAGAATAAAAAGTTAAGCAAATATTCAATTGCATGTGATGTTCATATTTCAAATCAACCAAAATACATGTTTGATGGTTTAAATGCAAATAAAAAAGCAAAATGTGAAACACAGAATCGCTTGCTAAAATGTTTTTGAATATATTGTTGTTTATGTAGTGAATGTCAGCCGAGGTCGGCCCCCCCACATTTTGCAACATCAAATCCGGCCCGCTTTGCAAAATGTTTGGACATCCCTGTCCTACACCATCTCCCAAACACCATAGTCACATAATGTATAAGTCACGGTCAATTAGAAGCATAGATGACTCAGACTTTGACCAGCAGGGTGTGCTAACATGCACTCCGAACAGCTCAATGAGTAAAAGGGTTGATGGTCGCGAGTGATGCTTAGTCCATATAATGGGCGCGCCGCTTTACAAGGCGCCTTGTTTGTTTTGGGCAAGATTAGGGACTTTAAAGAGCGCCCTATGGCCCGGAAAATACGGTAATTTCTTTAGGCACTACTTGAATGCTAGCCGCCAAGCTATCTTGCGTCGCAGCAGTATGAGCTTTATTTCTACTATATCTAAGTCCGTACACAGCAGCAGCAACAAGCTTCGTCATGACAAATAAACAACCCCACTAACATATAAAGTTCTAAACGAGGGCGCGAACGAGGAGGCACTAAGCGTGCTAATCGCTAAAATGAATTCCAGAGTAATAAGTGCTTCGATGTACGCTCGACTTTTAACAGAAGTCTGACCCGAACCGCGTTTGGGCGGAGAGCCAGCGGCTCTGAACAGAAATGTTGTTTTGCAATTATTACGTATCAAAACAAAACGGCTGCGTTAGCAATTTAGCAGACGCTCTCTGACCAGAACACAGAAACGGATGACATCATCACGACGAAGAGGTTCGCTGTCAAACGTATAGTAAATATTTATCATCTCATCAATATTTGCACCACAGAGTACTGAGTTTCGAGATCCTCACAATAATAGTTCTCAAAATTATATTTCTTACTAATTTAGCTTTGCTAAGGGTCATTTTATTGACATAATCCAACATCAATATACAAAGGAAATGTACATTAGTACAAAATGTAAAAAAAAAAAAATGGTGGCGGGGTTGGATCGGGCCGCGAATTGTTTTTTTCTTGGAAGGGGGGGGCGTGACGGAAAATAATTGAGAACCACTGACTTAGTAGAACATCCTGTTGTTGATCCCAACTGTTTCTCTGGGATTTTTGCTCATTACAAAAAGAGAATGACTTCCTTTTTTAAATCCCACCAGAGATTTTCGATAGGCTTGAAGTGTGGAGTAATTTTTTTATTCCCACTGTATCAACACCTCACTCCCATTTGCATTTTGTATTTATTTATTTTATTTTTCTGAGAAACAAAGTAAATGTATATAATTTGCTTTCGCCGACCACATAAAATGATGTGCCGTGCTGCCGAGCTGGACCCCAGGCTTTGAGTTTGACACCTGTGCTCTTGATGCTGTGGGACATCTGTAATAAGGATGGTCAACGGTGGTCCTCCGGGGCCATTATCCAACATCTTTTAGATGTTTCTTTCCCACCACACACCTGATTGAAATAGTTTGGTTGTCAGGCTTCTTCAGAGTTTGCTGAGGATCTGATCACGTGAGCTGGAGAAGTGAATCATCTAACAAATGCAGGACAGTGGCCCTCGAAGTTCGAAGTTGTCCATAACTGCTTTGCAGCATGACGTGGCCATGCCTCAGAATTGCTCAACCTGGGTAGTAGTCTCCCTCCAGAGAGTGTGTTCATATAGGTGTTTTTAAACCTCAGCATCCCTGTTTAGGTCTATTATGGGTCAGTGAAAGGAAGTTCCATCGGAACCTCAGATTTAGGAGGAACAGTTTCATTTTTGTCCTGGCTGAAGAATTTTTAATCAGTTCATATATAAATGAAGTTGTATTGTATTGGATTGTATTTGAAGAAGGTGAAAGTGGTCACCCATGTCCCTGCATACACTGTGGTTTCAGGTTGCACAATAAAGTGAGGGGCACATATGTTTTTGGTCGCTCGCATTTAAATAAAATCGATAAGAATAAGAATAGCAAGACTTAGCTGTCAGAGGGAACAAGATGCCACATGTCATCCAGACAGTATGAAAATATAAAGTGCTGGTAGTAGTAGTAGTAGAAGAAATAATAATAACTAGACCAATCATTAGCTCTCTGGTAACTAGATGATCAGCATTATGTCTGTAGGAGGAAGACTGAGGCATTTGCGGAAGAGGTCCCCCTGCCTACAGTGATACATTGTAGCTCAGTGATGCTCCTGCACTGCTTTGAAACTTGCCGGATATGAAGGGAAAGTGTATCGTGTGTCATGATGTCTTTGAAAAATCTGAAACTGTCATTGAATATTCCAAGACAATGAGCCAAAGCATGTCTCAAAAGTATATTTAAACTTGGTTTGAGAAGAGTGTCAGTGTCACTGGAAAATCTTTGCTGGGATTTAAGGAAAGCTTGGCTTTGTGAACATGGATACCCTTGTCCATTAGGAACTTACAAAAGTTACTTAGGAACATTGGCAGAAGTTGGTGTAGGCATCACATTTAGCAGTCGATAGAAGATTTTTTTTTTTTGTACCATACAAGCTATTTAATTTATAAAATTTTGCATTACAACTATAACTTACAATGTGGGATAAATATTGCAACTGTAAACTGTTAAACTGTTGTTTTGGTCTACCCTCTTTTCTCTGTTGAGCAAGTTCTGAGCCAATATTCTGAGTAATGTTGCAAATCACCTTAAATCAAAATCTTTCGGCATAAAAATGGATTAGTCAGTTGATTGTTTCTGAAGAATGCTACTGATTGTGTATAATTTATGATTGTAATAAGATGCATTGTAGTGTATATTGAATAACTCTTGAGCTGGTAAAAAAAGGGTAAAACTAAATACATACAGTCTATTTATTCGCTATGATAAGAAGCTTCTCAATTCTCCTAGGTGGTGTAGTGACAGCAGGCCTGGCTATATATGACACCATGCAGTATATCCTTAATCCCATCTCCACTTGGTGTGTTGGTCAAGCAGCTAGTATGGGTAGTTTGCTGCTGGCAGCCGGGACAACAGGCATGAGGCATTCATTACCCAATGCCCGTATCATGGTCCACCAGCCATCTGGAGGTGCTAGGGTAAGATATGTCCTAATTTTAAATCAAGACCTCTGGATTATCTGAGTATGTTTGTTGTTAAACATGTTATGTCTTATATTGCAATGGAATTATTATTCTGTTCCAGGGTCAGGCCACTGACATCGCCATCCAAGCTGAGGAGATCATGAAATTGAAGAAACAAATAAACAATCTCTATACCAAACACACTGGGCAACTGCTAGAAACCATTGGTAGGGTCCCTCTACTACATCTGTTCTCTATGAATGGTTTATGTATAAAAAGTTATGGTATCATCACATTTGCAAACCTAAAGAAATGCCTTTGTTCACATCGAGCCTCAAAATGTGAACACTTTTAATGACTTTTCATTGCAAACATTATATTGTATTCATGGATCAACATGTATGTATGTTCATGGGGTTCACGTCAGATGGCATTTGTTCATGAGACTCAGACGAGTTGACAGTCTGCTTCTCTGGTGCAATATAAACCTGACATTTACACCATTGTTGATGGTAAAATTGTTGTGGAAGTTATTTTTAAGTGGTTAAAATGAAGTCACTGGCCCAAGATGAGCTTGTGCTTTTAGCCAGAAGCCACTTCTCCTCTGTACTGAGCCCCTTAGTGGACATGGAAGAAAAAAAACAACAACTTTGTGTTCCATCGCAAAAAAGTTTGTATTCCCTTGCAAAAAACTTTGCGTTCCCCCGCAAAGATTGCGAGATGACGCAAAATAGTTTTTTCAAGGGAAACTTTTTTTTTTTTTATGTACTTCTGGGTCATCCATCCATTATCCGCCGCTTATCCCCAGCCACATCTTCCAGCTCTGCCGGTGGAATGCCCAGGCGTTCCCAGGCCAGCCGGGAGACATAGTCCCTCCAGCGTGTCCTGGGTCGTCCTCGGGGCCTCCTGCCGGTGGGACATGCCCGGAACACCTCACTAGGGAGGCGTCCAGGAGACATCCTAATCAGATGCCCGAGCCACCTCATCTGGCTCCTCTCAACGTGGAGGAGCAGCTGCTCGACACTGAGTCCCTCCCGGATGGCCGAGCTTCTCACGCTATCTCTAAGGGAGAGCCCAGACACCCTGCGGAGGAAACTCATTTCGGCTTCTTGTATCCGAGATCTTGTTCTTTTGGTCACGACCCACAGCTCGTGACCATAGGTGAGGGTAGGAACGTAGATCGGCCGGTAAATCGAGAGCTTCGCCTTTTGGCTCAGCTCCCTCTTCACCACGACAGACCGATACAGTGTCCGCATCACAGCGGACGCTGCACCGATCCTCCCTTCACTCATAAACAAGACCCCAAGATACTTAAACTCCTCCACTTGGGGCAGGATCTCCTCCCCGACCTGGAGAGGGCACTCCACCCTTTTCCGACTGAGAACGATGGTCTCAGATTTGGAGGTGCTGATCTTCTGGATCTGGGTCATCTTCCGTGTAAACAAAAGCAACAGATGGATCGTGGTCACCCGTGGGCGAGTTTAATTGAATTTTACTTTGAAATTGGCATGAAACACAAAGACATAGAATCAGTTCTTGATTTTAAGCACGGTTTTCAAATAAGTGAAGTACATCTGAAGCAAGTGCTAAACATGAAAGGACTATTTCGTCGGAAAACGTTCACTGACTTGGCAATCCTGGTTGACTTTATTCGTGGTCAATTGCAGCACTCCGGACAGCTACATGGTTTACCGATTGATGCACAGTAAATGCTGAGAACACGGAGTTCGAGTCAGGAAAGAGGTTGTTCGTCTGGTACTGGAAGAGTTGGACCCGAGAGGAGTGTCCTTAAGGCAGGCAAGACACCTGAGGCAATGAAGCTACTTCTCTAAAGGGCCGACCTTTATTTGGCACCTGGACTCCCATGACTAACTGAAGCTGTTTGGAATTTGCATCAGTGGGGCCTTTAATGGTTTTTCAAGGAAAATAATGTGGCTAAATGCCTACACAATAAGTAGTGACCCGAAGTTGATTGTAGGTTACTTTATGGAAATTGTCCTGGAATCATTAGAGGTTATCTTAGAACTGAAAATAGCCATGTTAAAGGCTTCCAACGTTTCCTGGTCCTCATACAACCGGGAAGCACCCTTGACAGTTACTTGCATGGAGGCAGTATTGCCAATCAAAGAATTGAATATTGGTGCGACAAATAAAACGGAAGCGGATAAGGAGAGAAAAGTGTCTTTATGCTATAATTTCATGCTTATTAAAATTTATTTAACTGTGCAGCTCTTCCTAAATCTATCAGCATATTATTTTCTACGGGATGAATTGGATGACACTGCACAAATTTGGAACTCCCATCTCATCAGGCCCTCACAGAACATGAATGTCCCCAGTGGTCGGCCCAACGTGATGTATACTTTACCTGAACTTAATCGGACAAGGGGTTGACAATGAACAAGTTTAACTGTACAAAATTCAGTGTGTTTTTCTTAAGACCATGCCTTGTGATCCAGTTGTATTTGCATTGTGTGCTTTCTTAATGGTCCAGTCTCATCTGACTCTACCAAGAGATCCGTATCAGGCTGTGTACTTGTGTTAAGGATGTTTCTATCAAAACAAGCCTGAACAAATGAATCAACCAGCCAGGATTGTCTTTCATCACGCGCGGAGCAGCCCCCTGCAGTCAGAGGAGAAGCTGGAGCTTCCTGCTCCCCACATGGCTTTTATTTGCATCATAGCATAAGCAATTTGAATATGCAATTCATACAGAATGGAAAACTTGACATTTGACTCCATCACACTCGCCCACATTCTTCCTGCTTATTCTAACGGTTTCAGCTTACAAGACACCTTTTTGGTTTACACTTCTGCTTCGTCTAACCGCAAAAGGGAGCATGTTCACTTTGAACTTCATTTGACCTATGTAGTGTATTTTCACAAGGTTTAACATATACAACTTATTTTATGGCCATGACGATATTGTTACTTTGGGAATACCAAGCCTTGTGTTGGACCTCCCTAATACATAAGTTACAGCCTTGTGAGGCATCGGGCGAAGGGTCAGGGATTTGAACAGGGGTCATCAACGCCCCAAGGAAGGTGTTTACAGAAAAGGGATCTGGAGTCACATCTGCGAGGGGGCCCGTACCTGGCACCCATAGGAGGCTGTCGAAAAGTTCAGTTAAAGGCTAGCAAGATAAGAATGCATATGCAATAAGGGAGAATATGATATTAACAAAATTTACCACACCTGTAAGCATAGTTATAGTTTGAAACTTGATAAAATGACAAAACTAAACAGACAAAACATACAGATGAGAAAGACAAAACTTAAATTTCTTTAACAACTTGTATTTGTAATTACGTTTTCAGTGGCCAGAAAGATTAACTGTTGGTGAAAGTATTTTCCTTCCTATCACCAATCATGTGAGCATGGTATCCATATTTATATTCTTTTACATTCAAATTCATACATGACATAATAAATAGTTTTCTTGGTTACTGTCTTCAGCCACAATTTCTTAAACCAACTGGATGTTAAATAGTATTTCTGCAGACATTATCCCAATTGAGTTTTTAAAAAATGCCTGTAAAAAAAAAACAAACAAACATAATTGTCACGCCTTGCTTAAGTCAGCTCGTGGTGTCTTGTGTTTAAAAAAATGCAATGTGTTACGCTGAAATAAAACAAATTTTATTAGTATTCACAAATTCTTACAAATATAAATTTACCTGACAGAAGGGCAACTGGATATCTGTTCACGAACAGCCTTTGGATGGAAATGTTTCAAACGGGTGTCGATAATCTTTTATCTCTGAACAAGCATGTTCAGCATTCTGCACAATGAAAACTACGGAACAACAGAAAAACACAAATTGTAATAGTAGTTTCACAGATAATTCACATAATAATGTATACACAACGCTCCTGTAATGGGAGAAATTCACTTTTCTCGTAAGCTTCGTTAATCAGTACGGGCAGTCGAAGGTCGTTCTGACTCGTCTGTGGCGGCACATCATTTTATCCACAGCTTTTACTTTCATTCAAGTACTCACACGGACCCAAAGGAACGCTTTCGTCTTCTTGTCTTAAAAGTTTCACAACCCAGTACAGTGAGCAAGGTCGTTCAACACAACGAATGGATAACAGCTACTTGAACTATGAGAATGCTACGGGAACGGTCAAAAGATGTTACGCTTCCACGACTACCAGCACTGTGGTGTATTGTATTGTTTTCGTGTTTTGCGCTCTTTCTTTGTATGTGATGTGTAGCGGAGACAAGTAAAAGCCACCGACAAGCTTGCAGTTTTCCCACATTTATTTTGTTCCCCTGAAGAAAACGACAAGCACATCGTCTACACTTCTTCTGTATGCACAAGGGTGGGGGGTGTTCTTGCCACACGCGCATGCGCAGTCAATCTCAAATCAGAATGATCAAATTACCTAGACCATTATTTACAACACAGTAAATTCTAAATCCCATAGTTTACCTATAAGCACTAAACTTGAATCTTTGTAAATACCGAACATTAAATAAAATATAGCACAATAAGAACTGACTCTTACAACTCCTATCAACTCAATACAAAGGAATGAAGAAATATAAATTAATCAAATGACACCATTTCAATTTGCCATCCAACTAATAATTTACATTTTTAATATATTTAACATTTTATACACTACCATAACTCATTCTGCTCTCCAAGGGCGCTAATTAACAGTTCCAACAGTCATCTATATTGCCTTAGCTTGGGATACACATCCAGATTCTGAGCTACGGACAATGTAAAATAACAAAAAATCAAAATGTCAATTCTTTTCCAAAACGATCAAATTAATGCTCTATACCTAGTGTGTGTTATTATAGATGGCTTTTTTACCGCTCCTCTGTCAACATATGAGCACATGTCTTAAAGTGAAGCAACCTGGAAGTTGAATAACAAAAAAAAGAAGAAATAACACACTTAAAACTAACACAGCAATGCCACAAGGTGGCACTGCAGGACCACAACTTCCCATTTACACGCACAAACAAACCACAACAATGCATCATATCAAATGCATTGTAAAATAATACAAAATATATAAAGCTGACTACTTCGCGGATTTCACCTATCGCGGGATATTTTTGGAACGTATCCCCCGTGATAAACGAGGGATTACTATATATATTTTTTCACTATTCAGAATGTATGAACTCAACATCACCACAACAGAAATTAAACATTTGACCCATGATGGACAACTCTGGGTCTTAAAAAAGTAAAAATAAAAAAATGTTATGAGTGAGCTGGAGCCTGTTCCACGTGGCTTTGAGTGAAGGTGCGGTGCACACATCCAGTGATGTTTTGCCTGCTAATTTCCGGATATTCGCATATTCACATCCGTGGACATCTTTTTTCCCAATTAATATTTTTAATTATAATTTAGAAACTTCAACGGACCTAAGGAACTTTTGGGAATTTGGAGTGAAGCCGGAGTACCCATAGAACACCCATGCAATCATTGCAAGAACAAGCCAACTTCACACACGAAGGACCTCAAAATTGTTAAATGTGCTAATCACGCATACAACATGCCTTTTTCGAAGCTGAATTAATAAAATCAAATATATATAACTGCTGCACAGGATGAGAGGTTATCACTTCCACCTATATGTTTGCATGCTCAAATCCAGTCTACAGGCTTCCTGTGTGGCGTTTGACATGTTCTCCTCTTAACCATGTGGGTTTTCTCCATGTAATAATAATAATAATAATAAGTTGGATTTGGAAGCGCCTTTCAGGACACTTAAGGACGCTGTACAAAGTAAAATACAAAGTAAAAACACAAATAGGGGTAAAAAAACACCAACATGTAAAACAAACTGGATAAAATACAAAAGTGGACGAGGGACATCTGGACTTAAAGTAGTTAAGGCGGAACAGATGGGTTTTGAGTTTAGTTTTAAAAACAGGGAGGGTGGTGCAATTACGGAGGTCAGGTGGGAGAGAGTTCCAGAGCTGAGGAGCAGAGTGGCTGAAGGCTCTGTCCCCCATGGTGTGGAGGCGGGCAAGGGGTACAGTGAGGAGGACGGAGGAAGAAGACCGGAGAGCACGGGATGGAGTGGCAATATGTACGAGGTCGGAAAGGTACGGAGGGGCGAGGTTGTGACTAGAATTGAAAGTATATAGAAGAATTTTGAATATGATTCGTTGATTGACTGGAAGCCAGTGGAGCTGCTGAAGGATGGGGGTTATGTGATGGGTGGAAGGTGATCTGGTGATAATCCGGGCAGTAAAATTTTGGATAAGCCAAAAAGAAGGGAATTACAATAATCAGGCGGGAAGTGACGATGCTGTGGATGAGAATGGCTGTGATGTGGCGGGTGAGGGAGGGGCGGAGACGGCTGATATTACGGAGGTGGAAATAACAGGATCGGGTGATGGTGCATGTTTTGTGTTAATTGTGTTTCTTTGTTTCATTGTATGCTGTTCAGTGATAGTTTTGGTTATTGATTTGCTGAGTTGTCATGAAAGCTCTGACAGCCTTTGTGGTACTTCTAATGGCAAAGCTGCCTTTCTCTGAATGAGAGCAATCACGCGCGAGCTAGCGTGCGCGAGCTAGCATGTGTGAGCTAGCATGCGCCTCATAGTGTGCTGCGCCCAATGTATGTGGTAAATGCAGAAATAGCACCTACGACTGACGCTGCGCGTGTGTCTTTTGGCCATGAAAATACGGTATATATTTGAATCAGAATCAGTTCCTCCTGAAGTCGATGACGATCTCCTTCGTTTTTGCAGTGTTGAGCTATAGTCTGTTTTCCTCACAACAAGCCGTTAGTCTCTGGATCTCCTCCCTGTAAGATGACTCGTCTCCTCCTGATCAGACCGACCACTGTCGTATCGTCAGCAAATTTGACGATGGTGTGGTTTCCCAAGCCCGGGAACCGGGGACAGAAATAAGAACAGAAGTTGTAAATGGGGGCAACAACTAATTCAACTTAGTGCTGAAATATATAAGTAAATCAGATGAGGAGCTGCACGAAGACGACTACGGCAGAGCAGGTCCCCGCCAGGTTGGTCAGTGCCGTCTTCATAGCGGGTCACCATCACCTAATTCCCAAACAGGGAAAGAGGGTGCATAAAAGAGAAGAACCGGCAGTAAACAGGCCAACAAATAATTCGATTAGATGCTAAAGTATATAAATAAATTGATCAGATGACGCGCTGCAGGAGGACGACTTCAGTGGAACAGGTGTTTGCCCAGTGGGGAGACCCGAGAGCAAAACGTTACAATAATTGAGGCGAGACGTAACAAACGCATGGATTAAGATTTCTGCATCACGGGTTGATAGAATTGGATGAATTTTAGCAGTATTGCGCCGATGAAAAAACACAGTTCTAGTAATATTTTTAATGTGCATTTGAGACGACATAGTTGCGTCAAATATAACACTGAGATTTTTTGTTGAATGTTACAATGTTACATTTATTGATACTCAGAGTGGTGTCTTTGAAAAGGTGCCAATGACGTGCTGGTCCAATGATCAGCATCTCTGTTTTATCTGAGTTAAGACACAAAAAATTGAAAGACACCCATCGTTTAATTTCGGCAAGGCATGCCTCTAATTTATAGCAATTACGCGGATTTGTTATATGCAGCGGCATATATAATTGCGTATCATCAGCATAACAATGAAAACTGATGTGCGGTAGCATGTAGATGCTAAACAATAGAGGTCCAAGTACCAATCCCTGTGATCTTACAAAAATCAGAAGTCGCATCGTCATGAATTACACGGTGCGTCCTCTCTGACAGATAAGAATTGTCTTCATCAACTGAGTGAATACCATGGATGCAGGCTAACGTGAAAGCTTTTGATAGCCTCACTGTCATGACACCATGGTCTAATAACCGGCCAACCGCTTGCCATTCAGCCTCACAAAAATCTGGCTTCAGTCTTGGAACCCGCTCTGTTTCCCCTTCACACTGTTCAATAAATTGTTCCCAGAATGCAGTGTAACCTTCTCTACTGTCCATAAACACTGGCAAAAGATCTTCAACTACCTTTATCCTACAAATGGATGCATGCCATCTAGTCCTTGGATATCCATGGTTGTCAGGTGAGGTTGAAGGGGACAGCAGACTGCTTGAAATTGAGAGCACGTCTTTTGTTTGATTTGGTCCACTGTCCTGAAAGAATAAACATTCAAACAACAAAAATACTGTTTAGTCGACATAGCAGAGGTGAAATGTGAAATGAACTTTGACCATATTTGTGTGAGGATCAAAATAATACCTGATCCTGTGTGCAATATATAATGCAAGTAAAAACCTCATAATAATAATAATGCATCATATTTACATAGTGCTTTTCTGGACAACTGGACACTCAAAGTTCTCACAATGGATACATTATTCATGCACTCACACTATGGTTTTGGTTAACTACGTATGTAGCCACAATAGGGCAGGCTGACGGAAGCGTGGCTGCCAGTGTGCGCCTACAGCCCCTCCGACCACCACCAAACATTCACACCCAGCCATACATCATTGTGAGTGGCAGTGGAGGCAAGATGGATGACATAATGACGCTTGATTCGGACAGAGTGGGAATCGAACAGTAAACCCTACGGTTACTGGACAACCCGTACATACTTCTGACCTGGCCGCCAACTCCCAAGAACAAACAAAGTACTGTAAGTAGTCAAGTTAAAATTGCTGCTAAGGATTAAGAAAGTTGTTTTTTTTTAGATTATTTAAAAACAAATATTTCTGAAATTATATTTTGGTTTGTTTTAAAGGAATTGACTCAGTATTCCTGCAATTCTCTGAAAGTGTGTTTTATATATGCGATGTCGCATAAAAACTGAATGCTGCTTCTCTATGTTAATGTCCCCCCCAACTCCGGAACTGTAAACGTAAACTATGGGAGCATTGAATGACAAAATACGATATTATATTACTTAACAGTTGTGTAAAATAAGTCAGTAGGTTTAGAGAGTGTTCGGGGTAACATGCAGTGGTGCCTACCTGTGCAGTTTCTATCACGTCCCGTTGTATGGACTGTCCAATTTGTGAAGGCAGGTCATTAGCAGGAGACAAAGAAGGTTGTGAATCCAGTTTGGTCCCACCATACATCCCAGTACTCTGAAGAATTAATTGAACGCAATGTATTAAATGACAAACGCATTATTCGTTGACCCTCAAGTTTATAGCCTTATTGAGGAATTATGCCGTTTTAATGTATCGTAAAAGTCTTTCTAAAATTTAATTTGAAATGTTTTTATAACCCCCCCCAAAATCTCAATATATTTCAGAAAAAGAAAAGTATGACAGTATGAAAACGTACTGACTTTAACTAGCAGAATATTCCAGTCTTTCAAATGGTTTAACACTTGCATTAGTATTTCTACCTTACCCCAACAATTACTACAGCCTCATCTTGATATATTCCACCAAGGCTGTCCTCTGGATCCCATACAACTGTGTCTGCTTCTTCAAAAGCGTTTTCAAAGGCCTAGGTCAAGGGTGTCAAGAACCAGTCCAGGTTGGCCGCTTTCCTGCATGCTTTCAATTGCTACTGGCTGCACCCACCTGATTTAAATGATCAGCTCATCAGCAAGCTCTGAAGAAGCCTGATAAGTATCTTGCTCCTTTGAATCAGGTGTGTTGCAGTCAGGAAAGATGGAAAACATGCCGGACACCAGCCCTCGAGGACTGGAGTTTGACACCCCTGGTTTAGGTCAATTGTACAGGGATTATTTTTTATTTTTCCACTCTAGGTGGCGCGGCAGAGCCATTTTGTTTGTATTGTTAATGCCAACTTTAAAATATCAAATTTTCCACCGGGCCAGATGAGTGCAAAGTTTGGTGAGTTTTTGTATATCTTAAGTGTGCCAAAAATGCGAAAAAAAATATAAATTATAATTTCGACTAAAACAATGGGGACCTTACAGCGGTCGTTGCTCGGGCCCAAATGACTGTAAAATAGTAGTGGCACAAACCAAAATTTTAATGGCACAAAAGAGCACAAATGTAGCACAAAAGTAACAGACTATTTCCCTCAATTTTTGCATGGGTTGGGGGGCCAAATTCATGCAGGTGTTCAATTCCGGTAATGTGTTTTCATATTTACATGCAACGATATTAAAAATGTCTTCTGGTACATCATCAATGAAAAATTGAGTCTTTAAATGATTTCTTCCAGAGAGTGTAATGGAGAGAGACCGCTACATGAGTCCCATGGAGGCCCAAGACTTTGGTCTTATCGACATGGTCCTGGTCCACCCACCTCAAGCCGGTAAAGACGAGCCTGAGCTGGTTCAAAAGGAGTCTGGCACAGCAGATAGTCCCTCTGCACCCCTGGAGTCGCCACCACATGACAATGCCTCAACTGAGACACTCCACCCAGCCACGCAGACTAACCTGAACCATAAGTGATCATTGAGTTGTGCAATTTCTGTATACATTTTGTGATTATTAAAAATATTAATATTCTAAGTTGGCTTGTGCCCATCCATGCAGCATTATTTCCTTGTCTTTGTCAGAACCATGCAGTCTTCACGCAACTGACATTACTATATGTCGTAAAGTATTTTTTGGGGTTTAAATGATGAAGAATAAGATAAAATACTGCTTGGTTATCAGTAAATGATGTCTTTGTGAACAACACATTTGTCATATTATAGTATGACTTCTTAAAGCTAATCTGTAGTAGCCAATTCCTTTTTTACCTAAATAATCTCTATAGAACCCAGGTCCAATTGAGATTTAGAATTTCAATTTAAAACAAATACATTTTTTTTACATCCCTGGGCAGATTTCCATTAAGAATATTATAGTGCGGACTTCTGGCCAGACTCCAACATGGCGGTAGCATAAAAAAAACAAGCTCTCCCACATTGGAACCAAGAAAGCCCGGTGGTCACGTCGATTTGAGAAATTGATAACAAGTATAAGAGTGTAATACTAAGGGCGATGAGAAAAAATAAGTGAATTAGTTGAGTGTCAAATAAAAACATGAATTTCTCCTTCGACAAGAACAACGAGTCAGGTAAGCTAACAGGCCCACCAGCGAAGTCAACTAGCGAGGCGGCCAAACTCGGAGAAGAGGGCATTAAACTAGCCAGAGAACAGACTGAATCTACAGGTGCGGAAAAGGTAGCCGAGAGAAAACGCGACCAATCCAAGAAATAGAAGAAACGCGGCGACCTTTGGAGAATATGTCAAACATGGACACTATTCTGCAGGAAATACGAGAATTTCGCCGGGAGAACTCTGAGGGTTTGCAAGAAATTAATGAGGACATTAAGAAGACAACAGAATTGATTATATTGAGAGGCGGGTTGTGGAAGCGGAGGAGCACACTCAATGTCTGGAGGAAGCTACGGTGGAGCTCATCGAGATGCAGAGGCAGATGGAGACGAGAATGGCGGATTTGGATGGGCACGAACACAGGGAGAATGTCCGGATTCACGCAGTGAACGAAGGGGCAGAGAGAAGCTTTCAATCGATGATTGTTTTTGTCGAGAAACTCCTCCGAGAGAGACTGGACCTGCCTCCTTTGTTTGAGATGAGGATAGAAAGAGCACACCAAGCGCTTGTGTGCCAGCCCCCCAAAGATTCACCGCTAAGGTCCATCGTGATGAAGTTACAAAGTTACCGTAGTAAAGAGGAATTTATCAAGACAGCGTAGCAGAAAAGGGGATTCGTCTACGAGGGGAGAAAGGTGTTTCTTGGTCACGATTATGCCCCTGAGGTGCTGAAAAGACGCAAGGAGGCGAAGAGGGCACTACGAGGGAAACAGATCCCCTTCCAGACACCTTTTCTGGCATAGCTCCGGGTGTTCTACAAGGGAGAAACACACATCTAAAACATGGCGGCGGAGGCGACAAAAGACCTGGCGGCCCGAGGCTTTGAGGTGGAGGTTGTGAAGACACCGGAGACTTGTACAGAGCGGATCAAACGACTATGTGGATGAAGACCTGTACGGCGGAAGCAAGTGGCGCTACGGTGATTCCGATTGGCTGTAGACAGAAACTGCAAGCTTTCCGAAAAAATCGGTACGCTACATGAAAAGGTGAACATTTGATAATGTCAAGGGATTGAGGAGAGATGAACCTTTCGGGACGATAGAGGTGAGAGACGTGCTTTAAATTTTCTTCAGGTTGCCGAGTTTTGTACTGGTGTTTTTTTCGTGTGTGTGTTTTTTCATGTGTATATCCTTAGAAGCAATGTGCTTTCGGTTTTCTTCAGGTTGCGATGTTCTATACGAGTGTTTTTTTCCGCAGAGGTGTGACTATTTTTATTTCGGGCAAAATCTCATTTGAAAAAATATCAGTGACTGGTGATGGAGAGTGGCGATATATATTGGTTAAGGGGAAACTTAAAGGGGAGAATGTGTCTCTCCTTAATATGTATGCTCCACCGGGCTCTGAGTCGAATTTTTACAGATATGTTTGATTTGATTACATCACAGGAAGTGGGTACTCTGATTGCTAGGGGGATTTGATCCTAAGACTACATCCGCAGCTAGACTCCTCGGGAAAGGCAATACAAAAAAAAACATGACTAGCAAAAAAATAACGGGTCTATTAAGGGAACTGGGAATGGTGGATGTATAGAGAGATTTAGAGATCCAGAAAGGACTACACCTATTATTCATCATCGCACAATGTATACTCAAGGATTGATTACTTCTTCATGTATTCTAAGGATATGTATTGAGTTGAAACATGTGATATTGGGTTAATGGATCTCTCAGACCACAGTCCTTTTTATTCAACATTTTTCCTGGCAAGTGAGAAAGAAACAACAATCTGGAGACTGACCTCAAATATATTAAAAGGACAAACAAAAAATGAAATTGTGAAAAAACTCGAGATGTATATAAAAGAAAACGATAATGGGGAGGTTTCCACGGCGGCGCTATGGGATGCATGTAAGGCTGTTATGAGAGGGAAGATAATAGCTAAATCAGCATATCTTAAAAAGTTAAGGCAGTTAAAAGTAGACACTCTCAGATCGTATTTAAAGCTGCAAGAGAGTAAAGAGAAAGATAAAGATGTCCTTTAATAGTCCCACAATGGGGAAATTTGAGGTGTTCGAGCAGCAAAGATACAGATCACACAGAGGCGGCGGCGTAATGTAGCCATTAATGTATAACATTAGCAGCAGACATTCATAAAAAGCATGCAAATATACACAGTATAAACGTATATGCACAGATCCCCAAGTATATACACGCTTAAATCCCCCAACATATACAAGTGTAAGGAAATACTCCTAATGCCAGTCCATGGTACGGAGGGGAAATTAATAAAAATACTGCGATGACAAAAAATACTGAATGATTGAAAATACTGCAATGATAAAAGTACTGTAATGGTAAGAGTACTGAAATGATAGAAAACACTGCAATGATAAAAGTACTCTAATAGTGAAAGTACTGCAATGATAGAAATACTGCAGTGATAAAAGTACTGTAATAAAAGTACTGTAATGGTAAACAAAATACAAAATATAGCATTGGTCACTGTTTAAGTACAGCATTAGATAATGGTGTGTATTGAATTCTAGGACTACACAATTGCATTAATGCCCGCCCGTTTGTAGGCCTGACCTCAAGTTCTTGTTAAAAAGTCTGACAGCAGCCGACAGGAAGGAGCGGCCATATCTCTCTTTCGTATATGAGGGTGTAACAGTCTATCACTGAAGGAGCTGTGGAGTGTTCTGAAGTGTCATTGAGTGGGTGGGCTGGGTTGTCCAGCATTGATGACAGTTTTGCCGTCATCCTCCTGCCCCCCACTGAGTCCACAGAGTCCAGGGAGCAGCCCAGGACAGAGCTGGCCCTCCTCACTAGTTTGTCCAGTCTCATTTTGTCCCGGCCCGAGATGCCTACTGCCCAGGAGACCACTCCATAGAAAATGACAGATGAAACCACCGAGTCATAGAAGTTCCTGAGGAGTGTTCCCCGAACGCCAAAGGACCTCAGCCTCCTGACTAGGAAGAGTCTGCTCTGACCCTTCCTATAGAGAGCGTCTGTGTTGTCGCGCCAGTCCAGTTTATTGTTCAGATGAACACCCAGGTACTTGTAAGTTGAGACCCTCTCAACGTCTGTTCCCTGGATATTCACTGGTGCAGGTGGAGAGTGCCGACGCTTGCGGAATCCACCACCAGCTCTTTGGATTTCCCAGCGTTGATTTGGAGGCGGTTCTGATGACACCAGTCCACAAAACCCTGCGTAACCCCTCTGTACTCCCGATCGTCACCGTCAGTGATGAGGCCGACAATCGCAGAGTCATCAGAGAACTTCTGCAGGTGACAGGTTGTGGAATTGTATTTGTAGTCCGAGGTGTAGAGGGTGAACAGGAAGGGAGCCAGAACAGTTCCCTGCGGCGCTCCCGTGCTGCAGAGGAGCACGTCAGACACACAGTCCTGTGTCCACACGTACTGTGGCCGGTTTGTGAGGTAGTCGTGGATTCATGTGATGAGGTGGTGGGCCACTCCCACTTGCTCCAGCTTGTCTCCCAATAGGGTGTGCTAGATGGTGTTGAAAGCGCTGGAGAAATCAAAGGACATGATCCTCACCGTACTCCCCTCCTTCTCCAGGTGGGAGAGTGAAGTGCGGAGCAGGTAGATGATGGCATCATCCACACTGAAACCAAGCTGGTATGCAAACTGGTGTGGGTCCATTGAGGAGCTGACCAGGCGGCGCAGATGGACAAGGACCAGTCTCTCCAGGGTCTTCATCAGATGAGACATCAGCGCTACTGGTCTGAAGTTGTTGAGCTCCTTCGGATGGGGTGTCTTTGGAACCGGAACCAGGCAGGATGTTTTCCACAGCTGGGGGACTCTGCCCAGCTTCAACCTCCGGTTGAACATGTGCTGGACGATTCCACACAGCTGGTCTGCGCAGGATTTGAGGAGCTGGGAGCTAATCCCATCTGGGCCTGCTGCCTTCCTCGCCTTCATCTTCCTCAGCTGGTTCTTCACCTGAGATGCTGTGAAGAACAAGGCTGAGCAGGAGGAAGTGGTGGTTGTCTGATGAGGCTGGGAACTGGAGCCTGAGGAGAGAGAGAGGGGAGAGAGAGGGGGAGAGAGGGTCTCGTTCGCAGTGGCAGGAGGGGTTGATGGGGGCTGCAGCAAGGGAGCCTGAGCGGGGTCAGGCATTTGATCAAACCTATTGAAAAATAGGTTCAACTCATTTGCTCACTGAAGCCCCCCCCCCTTTGCCCAGCGGGGGGAGGAGCAGTGATGTGTACGCCTCCTTGGTGTTGGCATAGAAAAGGTCCAATATTTTATTGTCTCTGGTGTGGCAGGTTACATATTGTGTGAATGAAGGCAGAGAGGAGGAAGGAGAAGCATGATTGAAGTCACCAGAGAGAAGGAGCAGGGCATATGGGTGCTGTGTTTGTAGCCTGCTCACAGCTGCAGTCAGTACGTCACAGGCTGTCTCACTGGGAGAGGGTGGCACGTACGCCGCCACCGCGATCACATGACTGAACTCTCGCGGTAAATAGAACGGACGCATGCTAACAGCTATCAGCTCAATGTCCCGACTGTAAAGTTGATCCTTAACAGTGACGTGCCCAGGGTTACACCATCTATCATTAACAAATACAGCTAGCCCTCCCCCTTTCCTCTTACCGCTCTCCAGTGTCCTGTCCGCGCGTAGAATTTGGAAGCCGTCCAATTCCACGACGGCGTCCGGCGTTAGCTCTGTTAGCCACGACTCCGTGAACACCAGCAAGCTAGCCTCCCGGACAATCCTGTCGTGCCGGGTTAGCGCTGTTAGCTCGTCCATTTTATTGGGGAGGGATCTAACATTCCCCATAATAACGGACGGGAGGACGGGGTGGTATCGTCTCCTCCTTGCCTGGCGTTTAGCCCCCACACGACATCCCCCGTCTCTTCCTCCTCAGCTCGCGGGGATATCGGGTCTCGCTCCGGGAGCCGACGTGGGGCTAGCACGGAGTGCTAACAGCTGATCTCTTGAGTACACGATCGATCCGTAGCTCAGAGTTTCGTCTCCGGATACGATCGCGCAAAAAACAGCCCCCAACAGCAGTAAAACCACCGGAAGTTGGATGTCCAGAACAGGGATTGAATGGGCTGGATTTTCAACAAATAATAGTATGTCGTCAGCGTACAGCGCTATTTCGTGTTGGTGTCCGCCCTCATCATGTATTCCTTGTATAAGGGGATTTCTTCTGATCAATTCTGCGAGGGGTTCAATAGTAAGCGCAAAAATGCGTCTCCCTGTCTTATCCCCCTACTCATCTTGAAGAAATCGGAACAATGTACATTAACCCTAACTCTCGACCGTGGGCTCTTATAAAACACCAGGATCCAAATAAAAAAAAAAATCATTTAAGACCATATGGATTAATGTTTGGTCCAGAAATGTCCAATCCAGCCTGTCAAGCACTTTTTTGGCATCTAGGCTGAGAAATAATGATGGAGTCCTTCTGGCCGAGGTAACGGATTTCAGGTTGAGGGCCCGTCTAACATTGTCAGTGTCACGTTGACCGGTGATAAACCCAGTCTGGTCTGAATTGATTAATTTGTGTGTGTATTTTTGTATTCTATCTGCCAAAATAGAAGTCAAGATTTTTAAATCCTGACGTAGCAAATTTATCGGGCAATAAAACATGCACTGAGAAGGGTCCTTTCCTTCTTTGTGTATAACCCCCATGATTGCCTCGGACCACGTTTTTGGGGGATCCCTATCATCTAAAGCAGGGATGTCCAAACATTTTGCAAAGCGGGCCGGATTTGATGTTGCAAAATGTGGGGGGGCCGACCTCGGCTGACATTCACTACATAAACAACAATATATTCAAAAACATTTTAGCAAGCGATTCTGTGTTTCACATTTTGCTTTTTTATTTGCATTTAAACCATCAAACATGTATTTTGGTTGATTTGAAATATGAACATCACATGCAATTGAATATTTGCTTAACTTTTTATTCTTAAACAGAAGTAATTATACTCTTGAGTGCAAATAATATTTGAACATGAATTATATTATCATTATGGGAGTTCAATGTTCACAGAATGTTTGAATAACAGAAATGATTACCACAAGTGCAGGACTAATTTGATATACATGACATATCATCAAATATAAATGTTGATTGAAAATTCTATTCTGGAATGAAAACCGACAACTGGTCTGAATTTGTGACTGAACAAAACAAAATTAAGTCAGAGAGTTATTTTAATGACATGACTTGCCTGCATTAATGTGACGGGTGATACTGAGATCTGGACTGCAGCACAAAGGCCAGGTCTGGCTCAAAGGCAGAAGTATTGATGCGCAAGATGTCTCGCAGATAAGAGTCTGTGAGTCGTGTCCTCACACGACTCTTATTTAAGTTCATTACCGAGAATGTCTTTTCACACAAATACGTCGACCCAAACAAGCTCAACATTTTCTTAGCAAACTCTCGAATCTCTCGAAACCTGCCTTTATCCAGCTCTCTGTAAAAGTTGGCAAGAGAAAGTTGCTGGTACCGACTACGGCTCTCGGCGTCACACTGCAACTCAATGAGCTCCAGCTGTAAATGGGCTGGAACATTGTCTGTGTCCACGGAGAAAGGTGATGAAAAAAGAGAGATATCCTTCTCAATAGCTGCAAAATCCCGAAAGCGTTGTGTGAACTCTTCAGCCAAAGATTTCATATCTGATGCGTACCTCTTCGTTTGTGCACTGATGTTACTCTCTGGGAATCTGACCATGATTTCTTGCAGCGCTGAGAAATGTGCTGTATTGGGCTGGGTCTGCGACAGGTGTCTTTCAAACAGTTTGAGCTTGATTCCAAAGGCTTTGATGTATGAAAATAGTTGGCTTATGACTCCGTCTGGTCCCTGGAGACTGGTGTTCAGGACATTAAGGTGCTTTGTAATGTCAACTGGAAAACCCAAATCAGCTAGCCACATGGGGTCACTTAGTTCTTGCATAGGTTGTCCCTTTTCAGCCAAAAACTCACAAATTTGCTGCTTAAGAGAGTAGAAGCGCGACAGTGCAGAACCTCGACTAAGCCATCGCACGTCAGTGAAATAGACAACATCTCCATATTCTGCATGGACATCGCTGAGAAACTGTTGAAACTGGCGGTGGCATAGCGCTCTGGAGCGAATATAGTTAATAGCCTTTATCACCGGTTTCATAACATGTTCGTATTGGAGATGTTTGGCACACAGAACTTGCTGATGAATGATACAATGGAGTTTTACAGCGTTACCCCCTTCTTCACTTACTTTGTTACATATTAGTGTCGCTAATCCACTTCGTTCGCCAGCCATGGATGGTGCGCCGTCCGTAATAATCCCAGAAATTTTATTCCACGGGAGTTTTAGGTCATCCACGGCAGCGCAAACAGAAGACAATAGGTCTATTCCTCTTGTTTGGGCTTTCAGGCTCTGCAGGTCAAGTAGTTCTTCAGTAACGTTCATTTCATTGTCCACTCCTCTCAAAAAAATAAGCAACTGGGCAGTGTCCGAGGCGTCAGTGCTTTCGTCGCAAGCCAGCGAAAAGAAATCAAACTCCTTTCCTTTGACCCCCAATTGTCTTTTGATGTCTGACGACACTTCCTCAACCCTGCGTGCTACGGTATTACGTGCCAGGCAAACTTTGGCAAACTCTTGCTGCTTCTCAGGACATATTTTCTTCGCCATAGTCATCATGCAGTCTTTGATAAATTCACCCTCGGTGAAAGGTTTGCAATGCTTCGCGATCAGTGTTGCTACCTCGTAGCTAGCTTTCGTGGCATTCTCATTTGACTCTCGGGCTCTTGCAAAATACTGCTGCTGTGAGAATAAACTCGCTTCAAGTTGCGTCAATTTCTTGCTGCGTTCCTCCCCGGTCAAATTGTCATACGTGTCAGCGTGCTTCGTTTGGTAATGTCGTTTGACATTGAACTCTTTAAAAACAGCCACGATCTCTTTGCAAATGAGACAGACACAGTTGTTACGTATTTCTGTGAAGAAATAGTCCAATTTCCACACATCTTTGAAGCGTCGACCCTCGCAGTCAACTTTCCTTTTTTTGTTTATCGTCGCCATTTTAGAAATTGGGGGTAAAGGTCACCCGGGCTGATGTTGTGTAGTGATACTGCCTCTAGTGGGTAAATTAGGAACAGCAATCAGGAAGAGCGCACACTCAGTACTGTATATGTGCGGGCCAGAATGTATTAATTTTATTACAGAGGCTGCGGGCCGGATTAAGTTAGACCCCGGGCCGCATTTGGCCCCCGGGCCGGACTTTGGACATGTCTGACCTAAAGCATAATTATATACACAAAACTGGGGCCAGCTCCCTTGCAAAAACTTTATAATACTCCGCCGGGTACCCGTCAACCCCTGGGGAAACATTGTTCTTTAACTTACTAATGCAATCTATTATTTCCTGTTCCGTTATGGGGGATCACATCATCTCAGCCTCATTTCGTTACAGTTTATTCAATTGAATCAAATCTAGAATTTTTGTTCTTTTGTCCTTCTTCCCCATTACTACTTGACCTTCATATAATGTTTTGCAATAATCAGCAAATGCTTCTGCGATTTCTTTCGATTGAGAGGTAGTTCTCTCTGTGTAACGGGATGTTTAATTTTAGGTACCACCTAATTTGATTGGGCTTTCCTTAACTGAAAAGCCAAAGCTACTCTCTTTATTCCCCTTGTCATAATAATATATTTTTACGAATCGAAGCATTCCCTCTGCCTTGTATGTAAGTAGTTCCTCCAGCTTTTCCCTTCCTGGATTTAACAATTAGAATGAGTCCCGGCATCCCGACGTCCCCTTTTCCAAACTCTTAATTCCCGCCTGCCATGCAAGTCGTTTGCCTCTCTCTGTTTTTTTAATCTTGATTTGAATGATGTGTCCCATTATAACAGCTTTGGCGCCATCCCATAAAATAGATGGAAAAACCTCTCCATTATCATTTAAGTCCATATATTCACTCACCCTTGCACGTAGTTCTTGTTGGATTTGAGGACTGTTTAATATTGAGTCGTTAAGTCTCCAGTATTGAAATTGTCTTTCTTGGTCGAACTTCATTTTCAATACGACCAAACTATGATCCGAGACAGTCATTGGTTCAATTTCACACTCTATCATTTTATGTATATCAGCCTTTGAAACAAGGAACATGTCAAGTCGAGCATAACTCCCATGTACCAGGGACCTATATGTGAAGTCTCCGTCTCTGGGGTGGTGATATGGCCACACGTAAATCAAGCCAAGTCCGTCCATCATTCCCAAAACTACAACAGATTTTCCAGTTTGACATCCTTTCCCAGCAGGTAATCGGTCAACCTTTGAATTCAATACACAATTATAATCACTCCCAACCACTATTATTCCTTCCCCTTCATCCGCCAGTTTGGCCGTCATATTCTTAAAGAAAATTGGACAGTCCTCATTTGGTGCGTATATGTTCAGGAAAGTGAACCTGTTCTGCCCAATTGTACCTACAACCATAATGGACCTACCTTCCTTGTCTTTAAGCACCTTCTCACAGTTAAAGAAAATATTCCTCCTGACTAAAATAGCAAGTCCACATTTTCTCCCTCCTTCGTGAGATGCACCGTATGATTGTTCCACCCAATCGCTCCTTAATTTCAAATGTCTTGTTTCATTCAAATGGGTTTCTTGTTGCATTGCAATTGATCATTTCAATGCTTTAAGTAGATTAAGTATTTTCTTTCTTTTACTCCCCAGACTCTTAATGTTGTAGCTAACCACAATCAAACCATCCATAGAGCAGAGCTGTCAGTCCTTACTGTCAAAATTCTTTTCAGTTACCTCGTACTAGTACTTAACGCATCATCGGTTGTCATGGAAATGTCATGGGATAACAGAAAACAATCATTTCCAAAACGGAACGTTGGAAATCAAACTGGCTTCCAAGTCCTCAACTGGTCTGTCTTGAGTAAAGACCAGTCCCCGAGTGAAAACGGGCGGTGGGTGGTGCAGTCCCTCCGGGAGAATGTCACAGTAGTGTTGTGTCGTTCGTGAACGATTCGTTCAAAAAGAACAAATCTTTTCCTGAAGTGATTCGTTCTTTTTTTTTGTGTTTTTTTTTGTCAATCTTCGCTAACAGCAAATCAATAGCCAATGTCAGATGTAAATGTGATTTACTGAACATACTGCCACGCTATTGGCGTTCACAAAGCAATCCATGACGTCATTTCCTGTTCGCAAAGGATTCAGTGATTGAACGTGTCGCTGCCGTTTCTGGTTCACGCGAACGAGAACTCCATGCAGTACATCAGTTCAGCCAGTGAACTCTGTTTTTGTTACGCTCAACGGGTGGAGGAGGTAGGAGAGGACCCAAAATGCAGGGAAGCCAGGCGAGGGTAACTTAAAGGGAATTTAATTAATGAAATGGTAGGGCAAACAAGGTACTAGGAGAAACAAACGTAACAAAGTGCAAAATAACGAAGACAAACAAAACGCGACTAGACAGAACAAAAGTTGACTTGGAAACAGGGACAGGAGCCAGGGATAAACGACAATGACATGGATCAATGAGCACTGACCGAGAACCAGGAACAAAGAGCAACAGTGATATCCACAAATAGGGCAATGCACCGACGTCGAGTAGTCAGTGCCGGGCGTTTAAGTAGACTAATCTAAATGAGTCAACGAGCAACAGGTGCGGGGCAGGTGGCGCGTCTCTCCCGCGGCGAGGTGATCAAAGAGTCACGAGTAACAGGTGCATGGCTGGTGGGCGCGTCTCTCCGGCCAACACGACACGCGCTGGAAGGGAACGCCCCCACGCCCATTGAGCAAAACATAAACAAAAACATGACATGACGGAAACGGACCATGACAGTACCCCCCCCTTAAGGGACGGATCCCAGACGTCCCAAAACGTAAACACAAAGGAAAAAATGTCCAAAATGAGGGTAGGCGGAAGGGGGCCGGGAGGCGGGACCACGGCCCGCAATTGAAACCGGTCAGGCAGGCGTCCGGGAGGCCAGACGAGCGAGTCCAACCGTGGCCATTCAGGCGGGCGTCCGGGAGGCCCAGGCAGCCGCATGGAGTGCGCCGCCGAGGCTGAGACGAGACGCGGCGGCGGGTCGTCGGGCGCCGCCGAGGCAGAGACGAGAAGCTGCAGCAGGTTGTCGGGCGCCGCAGAGGCAGTGACTTGGAGCGGCGGCGGGTCGTCGGGCGCCGCCGAGGCAGGGACGAGAAGCGGCGGCGGGTCGTCGGGCGCCGCCGAGGCAGAGACGAGAAGCGGCGACGGGTCGTCGGGCGCCGCCGAGGCAGTAACGGGCCGGGCGCAGCAGAGGCTGGGACTTGGAGCGGCGGCGGGCCGGGCGCAGCAGAGGCCGGGACTTGGAGCGGCGGCGGGCCGGGCGCAGCCGAGACAGGGACTTGGAGCGGCGGCGGGCCGGGCGCAGCCGAGACAGGGACTTGGAGCGGCGGCGGACCGGGCGCAGCCGAGACAGGGACTTGTAGCGGCGGCGGACCGGGCGCAGCCGAGACAGGGACTTGGAGCGGCGGCGGACCGGGCGCAGCCGAGACAGGGACTTGGGGCGGACGCCGGACGTGCTCCGCCGGAACATGGACTTGGGGCGGACGCAGGACGTGCTCCGCCGGAACATGGACTTGGGGCGGACGCAGGACGTGCTCCGCCGGAACATGGACTTGGGGCGGACGCAGGACGTGCTCCGCCGGAACATGGACTTGGGGCGGACGCAGGACGCGCTCCGCCGGAACATGGACTTGGGGCGGACGCAGGACGCGCTCCGCCGGAACATGGACTTGGGGCGGACGCAGGACGCGCTCCGCCGGAACATGGACTTGGGGCGGACGCAGGACGCGCTCCGCCAGAACATGGACTTGGGGCGGACGCAGGACGCGCTCCGCCGGAACATGGACTTGGGGCGGACGCAGGACGCGCTCCGCCGGAACATGGACTTGGGGCGGACGCAGGACGCGCTCCGCCGGAACATGGACTTGGGGCGGACGCAGGACGCGCTCCGCCGGAACATGGACTTGGGGCGGACGCAGGACGCGCTCCGCCGGAACATGGACTTGGGGCGGACGCAGGACGCGCTCCGCCGGAACATGGACTTGGGGCGGACGCAGGACGCGCTCCGCCGGAACATGGACTTGGGGCGGACGCAGGACGCGCTCCGCCGGAACATGGACTTGGGGCGGACGCAGGACGCGCTCCGCCGGAACATGGACTTGGGGCGGACGCAGGACGTGCTCCGCCGGAACATGGACTTGGGGCGCTGGCGAGGCACCGGAACGGGATTCTGGAGCTGGCGAGGAGCCGGAACGGAACTCTGGAGCTGGCGAGGAGCCGGGACGGGGCTCGGCAGCTGGCGAGGCGCCGGGGCGGGACCCTGCAGCTGGCGAGGCGCCGGGACGGGGCTCAGCAGCTGGCGAGGAGCCGGGAGGGGGCTCAGCAGCTGGCGGTGAGCCGGAGTGGGACTCTGGAGGCTGCAGCTGATGAGGGACCGGCACTGGAGGCTGCAGCTGACGTGGAGGCGGCATGGGTTTCTGCAGCTGACATGGAGGCGGCATGGGTTTCTGCAGCTGACGTGGAGGCGGCATGGGTTGCTGCAGCTGACGTGGAGGCGGCATGGGTTGTTGCAGCTGACGTGGAGGCGGGATGGTTTGCTGCAGCTGACGTGGAGGCGGCATGGGTTGCTGCAGCTGACGTGGAGGCGGCATGGTTTGTGCAGCTGACGTGGAGGCGGCATGGGTTGCTGCAGCCGACGTGGAGGCGCGTGGGTTGCTGCAGCTGACGTGGAGCCGGCATGGGTTTCTGCAGCTGACATGGAGCCGGACCTGATCCCTATCAGCCTGCCGCCATAGGGATTCAGGGGAACGGGAGTCACCAGGAACCGAGACTACAGGTGCTGGTGAGCGTGATCTATGAAATGCAATTGGAACGTGGCAAGGTGCAGAAATCGACGGTGGACGAGGTGAACGGAGTGGCTGTGATTTACGTGACCTGGGGGGTGAAGCGCGCGTGGTAAAGTGGGGAGTTGTAGAACCTCTACTGGGGCGCCGTCGTTGGCCGCCACGTGGGGGTCCCCAGTAGATGGCCAGCCGGGTACCCCAGTAAGGGTTTGCACTGTCAGGAGTGGAGAAATCGTCAAAACAAAAAGGTGCCCATAAATCACTTGGGGAGGAAGAACCACATGCAAACTCAAACTCGGTGTCGTCCTCGAAATCAGAATCAATAATTAAATGGGGAGGTACGACAGGTGGGTAATCAAGGAAGTTATCATGAAACGAAGGGGGAGAAACAGACGTGGAACGAAAAACCGAACCTACGTGGTTGGTCGGCAGGCTAAGGGGGTAGTAGTCCGAGCGGCTACGTCGATGACGCCGCCGTGAGCTTCCCGCTGGGTCCACGTTTGGTCGGTGCATTCTGTTACGCTCAGCGGGTGAAGGAGATAGGAGAGGACCCAAAATGCAGGGAAGCCAGGCGAGGGTAACTTAAAGGAAATTTAATTAATGAAATGGTAGGGCAAACAAGGTACTAGGAGAAACAAACTTAACAAAGTGCAAAATAACGAAGACAAACAAAACGCGACTAGACAGAACAAAACTTGACTTGGAAACAGGGACAGGAGCCAGGGATAAGCGACAATGACATGGATCAATGAGCACTGACCGACAGTGATATCCACAAATAGGGCAATGCACCGACGCCGAGTAGTCAGCGCCGGGCGTTTAAGTAGACTAATCTAAATGAGTCAACGAGCAACAGGTGCGGGGCAGGTGGCGCGTCTCTCCCGCGGCGAGGTGATCAAGGAGTCACGAGTAACAGGTGCGTGGCTGGTGGGCGCGTCTCTCCGGCCAACACGACACGCGCTTGGAAGGGAACGCCCCCACGCCCGTTGAGCAAAACATAAACAAAAACATGACATGACGGAAACGGACCATGACAGTTTTGTTGTGAATGATTCACGATTCGCCAAGGAAGGAACCACTCAACTAGCACTCATTTCGTGCTTGCGGGGACAAGCTTTTATTGGCATCCGTTTCTGCAAGCTAACAGCTAATGCTAAGTCCATCCAAGTACCGGGAGCAAGCGGCAAGCTCATGAAAACAAATAAGCGCGATTGACAAATTTACAGTCCCTCGCAGATTGTGATGAGGTGCCCTGGTCAGCTGCAGCTGGGGGATGACGTTGTTATAGGGGACATTTTCATTTGAAAACATTTATTCCAATACATTTTAAATGGCACATATATGCACTTAAACATTATCCTCTTTGTCTACTGCAATTATTAAGTGGTGTGATCATCAAAATGCTTTTTACCATTAAATTGCACTTTTATTTCAAAATTTGTTTGGTGCTCGAGTTTTTTTTAATTCTCGTTTTTAATTCAGCGCAACAGAATGTTTAACAAACAGACATGCACTCATTCGCTTAATTTGACAGCCTGCACTTTGTAACACGTGAAAAAAAGAACACACGCGCGTGTCCTCCAAAATAACAAATGTTTATATATGTAGGAATAGTGTCTACTGTGATTATTATTGCTGTTAGTATTTAATCACCATTATTATAATCATGATTATAATGATGTTGGTTTTAAATTTTACATCGCAACTTATTTTGGAGTGTTTTATTCTGTTTTTTTTTTTCTGTTTGTTTTGTCTTGTTTTGTTTGTTGGGAAGTCCAGTGCATTATCACCGAACAAGAATACGACTATTTGCCTGATGTGATCATAGTACATCAATGCCAACGCATAGATAGAGGGCAAATTCCCACAGAGCGACGCATTTGATGTGGAGAAGGTGGTGATATTGACTTGAGTTGTGTGCGCCTGGATGATGAAGTTTATGTCATGACCCGTGTCGGGCAGGTCAGTGTTTTGTTATTGTTTTCGTCACCTTCCTGCCATGTGCCCTATGTTTATGTTTGTCAGCTGAGTAGGGGCGTTTCCCCTCAGCACTCCGTCTCCACCAGCCACGCACCTGTTCCCCATTAGCCGCGCACACCTGACTCCCATCTGCTCCCCTAATCATGGACTATTTAAGCACCCCTTGCCGACAGCTCAGGGTCGGAACATTTCTCCTGCTACGCCCTGTTATGGACTTTTCACGACCACCCTCCTTCTCGCTCATGCCCATGCTCATGCCCACGATCCCTAGTGTTTGTCACGGTCCTCGTTATTTGTCATTTTTGTTCTGTTTAGTCACGTTTAGTTTGTCTTTGTTATTTTGCACCCTGCCACGTTTGTTTGTCCACGCCACGTTGTCCTCGTCTGATTAATTTAATAAATTCCCTTTAGTTTACCCTTTACCCTGCTTCCTCGCATTCTGGGTCCACCTCCTCCTCGCCGACCGGCGAACCCTGACAGAATGTTCCGACCAAACCCGGACCCAGCGAGGGGCTCATGGCGGCGTCATGGACGCCGCCACTCGGACAACCGCCCTCATCAGCCTGCCGACCAGCCCCGTGCCCTTCCCGAAGGTTCCGCCTCTCGTACCACGTCTGTTTCTCCCCTTGCGTTCCAGGATCTTAGCATTGATAGTCAACCCGTCATTCCGCCCCACTTGATTACAGACAAAGAGTTTGACCACGAATCCTTCTACAAGAATATTTTCACTCTTCTAGGCATGCCTTATCCTCCGTCGGTTTCCGCACCTGATCACGTCCCCTTGGCATCCCATAGCTCACGTTCACCAGCACCTTTAGTCTCGGTCCCTCATGTCTCCCGTTCCCCTGATTCCCGATGGCGGCAGGCTGATAGGGATCAGGTTCCCCGTCTCGGCTGCGCCCGGCCCGAATGCTACGCCCGCTGCAGCAACCCATGTCGCCTCCACGTCAGCTGCATAAACCCACGCCGCCTCCACGCCAGCTGCAGCAACCCACGCCGCCTCCACGTCAGCTGCAGCAACCCACACCGCTTCCACGTCAGCTGCAGCAATCCACGCCGCTTCCACGTCAGCTGCAGCAATCCATGCCGCCTCCACGTCAGCTGCAGCAACCCATGCCGCCTCCACGCCAGCTGCAGCAACCCATGCCGCCTCCACGCCAGCTGCAGCAACCCATGCCGCCTCCACGCCAGCTGCGCAGACCATGCCGCCTCCACGTCAGCTGCTGCAACCCACGGCGCCTCCACGTCAGCTGCAGCAACCCACGCCGCTTCCGCGTCAGCTGCAGCAATCTACGCCGCTTCCACGTCAGCTGCAGCAATCCACGCCGCTTCCACGTCAGCTGCAGCAATCCACGCCGCTTCCACGTCAGCTGCAGCAATCCACGCCGCTTCCACGTCAGCTGCAGCAATCTACGCCGCTTCCACGTCAGCTGCAGCAATCTACGCCGCTTCCACGTCAGCTGCAGCAATCCACGCCGCTTCCACGTCAGCTGCAGCAATCTACGCCGCTTCCACGTCAGCTGCAGCAATCCACGCCGCTTCCAAGTCAGCTGCAGCAATCCACGCCGCTTCCACGTCAGCTGCAGCAATCCACGCCGCTTCCACGTCAGCTGCAGCAATCCACGCCGCTTCCACGTCAGCTGCAGCAATCTACGCCGCTTCCACGTCAGCTGCAGCAATCCACGCCGCTTCCACGTCAGCTGCAGCAATCCACGCCGCTTCCACGTCAGCTGCAGCAATCCACGCCGCTTCCACGTCAGCTGCAGCAATCCACGCCGCTTCCACGTCAGCTGCAGCAATCCACGCCGCTTCCACGTCAGCTGCAGCAATCCACGCCGCTTCCACGTCAGCTGCAACAATCCACGCCGCTTCCACGTCAGCTGCAACAATCCACGCCGCTTCCACGTCAGCTGCAGCAATCCACGCCGCTTCCACGTCAGCTGCAGCAATCCACGCCGCTTCCACGTCAGCTGCAGCAACCCACGCCGCTCCCTCGTCGGCTGCAGCCTCCAGTGCCGGTCCCTCACCAGCTGCAACCTCCAGAGTCCCACTCCGGCTCCTCGCCAGCTGCTGAGCCCCGTCCCGGCTCCTCGCCAGCTGCTGAGCCCCGTCCCGGCTCCTCGCCAGCTGCTGAGCCCCGGCCCGGCTCCCCGCCAGCTGCTGAGTCCCGTCCCGGCTCCCCGCCAGCTGCTGAGCCCCGTTCCGGCGCCTTGCCTCCGTCCCAAGTTCACGTTCCGGCGGAGCACGTCGTGCGTCCGTCCCAAGTTCACGTCCCGGCGGCGCACTCCCTGCGTCCGTCCCAGGTTCACGTCCCGGCGGAGCACGTCCTGCGTCCGCCTCAAGCTCATGTCCCGGCGGAGCATGTCCTGCGTCCGCCTCAAGCTCATGTCCCGGCGGAGCATGTCCTGCGCCCGCCTCAAGTCCATGTTCAGGCGGAGCGCTCCCTGCGTCCGCCCCAAGTTCACGTCTCGGCGGAGCACGTCGTGCGTCCGCCTCAAGTCCACGTTCCAGCGGAGCACGCCGTGCGTCCGTCTCAAGTCCACGTTCCGACGGAGCACGTCGCGCGTCTGCCCCAAGTCCACGTTTCGGCGGAGCACGCCCTGCGTCCATCTCAAGTCCTCGACCCGACGGCGCACGCTCTGCGCCCGTCCCAAGTCCACGTTTCGGCGGAGCACGCCCTGCGTCCATCTCAAGTCCTCGACCCGACGGCGCACGCTCTGCGCCCGTCCCAAGTTCCTGCCTCGGCGGCGTCCGACGAAACGCCGCCGCTTCCCGTCGCTGCCTCGGCGGTGCTCGACAATCCGCCGCTCCACGTTCCTGTCTCGGCGGGGCTCGACGATCCGCCGCTCCACGTTCCTGTCTCGGCGGGGCTCGACGACCAGCCGCCGCTCCACGTTCCTGTCTCGGCGACGCTCGACGACCAGCCGCCGCTCCACGTCCCTGACTCGGCGACGCTCGACGACCAGCCGCCGCTCCACGTCCCTGACTCGGCGACGCTCGACGACCAGCCGCCGCTCCACGTCCCTGACTCGGCGACGCTCGACGACCAGCCGCCGCTCCACGTCCCTGACTCGGCGACGCTCGACGACCAGCCGCCGCTCCACGTCCCTGACTCGGCGACGCTCGACGACCAGCCGCCGCTCCACGTTCCTGTCTCGGCGGGACTCGACGACCAGCCGCCGCTCCACGTTCCTGTCTCGGCGGGGTTCGACAACCAGCCCCCGCTCCACGTTCCTGTCCCGGGTGCGCCCGGACGTCCGCCTGAACGGCCACGGGTGGACTCATGGATCTGGCCTCCCGGACGTCCGCCCGAATGGCCTCGACGGGACTCGCTGGTCTGGCCTCCAGGACATCCGCCAGACCGGTCTCGAACTCGGGTGGTGGTCCCACCTCCCGACCCCTTCCGCCCACCCTCGTTCTTGGACTGTGGATTTGTGTTTTTTGGGACGTCTGGAATCCGTCCCTTGAGGGGGGGGTACTGTCATGACCCGTGTCGGGCAGGTCAGTGTTTTGTTAGTGTTTTCGTCACCTTCCTGCCATGTGCCCTATGTTTATGTTTGTCAGCTGAGTAGGGGCGTTTCCCCTCAGCACTCCGTCTCCACCAGCCACGCACCTGTTCCCCATTAGCCGCGCACACCTGACTCCCATCTGCTCCCCTAATCATGGACTATTTAAGCACCCCTTGCCGACAGCTCAGGGTCGGAACATTTCTCCTGCTACGCCCTGTTATGGACTTTTCACGACCACCCTCCTTCTCGCTCATGCCCATGCTCATGCCCACGATCCCTAGTGTTTGTCACGGTCCTCGTTATTTGTCATTTTTGTTCTGTTTAGTCACGTTTAGTTTGTCTTTGTTATTTTGCACCCTGCCACGTTTGTTTGTCCACGCCACGTTGTTTGTCCTCGTCTGATTAATTTAATAAATTCCATTTAGTTTACCCTTTGCCCTGCTTCCTGGCATTCTGGGTCCACCTCCTCCTCGCCGACCGGCGAACCCTGACAGTTTATTTGTGTTCAATAAACCTAATTTAACAACCAGACGTGTCGTCAAATGGGATTTAGACGAGCGTATAAAAAGTTGTCATCTAAGTATCTTTCTTCGGGTATTTTGAACTCAGCCGTCACTCACTCGTGAATCTTCGTGAACGACCAACCAGCACCCACAGCCAGCGTCAGGCCGGGGCGGTCCTGGCTGAACGTACTGCACTTCACCAACTCAGTCAGAGAACCCGACCTGTCGTCACTTCCTGTTCACGAATGACTCGGTGAGTGAACGATTTGTGTCGTCATTCCCCGTTCATGAAGGATTCAGTGAGTGAACGATTCGCATCATCACTTCCCATTCACGAAGGATTTGGTGAGTGAACGATTCGTGTTGTCACTTCCCGTTCACGAAGAATTCGGTCAGTTAACGATTCGTGTCGTCACTTTTCGTTCCCCAAAGGGTCAGTGAGTGAACGAGCTGTACTGCCATTCTCTTTCAACCATTACGGCTACAATGTTATTGATATAGCAATGAAAATCCAAACTCACCAATTATAATAATGGGAACATCTTTGTGGGGAATTTTTTTAGGAGGGTGGGGAGAAATCACTCCGTCCACGCCCCGCGCGGGGGGGGGCGTAGCTGACAACCCAAAACGACCCAATAACATTCTGTAGTTACAATCTAAACTCGGCATGAATATGAGAACAAAAACACAGTGATATTGTATATATACACGCATACATACATGTACACATTCCCAGACACTTACATACATGCTTACATCCATACATATCTACATACACATGTATACTTCCATAAACCCAGATACATACATGCACGCACATACATACAATTACAGGTACACACATACCGAAACATATATTCATACAAATACCCACATACATGTATACATGCATACACACATGCCTACACGCACACATACATACATGTACATGTGCACAAACACACACACACACATACATAATCACATACACTTACATATGAATTTACACATACATACACACACGCGCATGCACCCCCACACACGCCCGCACACACCCCCACGCGCACACACACACACGCACACCCCCACACACGCACTTGACACGCCCATTCATTCACTGTCACAAGACCTCAATTTACTCGTTACAATGAGAACCAAATACCTTAATTGTTTGCGAGCTTGCTTGCTTGTCTTTTTTTTAGGTGGCAAAGTTTGGCAGCTCTGTGTGGACTCTTAGCTACTCTTTTTTTTTTTTTCACATGTTACTTTTGTTCAGTAAGACTCTACTAGAAATTGCTGTTACCCCATGTCACTTTTTAGTTAAGGTAAGTGTTTACAGGTAAATTAAGCCCCAGTTTCTGAGCAATGCTTTTAAGGATCAAGGTTTGTATATTCATGGGAGAGATTCAGATTCAACAATTTCTAAACAAGATTCAATGACTTTCAAACATGAATTGGAACTTACAACTCCCAAACCTTTTCAGTCAGCTTGCACATGCTGTGTCCAACAGTGGAACCATGGAAGACCACGTACCTGACTGACCAAGTAAAATGTATGACTGGAGCGT
Source organism: Idiotropiscis lumnitzeri (assembly GCF_059441095.1). Classification (NCBI taxonomy): domain Eukaryota; kingdom Metazoa; phylum Chordata; class Actinopteri; order Syngnathiformes; family Syngnathidae; genus Idiotropiscis; species Idiotropiscis lumnitzeri. The sequence continues at coordinate 15,900,894 of NC_142405.1, forward strand.
GAATCATTTATTTTTGAAAGAGCAGCACACACTTTTAATTAGAAGGCCTCTTTAGTCAACCTGCTTTTTTGTTATGATTTGATGAAAAGCTTCAATGTGACAAGAATGTACAATGGTTTCTGAAAACGGCTTGTAGGAAGTTAAACTTCTTATATGATTGAAGTTAAAAAATGAGAGTTTATATCAGAAGATCTCAGATAATGCGAATCAATGATGACATTTCCTTCTACCACTATATATTCCACCTCACCAACACAAAGGCAACAGCTGTGGGGTGTTTATGCCGATGGTGAGATGCAATATTTTTAGAAAATGACTCACTTCCTGGCCTCAGTTATAACTATTTACGTGTCCATTTCAGTATGCTCTGTACAGTACACTCCAAAAGCCATGTGATATCAGTGAGGTTAGTTCTCTCATATCCCAATTTAATATCTAGGATAAAAATATAAGGCTTTTAACAATTCCTGCACTCTATCTCGAGGCTACAGTTAAGCTACACCAATATGCTCCAGACATAACTGTCTGCAGATACTGCACTTACTGAAGCGATGACTAAAACAAGATTTTTTTTTTAATGAGTAAAGAGCACAGAAGCACATTTCCTGTATATCAGGCTATGGACACATTTAACGCGTAACTTTTCAGGAAGACACAACCATCATCAGGAGGTGGTGGTGTGGAAAACATCTGGAGATATTATTGATAGATATTATCTACTATGTCCATCTGATGACCTTTCTTTTGGGTACTTGTGAAGAGGGAAGCCATTATATTGTTGTCTTTCTTTCTGTTTGTCCTTCTCAGAATCTCAGCCACATCTTTCAACTGCACATTTGTCCAGCCTCAACAGCAGAGACCATAACTTAGGACACCACTATGGGAGACAGACCATCAGACCATTCTTGCAACCTGAATTGCTTCAGGGTATTATTCCACATACATAAATACATACATACACATATATATATATATATGTATATATGTATGTATATATATATATATATATATTAGCGCTGTCAAGCGATTAAAATATTTATTCATTATTAATCGCATTTTTCATAGTTTAGTCGTAGTTAATTGCACATTTTATTCATTGTAAAAAAAATCCATTTATTCATTGTAAAAATATGTGTATAATTCAATAAAATATTGAATTTACAATTATATAAAATATTGAATTACAATACTTTTAATATATGAGCATTGATTTTTTTGTTTTTATGAAAATACTTTTATTTTTAATTGAAAAAACAAAGCATTGGATTTGACTCACACAAACAAAGTCACACAAAACAGCATCTCAACAGCCTTTCTCAGGGATCAAATTAGAGTCATATAAGAAATATAAAATGCCAACAAAGTGCAAATGAAATGGGTCAAAATAATGGGCTGTCACACCAAGATAGTCCAGTAATCACCGGTGAGCGCAACTGCATCCGCCTTCTCCGCTTCCTGCAAGTCTTGAATGCGGGTTCCAATTTAAGTGCACGCAATGCCAAGTATTTCAGCCAGACCTTCATCCTCCACGATGCTAACACGCAGTGTCCACCCACTTAGCTATCGCTTCGGCGAGCATCTTTTTAGTTGTTCCGTCCATCGGTTTCTGTCGCAAATTATCCATGGATGCCTGGGTTTGACAAGGGGCTCGAGAATTGGCATCAACGGTGTGCTTGGTCATCAAATGGTATTTTAAACTGGACGTGCTGCGATGGTAGTTCAGTGCACAATGGCAATACACACAAATTACTTTGCTCTTATCAATGACACCATTAGGTAACTGTGAAAAAAAAAATTACATTCAGAATTGAGTTTGCGTCATTTTTACCACTCGCCATGATGCTTATACCGCCCATTGATCGAACAGATGTTTATTCTTAAACACATTATAGAACTAAAAGTTCAAACATACAACATAAGACAATGTATCACATTCACGACAAAAATAGCTTTGCTTCAAATCAAAGCTAATCACAATAAACAATGCAAAAATAATACTGACCACTTTGGCCTGCTCTCAATCAACGGCAGTCTTCTCCCGGAGCAAAAATTCACAGTCAAAAACTGTGATGCTTCAAAACTTCTTATATTTGACTTAAAAAATCCCTCCCTCCTTTGGCAAACAACGAGGAATGACGAGGAAAAAATAACAGATCAACTTGACAAAATGCCGCAATGGCAAGTGCTTCACGATCTCTATAAAGCTTACAGAAATTCTGTAACATGCAACTTCCGGTTAAACATTGCAAAATAAAAGGGATGGTATTTCAAAATAAATATGGCAGCATTTACAGCATTTTTCTATAAACCGGCGAAAACTTCGCACAGCAGGTCCAGGCATGTCCTAAATTTCGCGAGCTAGATGTTTTTTTCCGGTCTCGCAAGCCTCAGCGCTACGTCAGAGGACTACATTGTTTATTAGTCCAAGATGAGTTTTAATCGCTCGTTCAATAAATTGCCGGCGTTAAAAGGGGGTTGGATTAATCCCATTAGGTGAGGGTAGGAGCGTAGATCGACCGGTAAATCGAGAGCTTCGCCTTTTGGCTCAGCTCCCTCTTCACCACGACAGACCGATACAGCGTCCGCATCACAGCGGAAGCGGCACCGATCCGCCTGTCGATCTCTCGCTCCATCCTCCCCTCACTCGTAAATAAGACCCCAAGATACTTAAACTCCTCCACTTGGGGCAGGATCTCCTCCCTGACCCGGAGAGGGCACTCCACCCTTTTCCGACTGAGAACCATGGTCTCAGATTTGGAGGTGCTGATCTTCATCCCAACCGCTTCACACTCGGCTGCGAACCGCTCCAGTGAGAATTGGAGATCATGGCTTGAGGAAGCCAACAGTACCATATCATCTGCAAAAAGCAGAGATTAAATACTGAGGTCACCAAACCGGATCCCCTCATCACCTCGACTGCGCCAAAAATTCTGTTCATAAAAGTTCGGAACAGAATCGGTGACAAAGGGCACCCTTGGCGGAGTCCAACCCTCACTGGAAACAAATCTGACTTACTGCCGGCAATGCGGACCAAACTTTGACATCGGTGGTACAGGGACCAAACTGCCCGTATCAGGGGGCTCTGTACCCCGTACTCACGAAGCATGCTCCACAGAACTCCTCGAGGGACACGGTCGAACGCCTTCTCCAAGTCCACAAAACACATGTAGACTGGTTGGGCAAACTCCCATGCACCCTCAAGGACCCTGTAGAGGAGGGGTCCTCCATCCTGTTCCTCGAGGGCCGGTGTCCTGCAGGTTTTCCATCTCTCCTTGCTGCAATACAGCTGATTCAAATGATCAGATAATCTGCAAGGTCGGCAGAAGCTAAATAACGATCGCTCAGGTGTGTTGCACCAGGGAGAGGTGGAAAACGGGCAGGACACCGGCCCTCGAGGAACAGGATTGAAGACCCCTGCTGTAGAGAGTGTAGAGCTGGTCCACTGTTCCACAGCCAGGACAATAACCGCACTGCTCCTCCTGGATCTGAGATTCAACCTCCTGACGGACCCTCCTCTCCAGTACCCCTGAGTAGACCTTACCAGGGAGGCTGAGGAGTGTGATTCCTCGATAATTGGAACACACCACCCCGGTCTGCCAATCCAGAGGCGCTGTCCCCGATGTCCACGCTATGTTGTAGAGGCGTGTCAACAATGACAACCCCACAACATCCAGATCCTTAAGGAACTCCGGGCGGATCTCATCCACCCCCGGGCCCTTGCCACCGAGGAGCTTGTTAAGCACCTCGGTTACCTCAACCCCTTAGATAGGTGAGTCCACCACGGAGTCTTCAGGCTCTGCATCCTCAATGGAAGGCGTGTCGGTAGAATTGAGGAGGTCTTCGAAATATTCTCCCCACCGACTCACAACGTCCCGAGTCGTGGTCAGCAGCACCCCATCTCCACTATAAATAGTGTTAATGGTGCACTGCTTCCCTTTCCTGAGACGACGGATGGTGGACCAGAATTTTCTCGAAGCCGTCTGGAAGTCGTTTTCCATGGCCTAACCGAACTCCTCCCACACCCGAGTTTTTGCTTCGGCAACCACCGAAGCCGTATTCCGCTTGGCCAGTCGGTACCTGTCAGCTGCCTCCGGAGTCCCACAGGCCAGAAAGGCCCGATAGGACTCTTTCTTCAGCCTGACAGCATCCCTTACCGCCGGTGTCCACCAGCGGGTTCAGGGGTTGCCGCCACGACAGGCACCGACCACCTTACGTCCACAGCTTCGATCGGCTGCCTCAACAATGGCGGCACGAAACATGGTCCACTCAGACTCAATGTCCCCCGCCTCCCCTGGTACGTGGGCAAAGTTCTGCCGGACGTGGGAGTTGAAACTCTTTTTGAGAGGGGATTCTGCCAAGCCTTCCCCGCAGACCCTCACAATACGTTTGGGTCTGCCGGGTCGGACCGGCATCTTCCCCCACCATCTGAGCCAACTCACCACCAGGTGGTGATCAGTTGACAGCTCCGCCCCTCTATTTACCCGAGTGTCCAAAACATGCGGCCGCAAATCCGATGACACTACTATAAAGTCGATCATCGAACTGCGGCCTTTAATGTCCTGGTGCCAAGTGCACATATGGACACCCTTATGTTTGAACATGGTGTTCGTTATCGACAATCCATGACGAGCACAGAAGTCTAGTAACAGAACACCGCTCGGGTTCAGATTGGGGGGTCACTGTCACTACCCACGTGAGCATTGAAGTCCTCCAGCAGAACGAGGGAGTCTCCTGGGGGAACGCTCTCCAGCACACCCTTCAAAGACTCCAAAAAGGGTGGGTACGCTGAACTGCTGTTTGGTGCATAAGCACAAACAACAGTCAGCACCCGTCCCCCCACCTTGAGGCGGAGGGAGGCTACCCTCTCATCCACCGGGGTGAACCCCAATGTACAGGCGCCAAGCCGGGGGGCAATAAGTATGCCCACACCTGCTCGACTATATCTAGTCGGAATTTCTCTGCCTCGTACACCAGCTCAGGCTCCTTTCCTGCCAGAGAGGTGACGGTCCATGTCCCAAGAGCTAGTTTCTGTCGCCGGGGATCAGAGCGCCATGGTCCCTGCCTCTTGCCGCTGCCCGACTCACATGGCACCCAACCCCGTTGGCCCCTCCCACAAGTAGTGACCCCATGGGATATATGTATGTATATATATATATATATATATATATATATATATATATATATATATAAAACAGGACCTTCGACTCCAAAAACATCATTAAGTAAACATTACAGTAAGAGAACTTTATGAAGCTACAGGCCATGCGGGTGGCCTGGCATGCAACCTAAAAAGCTTGTTGAAAAGGAGGAACTGGCCAAGCGCTCAGCTGGTGCTGATTCATTTTAGTAAATTCACAATTGTCCGCCTGAAATGTTAAAATGTTTTGTTTGTTTTTGTTGTTATTTTTGTAATCCCTTTTTTGTGTTCAATGGTGTAGCAATTATTTTAAGGTTTATTTTAATTAATTAACAGCGGCTGAATTTTACTTGGCGGCACGGTGGCCGTCCCTTGCGGCGGTGGGACTGCAAAACTTTCCTAACAAAGTCCTAACAGTTCCTAACCAAATCCTAACACTTCCGAACCAAGTCCTAACACACATTTAGTTATTTTATAATTGTTTATATTTTGTAAGTTTTTGCTTTCTCTATACAACTTTATATATACTGTTAACGTTTCCCTTTTTTATTATTTATTTAGTTTATAATTGTTTATATTTGGTAAGTTTTTGCTTTCTCTATACAACTTTATATATACTGTTAACGTTTCCCTTTTTTATTATGTATTTACTTATTTTACAATTGTTTATATTTTGTAAGTTTTTGCTTTCTCTATACAAGTTTATATATACCGTTAATGTTTCCCACCAAGCCCGCGCCGAGATTCGAACCTCCTCAGTTTCCTCGTCCTCTCCCCTCCTCCTCGTCCTTCCCCCTCCCTTTTCCCCCCTTTTTTCCTCTTTCCTGTCCTTCAGCTAGAACTTAATGTTAACTATTAGACACACCAGTGTCACTATTGACGATAAGGAACAAAGTTTCTTGAGGCTTGTAAAGGTGTTTAGCTGGCGAGTGGCTATTATCGTTACAATGGCTGGTTGTATTACATAGTGTCCTTATAGTGCAGGGGTGTCAAACTCATTGTAGCTCAGGGGCCACATGGAGTAAAATGGTTTACTAAGTCGGTCGTACCAGTAAAATCATGATCTATAACTAAAAGCAATCAAATCCATGTGATGCAGATTAGTGCTATTTGCATGCTGTCTTGTGAATAGTGGAGGTCAACTAAAAATAGATTTTAATATTTAAAAGAAATCCATAAAAAAGTATATATATTTGAAATGTTTTCAGAAAACATTTCATAAAATACACATTTTGTATAGAACACACAATAATATGAACTAAAGTAAATTAAAAAAGAAATACAATGTAACTCAAATATTCAATGGCAGGAAAAAGTCCCAATCAAAATATGTATTCCAGATAGACAGTGAAGTGCAAAGAATTAAATTGAATACCGCAAGGGTCCACATAACATTTTGGAATACCTCCTAGTTACCATTTTAGATTTGCCAACACGTTTGTCATCTTGTTGTTTAGCAACATTTCATCAACTGTGATGACTTAGTCTGAACACTGGGTGCCACCCATGTAATGCTGTATTGGAAGTGTCTGATAGAAGAAAAAGAAAACTCACAAAGAAGAAATGATGTCACGCCAAATATTGGAGCACTGTGTGTTAAGCTAAGATAAAAAGGTAAATTAAAAAAAAAAGCACTACAAGACTGAGCCGAATGACCGCTGCTGGCGCAGATTGCGACCCCCACCTATAGAGAATCTTTTTGCAGCGATCAAAGGCTTCTACCTGTGCTGAGCGATGAAGCTCAATGCTCATGTGAACGCTAGTGAAGTTTCCCACTTCCTATCACTTCAGCAATCATCATGCTACTAGAGCGCTTAATTTGTCATAATTGGAGCAGCCCAGCTCATACATGTTGATGCCAGCCATCCAAAGCAATGTGTGTGGATTGAAATAACCTGTTTTTGTGACATTCACGAACATGGAAGGTGGCAACACTGTGCCAGTACGAGATTTAACATCGCCATAGGCACGGGTATGTTACATATACCTCATTTGCACATCGACGGTTCTCAGAAGTCATGAGGACATTAATCCTTGTCATATGTGTTTATGTAAACAGGAGTAGAATGTGTCATATTTAACACATTTGTGTTTAATTTATGTAGCAAGATTATTTTTTTTTCAATATAAATCAAACCGTGACTTAAGTTAGTATGTTACATGGTGACATCAAGTCCTGTTCCTTTTTCTACTTGCTGTGCTCATCTGAGCATGGCTTGTAAATATTAACTAGAAAATGCAATTCTTGAAGAAATTGCGTGTGAAGGCTGAGAAGCTGGACTTTTTTTTCGTGGAAGGATGTGGAATGATTTTGAATGATACTGAATGACATTGGATGATTTTGAATGACACTGAATGTTTTTGAATAATACTGAATGACACTGAATGATGTGAAAATGACTGGGAATTGGCTAATCCAAGATGGCTGCCGCACTGTGGTGGAGGTTAAGGTGCGAGCATCCTCAGTAAACAGTGAATGAGGTGAAAGATTTGACAGGCGATACAGGATTGTGTTATGAGTCACCTGAATGTTTTGAATTTCTAACTGGAATGATGTAAATGTGAATTAAAAAGTGCCATCTGGAATGGATGAATGACTGAACGTTTGAAACATGAATAGAGTGAATCACCTGAAAAATGTGAAAGGAGATGCAGGAATGTATAATGAATGACCTGAATTTTTTTTAAGTTGGAACTTCCAGTATGATATATTTAACAATTTCCAGTTGATTTGGTCACGTCCGCATCATTTACTTATGGTCAAATCCAGTCACTTGTGGTTAAGTTTTGTTAAAATTTTGACACTTCTGGTTCAATTCTGGTCGAATACAGTCACTCCTTGTTCATTTATGGTCGAATCCGGTCACTTCGGTGCATTTACAGTTGAATGTCGTCACTTCCGGTTCACTTCCTGTCAAATCCAGTCACTTCTGGTTCACTTTCGGTCGAATCCAGTCACTTCCATTCGAATTCCATCACCTCTGGTTTACTTCCAGTAAAATTCCAACACTTTTCGGTTCACTAATTCTTTGAATTACACCACTTCTGGTTCACTTACGGTCCAATCCTGCCACTTCCAGTGGAATCCCATCACTTCCAGTCCATTTACGGCATATCCCGTCACTTCCGGTCGAATCCCGTCACTTCTGGTTCACTTCCGGTCAAATACAGTCACTTCTGGTTCACTTCCGGTCCAATTCAATTACTTCAGGTTCACTTCGGGTAGAATTTGAACACTTCCGGTTCACTTCCGGTCGAATTCCATAATTTCTGGTCAAATTCGAACACTTACGATTCACTTACAGTCAATTTACATCACTTCTGGTCAATTTACATCACTTCCGGTTCACGTCCGGTCGAATTCCGATTCACTGCCGGTCAAATGTGAACACTTGCGGTTCACTTCCGGCCGAATTCCATCACTTCTGGTTCACTTCCGGGCGATTTACATCACTTCAGGTCTAATCAAGCCACTTCCGGTTTCATGACGTCACCCCTGCCTACTTCCGGTTTCATCACGTCACCCCTGCCTAGTTCCGGTTTTGTGACATCACTACTGGTTCACTTCAGATATGATGATGTCACTTCGGTTAATTTACTGTTGATTGGCATCCTTCTCCAAGATGGCTGATGCACTGGGGGTTGGGGGGGCTAATGACCAAGTCCAAGGTGGCTGCCAGCCCAAGGGCAGTTGAATGAGCTCAAACATTTGAATTTCTAAGTGGAATGACGTAAACGCGAAGCATGTAAATGTAAAATGTTGAATGTCCCATTGGGAATTAATGTTTTTTGCGGGGTGAAAAATGTGAAATTGTGAATAATGTGAAACATGAATAGAGTGAATCACATGAATAACGTGAAATACAGGAATGTGGAATGAATGACCTTAATGTCTTGAATTTCAAACTGGAAGCATGTAAATGTGAATTGTTGAATGCCCCATTGGAAATTAATGGGCTTTTTTGGGGTGAAAAATGTGAAATTGTGAATAATGTGAAACATGAATAGAGTGAATCACACAAATAACATGAAAGGAGACACGGGAATGTCAAAAGAATGACCTGAATGTCTTGAATTTCCAACTGCAAGCATGTAAATGTGAATTGTTGAATGCCCAATTGGAAATGAATGGGGTTTTTGGGGGTGAAAAATGTAAAATTGTGAATAATGTGAATGACTTGGTATCATAAAAAAATGGTAGCCCGCGAGACACAAATGAACTTGAATTTTGGAAACTGCCTTCACACAATAATAACATAGAATAGGAATAACATATGTGTGAAGGCCTCCGCATTACACCACGGATGGAGAGCCAACTGCTTCGGTCAGAAGAACAGTGTCAAGCCGTTTACAGAGTTTCCTGTTTTGTCTCACTTGATATGCTTAGAGCTATCCAGGAGTGGACTGTTCAGCCAGTGGCAGAGCTAGACTTTTATCCTTGGGGTGGCCAGGGGGTGGCCAAGGCTATTTCAGGGGGTCCACAGGCTATAACCATAAGTTTGTTTCTCGACTTATCAATTTCAATTGTAGTGTCAAATGTTGAAATATGCATACTAAGCACACAAGAGATGAATTTATGTATGTATAATTTGCAGTTTAATAACAGTGCTGAAAATGTTTAACAATTTGGCAACAATTTTTATTTTTCATTAATAACAGGTTTTTACAAAACTGGTGAAAAAACACCAACACATTCATAGTTACTCTCTCTCAAATCTCTCTCTCACACACTCACACGCACGCACACACACACCCCCACACACGCACCCCCCCCACACACACACACACATACGGGTTTTTATGGTTTGCGGGGACCACTTTTTTAATCATCATTTGTGGGGACTACCCTTTCCAAATGAGCTAGAGCTGTGAAAAAAATCAGGCGTATGTACTACAGCCTTATTAGCCTATACACGCATTAAAATAACAGAAATTATGAAGTCATGTCTGGACCACGTCATATGGGGACGAAAAAAAAACGATTTTTTTTTGTGGTTGATGGGGACTTAATTTGAATATATGTAAATTTATTACCATAAGTCACACAGGGTCCCCACATGGAACATTTATGATTAATGGGGACCTTACACAAAGTGTCACTTACTAGTACTAATATTGACAAATGACAAGCATTTGAACTAAACTGTCAAATGAGTCCTCTGAAGACCATACAAAAATATCAATTAATATGAATATTTAAGTTGAACCCATCCAATTTTATATTTTTTGTTCGTTAAATATAGTTTCAACACGTAGGTTATACATCTCCGACCTGTTCTGGAACTTCCAATCAAAGAACCGGACTGTTGTATTTCCTAACACTATGAAAAACGTGTAATGAACAATAACTATGTACATGAGCTATATAAATAAAGTTGTATTGTCTTTAAAAAGAAAATAAAATCAAACAAATGTTGACACCTTTTAATAACACGGTGGTCAAATAGTAATACAGTGTACATAATGAGCAGGGTGCGGCTAACCAACCAAAAATGTAGTGGCGCTGGAATTAATTTTTGGCAGCTGAAATTCTGTTGCAGACATAAAATATGGGGGTCTGCCAGTCGGGCTTTAAGTATTTCTGCTACTGGTTTTAAACATTTCTCACAGTCCGTTTTTCCTGGGACGAGAAAATAATTCAACTTCATCATGTGCATTTCCACTGCTTGAACTTGGGTTTTCTGCCAGGCAATTGTTTTTTTTCTCTGTGTGGTTTTGCCTTCTTTGTGTGGATTTGCCTTGAAATAGTGAGAAAATAGAGAGTTTTGGTTATTTAAAATAGTAAAGGCGAGTATATGATTGAATTCCAACCTAAAGCTCTTAACCTGTGTAATGGACTAGGTTCCTCAATTAAAATGAAAACACAGCCATTACATAGATTTACATTGTAATTGTATCATCACACTGCATTCGGTCTTTTGTACTGGCATTCACTTTCTTTTGCTGTTCAATGAGCAAACAGGCTGCACAGATGCATCCTTCTAAAACATCCATCTATTATCTGTACCGCTTGTCCTAACAAGCGCCACGGGGGTGCTGGAGCCCAGCTGTCTTTGGGCAGTAGGTGGGGACACCCTGAACTGGTTGCCAGCCAATCACAGGGCACACATAGATGAACAATGATCCGCACTCACACTCACACCGAGGGACAATTTAGAGTGTTCAATCAACCTGCCATGCATGTCTTTGGAATGTGGGAGGAAACCGGAATACCAGGAGAAGTCCCACGCAGGCACGGGGAGAACAAACTCCACACAGGAAGGCCGGGGCCGGAAACTAACCCAAGACCTCCGCACTGTAAGGCCAACGTGCTAACCAGTTGGCCACCGTGCCGCCCCTTCTAAAGCATTCAGAAAAAATGTAGCGGTCAGAGCTTACGTTGAAATTCATATCAATATGAGATAATCACGTTTCAGTGAAAATTACAGACAGGCATCTATATTTTAATTTGTACAGTGAAAATACACTTTCTAAAAAGCAATATGACTTAAAGAGTTTACCTTTTGTTGGAATTTATCTTTAAATCAATGTTAGAATTTAACTTTAACCCAATGTAAACTCAAATTAGTAATCTGACTCCAATTTGCGACCTTACCCAACTCTCACTCATCCAACAATATGCGCGCTCGTTCTGCAATAGAAAGGTATCAGGAAGCCGGCATTTTCACGCACAAGTTGGTTTATTCCCAATACACAGATTTCTACATGGCACCTGGGTCTCGGGTCCCTCTCAATACAACTCTACACCTCTCCTGCCACCAGCGAATGTGTTCTACCTCCGAGTTGCCCAGTAATGATTCATACTATACAATATGCAAATGGCACAGAGACAAAGGCATCCTGGCATGATTCTATTGGCTATGTGTATCCTGCAGTTAACTTTAGCTTGCTCTCATTGGTCTTTCTTCTCCCGCCGAATCCTGTGGCGACTCCTGCTGGTTGTGCTATCCCCTGATGGCCGCTCCTTCATCCACTGCTCCCGGAGTCATCTCGTCTCGCTCAGCACCGTCTGCTTCTAAAACATTCCATTCCTGCACAACCCCCGCAACCAGTTTCGCTCCACCAGTCACACTCTCAGCATTTTACAATATCACATTTTCATACACTGGATGCACCAACATCTAATGAACTATGTTAAGCTCAAACTCTTATATTCCTTTAATAGTCAAATGTATGAAATCCTTTAAGTGTAACCGAAGTTTAGACCATGCTAATGACAAGACCCTCAGGAGAGGAATGCAGGAAGATTGGATCACAGCTGCACCACAGGAGGTGTGAACGAGACCCCTCTGAAACAATGGACTTCCATGCCGGGATCACAAAAGTGGCTCCTAGCAGTCGACCCTTTGTTCTGTTTAGATTGACTGCCATGATTACATTTTCCTTTAATCCCTCTCATGACCTCAGACACCTGAGGTCATCACTCGACCACCTTATTTTATTGTTAAACACAAGCTAAAAATCACTAGCCATAAGCTACAACTCATCAAACAATTAGTAAAAGAATAAGAATCAGTAGAAAATTTAATTCCAGTAGAAAATTAGTAGAAAAGTTCATTCCAGTGGAAAATTCGTAGAAAATTTCACTCCTCATGGCCTCAGGTCCCTGAGGCCATCTTCCCATACTCACATCCTGGACTCCCGGAGGGCCACGGCTGTCTCCGCCTCCTGGGGGTCCTTTTGAGGGATCATCATGTACTGGCCACCCGGAGGGAGTGGCCCCAACGTGCGTTCTATTGTCTTAACAGTTAATGATCTGATACATGGAATACAGCAACATCCACATAACACCATAATAGCGGCAAACACAGCGATAGAAATCAGTACTGATGCAATCAGGCTTTTATATTTACCAAAGCTGTTTAACCAGTCAGAATACCAACTGGTGTCCACACCTGAGTGCTCCTTCATTTTGTTACTTAGCGTGCGCAGACCCTCCAATGCCTTGGTAAGGCGACCGTCAGGAGATGTATTGTTGGGACAGAGTACAACACTGATCCCCAAAAATACCACACACTCCTCCTCTTTCGGCTAACACCATATCTAAGCTTATTCTGTTCTGGAATGCCATAAGAGACGTGGCAGCCAATTGCTCATGCACTGCCTGGAGTGCTGAGGTGGTAAAATTCGCCAATCGTTGGACATTATAGTGGACATAATTAATCCGGTCCACATTTTTGTTTACTGTAACGAACAGGAAAAGGCTCTCCCATCCTGCCGCAATTTGATCCACCAATTTATACTCGTCAGGGACCCCTCTTGGGACTCCAATTGCATCTATATATGTGGGATCTCCTGCATTCAACCATTCTTGCATGTCTCTTCTCTTCCTGTTAAGGAAGGGGACTCTTGCCCATTGTCCAACACCTTCCCACTCCATTTTGGCCAGATCTAAGGCTGTCACACTAATTGCCATGATCAGCGTTACCAGGGCGCACTTACCTGAGGCATTGGTGGGAAGCCTATCGTACAGCACTTTCTTTCCACACCACAGCCAAACATCATCACGAGCGAGAGGGATTCCTACTGGCAAAGACACATTTTCATTACACCATGACTCCTGGATATTTCCAATCCCAGGACCCGTCCCATTTAACTTTTAGGCAGGTGAACTTTTGTTTTGCAACTTGGGTGTCAAAAATAGGCTCTTTCTTTTTTATTCCCACATCATTCCACGGGTGTGTCCAATTAAAAATTGTCACCCAAGTGTTCACCTGTGTCGGTTGTTTACATTTCAGATTTAGCAGTAGTTGTTGTGTCTGTGTCAGCGTCTTACCATCATCTCGCTCTGCTCCATACCATACCATTCCATTACATGCTCCTTTCGCTCCATCACTTCTGTCATCCCCATCCTATGTTCAAACGCCAACATCGTCCACACAAAGCACACGCCAGCAAGCAAAATAGTCAATAAGTTAAACATTTGCATCGTCATCGTCTTTGTTCAGACTCGAAAGTGTCTGACTTTGATCCAATTCATGCCATCTACACATTCCCTCTCTTGACCTGCCCGTCCGGGCGGTCAACCTCTAAGCTCAACCTTGGCGGGCACAAATACTGGGGCCGGGCGCAACTGTGAGTTATGGTACCACTTTTGTTCTGTAGTTCCCAATTGGATGGCATGTGAGGTTCTAGCCTTACAATTTAAGCCTCGAGGTAACGCTCCAATTTTGACTGTTTATTGACAAATTTTTAAAGCAACCCAAATGAAATAGTAACCGTCTATGCTTAAAATAAAAAATCCCAAAACTATAATAACGCAGATACCGAATTAAACCTCTTTTTTTTTTTTTTACGGGAAGAAAAGGTGCTCTACAAGACATAGACAGCTCCAAGACCGCTGCAGTCTTCACCTCCTATTGTCTCATGATTGGCTCAATCCACCTACAGGCTGTGCCCACACTGATTCTGTCAACTGGGGGAGGGGGTAGAGACAGTAAAAACAATCGCGGAGCTGTGGAGCCGAGCCCCAAATCAGTCGGGCCCTGGGTCCACAACACCTCTAGCAGAGACACACACAGAACTACCATTTCCGAGCGACCCTTCTCTGGAAATTTAGAAATTTAGTAATGTTCCCAAAACCGAAGAATTTGTAGTCGGTGCTGAAATATGATCTCCCGATTGTGACGCGGAGTCTTCAACAACGTTGGGGTCTAGATCTTTAGTATGATGACGCGCATCAATATTCAATGTGATTTGTGGCTCAGCAAAAGTAAACAATTCATACCATTTCCGCTGCTCAGGGACAAGGCACGCGTGCGAGGCAACGCCGGTAGACATAACAAATATACAATTCTAACGCAAGATGCACTCACGACTAAATTTGGATGAGTGCATTTTTGATAAACCAAATCATGTTTGTGATCACATGTACAATATGATATGTCAATTGGTGAATTGAATGGGTGGCGGTTGCTAAACCACTCAGACCAGAGCAGGAACAGGGCATACCCACCGCGGGAGGATGGAGAACCAGGTTTCAGAGCTGCCCTCAAATGTTTCAGTTCAGTTCAGCCACTGGGAAGGAAGAGAGCACGACATATGCTCCCTCCGACGGATGTGCACAGTCAAGTTCAGTCCCATCCGGGAATGCCACTCGGATTCCAGTGTTCGTTCAGTCAATGGCAGTGACTCAGGCAATCTTGAGAGTCCACATGGCTCACTGGGAGTTGCGGAAGGAGCTCATAGCTCGCTCCAATATCCAGCACCATCGAAAACTTGTCCATCCACCGTCCCCGGAATGCTAGGACCTGCTAGTCCTCGAACGCTGAAGCTCCGCGGCCCCCTGTCATTGAATGGGGTACCAGCAGGTTTGTGTCAAGTGCGTTGGGAGTGGGTAACGGTGGCGCCCCCTGCGCTGGTGGAGCTCTTTGTGACAGATATGGCACCGGAGGATGGCACATTCCAGAAAGTGGCTCGGCATGGACAGCTCATCACCCAGTGGCCCCACACCCCGCAGCAAGAGCACACCCCACTCACAATCCCTGTCCATAACCACCCGTACCTCTGTTACCGCCGTCCCGACCTCGTTGACCGGCCTGCCTTGGACGCCAGTCTGCTGTGGCGCTGCGTCACCCGAACCTTGCCCAGAAGCAGCAGAACTGGAAGGAGTAGGTCCAATGGGAGCCGCGTGCGTCGGTGGCTGCCTTAGCTGCTTCCTCTTTTTTAATATTTTTCTCTCTCTTGGCCTCCTAAACCTGCAAGTACAACAATTTTTAGTCACGCTCCTTCATCCAATCGCATATTTTCCTTTACTGATGTCGTGCAAAATTATGTACAAAATGTGTTCTACTTAGGCCGATTAGCATTTTTCATTGATGGACTATTTCGCCTGATTTCTGCCACTGGGAGGGGCACGCCCTTGTGGACGGCCAACTGGAACAGCTGTGTAATGTCGACATTATTGGATGGGTCACTGCCGGAAGTCTCACTCCATTCACGTCTCGCCCTGGCCACATAGACCAGGCCTGTCTCCCCCTTCCCCACCTGAAAGACACAGCAACATCGACCCCAACGGGCCAGAAATATCTGATGCACGGCACGACCAATCTCACCTGAGGTGTCCCCATTTAGCTGGTGACCATCATGCTGGTCAGCAGGTCTGGCCTCGGCCTCAAGTGCGGACAGTTCCTCTTAAGTAAATTTTGTCCCGCTTGTAACTCTGTATAAACCTCTCTTAGTCTGGTGTCTCCTTTGTAGGAGATTTCAACCAACGTGACCTTTTTACAACGTGTCGAATAAACCAATGTTGACCTTTCTGCTATCTTTACAGCTGTGAGAGATGTCACTAACACTTCCTTCCCCCTTGGGTAATTACGAATGTCTTATCTTCAAACTTCTTACAAGCACCCCGTATCCTGGCTTTACTAGTAAAGGAGTGGAAGAGTTTAAACCTGGCTAGTTTTATTCGATGTCCTGCATCTTGTGTCACTGTTATTCTGTGGAATGCTGAGTGTGTGGCTGGTGAAGTTGGAAAAAGAAAGTGAAAGAATGTGAGGTTTGGGAGGTTTTAGGTCGGTGCCTGGCGCAGACAGATACCTCGAGGGGGAAGGGATGCACAAGAAACTGGACCCTTCAGCCACAAGCAGGAGGGGCCACCACTTGAAGAAAGACCAAGAGAAGCAAGCTAAAGTTAACTGCAGCATACACATAGCCAATAGAATCATGCCAGGATGCCTTTGTCTCTGTGTCATTTGCATATTGTGTCTATAAATTAATGCTGAACAGCGAAGACAAAGAGAGCTGTATTGAGAGGGACCCAAACTCAAGTTGTAGATTTGTGTGTTAGGAATAAATCCACTCGTGTGTGAAAATGCCGGCTTCCTGATACCTTTCTATTGCAGAACGAGCGCGCATATTGTTGGATGAGTGAGAGTTGGGTAAGGTCGCAAATTGGAGTCAGATTACTTATTTGAGTTTACATTGGGTTAAAGTTAAATTCTAACATTGATATAAAGATAAATTCCAACACTAGTTTACTGCCCTGCTGGGAGACAGAAAGATCCTTGTCACTCTAAATTTGCGCCTGTCTTTTGTTTTCCGAACACTTTTCACATATGGTCAGCTGAAGTTGCTTCAACATCTATTTCCCATTTGTTCTTAAATTTGAGGTATTCTATAAGTTCTTCCAAACAGTGTTTTACAATGTCTTAGTCCTAAATACAATGAAATACGATACAATGGAAAATATCAGAATAACATTGCATACATCCAACATTGGACAGCTGCTTGTAACCACTTCAGGGTCATTTTTGTCTGAAATATCTCCTCTACAACGAACCTACCCTTGCATTAAGTGAGTATTTTTCATAAAAACAGTGCCACTAATTCGACATTAACTTCAAATATCACTGCTGTGGTGCTGTATTATATGAAAAAGTCTGAACAATCCAAGAAAAGTTTGCCCTATCCTTGACTGGGCGTGTGTTATCTAGTCGCGCATTCAATGTGAATAATAATAACTTCCGTGGAGCACATGAGCAGGCTAAAGCAACAACTATATCTTAATCTGTACCGTGGACCCTAAATGAGAATATCTTATATCTCCCTCCGGGATGGGCGTGGTGAAGCGCATTTGAAGCGTTCTCCGGCCTTCTGGTCACACAGGTCACATGTCACTTCAAACCTGTGGAGAGAGCTGGAGGAGTGACAATTGCCAGTGAGACGGGCCAAATTATCTTCCTTCCAAAACTTTCAGTTTTGCATAAATTTTGTGTAATAACGTCAATCAACCATTCACTTGATGTTTGAATTTAATTACTCCAATCTTTCTCCAATAACAATTTGAAAATCAATACTTGGGAGTGCAATAGGGATTCAGGTTGATCAGGCCTGTCCGCCCATTGCATCCCTAGTACTGTAAGGGCTTGCTGGTGTCCTCAATCAATTTTCTGTTTCTTTCCTGAGGCCCGTCCCTTAAACATTCACTCAAACCGCATATGCATACAAACACTTTTTCTTTCACACTTTCATTAACCAAAAGATACTTTCCAATTCCACACAGAGACCCCTCCCTTGGCGCGTCCGCCTCGATTCCACTGAGATTTGTGCTGGCAGTTCCTTAATTTTGCCTCAATTTAGCCAGCGTATGCCAAAATTTACAACTGTGGGTCTCTTGCTTTTCGCATTCACTCTCCGTGATGTCGTTTCTCCTCTCCTGGACGTAGCTGACGAAACTGCACCTGTGACATCAAACAGCTCATAGATGCAGATGTTAGCAGTCTGGTATTTATGGAATGCTGTCATGTCCTTTAAAATTGTCATGTCAGCGTTCGCGTCGTACAGCCAAAAAAAAAACCATCTGTCTTCCACCTTTGTCACATTTAATACACATCAGTTAATAAATCATCTACAAAAATATTTAGTCCCACTTTATATTTGGTAAACCAATCTCCAATTGCTAGATATTCCCCGTTCCAAAGATTTTCTTTCAATATGTTCATAGAATACTTCACTTAAAATTTATCCCGAAACCATAATCCCTTTGCTTAAAAATTACAATTTTAATAAGATTGTCGCTGTTCTGCCGTTCCTCAGGTGTCCCCTGCATGTTTCAGTGTTCAACTTGCGTTCTAATTCCCTGCTAATTTGTATTTATTGTTAGGTTGAATACATATATTTTATCCCGTACCTTACTACACTAGCACTGCAGAAGAATTGCTCCACAATGCGATCCATGCTCGACCACATGGAGAAGACCCCCCGGAGAGCGGACGCCTGAAGACTGGATTCCATTGCTGTAACATCAAGGGAGGTGTGCCTGAGACACACCTCTGACACAAAAGGACTGAGTGCCACAGCAACAAAAGGCATATCTGCCTCTTCAATCAGCAAATGACTGCCATTGATGTCTGTCTCTCCTCCTGTGTCTGAAATGTTCACATGCCTACTCGCCCCCACCTTGGGCAATTACCAAATGTCTTATCATCAAACTTCCTTCAAGCATCCAGTCTCCTGGCTCCACTAGTCTAGCTCCCTGCTGGGAGACCAAAAGGTCCCCATTGGTGTGGTGGTCCTGCTTGCTGGTTCTGCTGCTCCACCCCTGGTGGTAGGTTGCCATGACAATCTCGTGCCCAGTGGTCAGAGGACCCGCAGTTGAAGCAAGTCCCTGGAGCGAACCCATTCCGCCCCCGACCAGGGGGGGCGCCACGACCACGCCCTCTGTATCCATCACGAAACCCTTGGCCTCGATGCCATCCAGCCCCCACTGGAGTTTGATACATCTGTTTTTGTTTCACCTTCTCTTGTTTTGCCTCACCATGCAACTTTGCCAACTGTAGTTTACCCAAACTAGTCGCCAGAGCGTCAGATTCCTTTTGATCTTTATCTGCTTTGTCCATGTTGATGCGGCACTGATAGATCAAATGCCTCTTACATCTCGGTTCCGGACAGACCAAAATGTCCGGATCAATTCTCAAACTCACCTGCACCTCATTCACTCTCTCTTCCTCTTTTATCGCCCCCAGCGCAGTGGCAACAATAGCCAATTGGTGAATGCCTCGTCTATCTTTCTCCAATTCCTTCACTTCCTTTTTAAGTTTATGACGCTGTCGCCATCCGGCTTGGCTCTGATCTCCCTTCATATCTCGAATATCTGCCAACATTCTGCTTTCCTTTTTCTGTAACTGCTGCGCTAACTTCAACATGTTCCATGTTCCGGGCTCTCCGCGAAACAATTCATCCTTTTTTAATTTCAAAAACAACTTCTGACTCCGTTCTTTTTCTTTCTTAATTTTCTTACTTTCCGTTCCACTAATCAATTGTGCTTCCATCTTAGCGTAATGACCATAAATTTCCGACCAGACTTCAGACCGTTCGTCTGGAGTGTCACACCCGAGACCACTATCATACTTCCTCTCCTTCGCCATCCTGAAATCCACTCGTGCGTGTCCCAACCACTTTTATGCAGAACAAATTTAGCCTTCACATTCACACCGCTTCCACACTGATATTTTAATCGTATCGTAACCACGAATAGTTCCAAACTATTCTAGTAGGTACATCCCAGATTTTACTCTACTATCGTCCACACTGTTACACTTATTTATTTATTTTTTTATTTAACCATATATTTTAACGCCGTTCCGCTCCTCCTTCCTCTTATAATCTATTTATTTATATATTTATTTATTTATTTAACCATATATTTTAACACCATTCCGCTCCGCCTTCCTCTTATAATTTAGCGTTGCCAATATGCAGAATTTGAAATGGATCTGCTTACCTTATGTCACTGTGGGCCCAAGAGGAAGGACGGTCAGAAGTGTGGCTCCTTTATCCTTTATTCTCTTTCAGGTCGTCACCTGGTGTGGACGTGGGCCCCAGACCCGAGTCCCAGACTCTTGTGGTTTTTTTCTGAAGCCCCAGGCTTCCTTTGAGCCCCAGACTCTTGAAGTCCCAGACTTCTCTTCTTTCCTCGGAGTCCCAGACTCCCTTGAAACTTCTTTTACCTCTCTTGCGTCACGTCGGCGTCACCATAAATTGTTGGAATTTATCTTTAAATCAATGTTAGAATTTAACTTTAACCCAATGTAAACTCAAATTAGTAATCTGACTCCAATTTGCGACCTTACCCAACTCTCACTCATCCAACAATATGCGCGCTCGTTCTGCAATAGAAAGGTATCAGGAAGCCGGCATTTTCACGCACAAGTGGGTTTATTCCCAATACACAGATTTCTACATGGCATCTGGGTCTCGGGTCCCTCTCAATACAACTCTACACCTCTCCTGCCACCAGCGAATGTGTTCTACCTCCGAGTTGCCCAGTAATGATTCATACTATGCAAATGGCACAGAGACAAAGGCATCCTGGCATGATTCTATTGGCTATGTGTATCCTGCAGTTAACTTTAGCTTGCTCTCATTGGTCTTTCTTCTCCCGCCGAATCCTGTGGCGACTCCTCCTGGTTGTGCTATCCCCCGATGGCCGCTCCTTCATCCACTGCTCCCGGAGTCATCTCGTCTCGCTCAGCTCCGTCTGCTTCTAAAACATTCCATTCCTGCACAACCCCCGCAACCAGTTTCGCTCCACCAGTCACACTCTCAGCATTTTACAATATCACATTTTCATACACTGGATGCACCAACATCTAATGAACTATGTTAAGCTCAAACTCTTATATTCCTTTAATAGTCAAATGTATGAAATCCTTTAAGTGTAACCGAAGTTTAGACCATGCTAATGACAAGACCCTCAGGAGAGGAATGCAGGAAGATTGGATCACAGCTGCACCACAGGAGGTGTGAACGAGACCCCTCTGAAACAATGGATTTCCATGCCGGGATCACAAAAGTGGCTCCTAGCAGTGTACCCTTTGTTCTGTTTAGATTGACTGCCATGATTACATTATCTTTTACTTTGAAGGAGGACTTCTTTGCATCAATTCTTGATAGGATTTCACAGTCAATCTAGTGATGGTGGCCTGTGCTTACCTGATGGTGATGTCTGTGCTTTGGGTGTTAATTGGACCATGTCAACCCTCTCACTTTGTTTTCCTCCGGAACAAGTTTTTTCCAAATTGTGTTTACAATCATAGAGAACTAAAGCTTTATCCTTTTTAATGCCAATTTTTTTGGGAGAAAAAAATGTCAAAGTTCAAAGACAGTTGCAATACATTTCTAAATGCATTTCTGTGTTCCATTCATTTATTCTCTACCGCTTATCCAAGGTCGGGTCGTGAGGGCAGCAACTAAACCAGGAAAGTCCAGATTTATAGACTTTGTGGGGACAGTACAGTTAACATTATGTCAATTCCTTATGGGGACTACATTGAAAATTATAGTTTTTCCTCATGCACACTAAGTGAAAGTGTGTTGTGGGGACAGCGTGAGTGTCCAGAAAAGAGCAATAACAAAAGATGATAATAATCCCTGTGATTTATTAAATCTACCTCAAATACTCTGCTAACACTAATATTCTGAATACATTATGTGAAACTGCCAGTTGTGCGTAAGCACAATACTTAATCATAAAAATTACTGTCCATCATCATGACTGCACAGATATACAGAACTCAATTTCCATGTTGTCAAACAGACTTTGTGGGGATATTTTTGTAAACATTATGCTAGTTCTTCATGCGGACGATATTAAGAGATTTAACACAGTTTTTCCTCACACGCTTATTGAAAGTGTGTTGTGGGGACGACGTGAGTGTCGAGAAAAGAGCATTAACTACACTAGATAATAATTCCTGCGAAAGATTAAATCTACCTGAAAGTGTCCGCTAACACTAATATTCTGAATGCATTATGTGAAATTGCCTGCTGCACGCAAGCACAATACTTGAATCATAAAAATGGCTGTCCACCATCATGAATGCACAGACATAGAGAGACCAAATTACAGGAAAATGGATTTCAGGATACCTGTTGAAAGTTCCTTGGATCAACAGCATCAAGACGGGGGTATTGTAACATCATATCTTTGGCTGTATTGTTAGTCATCTGTAATACATTTAGAAAAAACAACATTAGAATATGATCTACGAAACCAATTGTCAATCTCAAGTACTCCTTATACAATATAGATAAACAAATTGCATGACACGTTTTGCAAGACACATTTATGAATGAAAACCTCAAATATAATGCATATTCCTTAATCCCCAAACATGTTCTGGCTACTTTCACACATCTGGAATCGAGCATTCTTTGTGGGGACATTTCTGTAAACATTATGCTTGTACCTCATGCGGACCATATTAAAAGATTTTACACAGTTGTTCCTCACACAAATTGAAAGTGTGTTGTGGGGACGACGTGAGTGTCTAGAAAAGAGCATTAACTACACAAGATAATAATTCCTACGAATGGTTAAATCTACCTGAAAGTGTCCGCTAACACTAATATTCTGAATGCATTATGTGAAATTGCCTGCTGCACGCAAGCATAATACTTAAATCATAAAAATGGCTGTCCACCATCATGAATGCACAGACATAGAGAGACCAAATTACAGGAAAATGGATTTCAGGATACCTGTTGAAAGTTCCTTGGATCAGCAGCATCAAGTCGATGGTATTGTAACGCCATATCTTTGGCTGTAATGTTAGTCATCTGTAATACATTTAGAAAAAACTACATTAGAATATGATATACGAAACCAATTGTCAATCTCAAGTACTCCTTATACAGTATAGATAAACAAATTGGATGACACTTTTTGCAAGACACATTTATGAATGAAAACCTCAAATATAATGCATATTCCTTAATCCCCAAACGAGTTCTGGCTATTTTCACACATCTGGTATCGAAAATCCTTTGTGGGGACATTTCTGTAAACATTATGCTTGTACCTCATGCGGACCATATTAAAAGATTTTACACAATTGTTCCTCACACAAATTGAAAGTGTGTTGTGGGGACGACGTGAGTGTCTAGAAAAGATCATTAACTACACAAGATAATAATTCCTGCGAAAGATTAAATCTACCTGAAAGTGTCCGCTAGCACTAATATTCTGAATGCATTATGTGAAATTGCCTGCTCCACGCAAGCATAATACTCAAATCATAAAAATGGCTGTCCACCAGCATGAATGCACAGACATAGAAAGACCAAATTACAGGAAAATGGATTTCAGGATACCTGTTGAAAGTTCCTTGGATCAGCAGCATCAAGACGAAGGTATTGTAACGCCATATCTTTGGCTGTGATGTTAGTCATCTGTAATACATTCAGAAAAAACAACATTAGAATATGATATAGGAAACCAATTGTCAATATCAACGACTCCGTATACAATATAGATAAACAAATTGCATGACACGTTTTACAAGACACTTTTATGAATGAAAACCTCAAATATAATGCATATTCCTTAATCCCCAAACAAGTTCTGGCAACTTTCACACATCTGAAATCAAAAATCCTTTGTGGGGACATTTCTGGAAACATTATGCTTGTACCTCATGCGGACCATATTAAAAAATTTTACACAGTTGTTCCTCACACAAATTGAAAGTGTGTTGTGGGGACGACGTGAGTGTCTAGAAAAGATCATTAACTACACAAGATAATAATTCCTGCGAAAGATTAAATCTACCTGAAAGTGTCCGCTAGCACTAATATTCTGAATGCATTATGTGAAATTGCCTGCTCCACGCAAGCATAATACTCAAATCATAAAAATGGCTGTCCACCAGCATGAATTCACAGATATAGAGAGACCAAATTACAGGAAAATGGATTTCAAGATACCTGTTGAAAGTTCCTTGGATCAGCAGCATCAAGACGAAGGTATTGTAACGCCATATCTTTGGCTGTGATGTTAGTCATCTGTAATACATTTAGAGAAAACAATATTTTAGAACATGATGCAAGAAAACAATAGTCAACCACAAGTAAACCGTATTCAATAAGGATAAAGAAATTGCCAGAGAGAACAATTTTTTGGTAAACATTCTTTCTTCCTTATCAAACTGTATTTCCATCCATCTTACACTCAAACAGGCTTTATTTGGACATTTCTTTCAACAATGTTTCAGTTTCTCATGGGGACCGGATGGCCTGCAGTCTGACTTTCCAAATACAGTTATGACCCAGGCACTTTTACACTGAAATGTGACAGTTTGATGCGGGGACATTGTGAGCGCCCAAACTAAATCATGATTAATAATAATCTAATCTCATTGATACATGACATTTACCTGAAATACATAGTAAAGGATAATGTAATCATGGCAGTCATGATCTAAACAGAGCAAAGGGTAGACTGCTAGGAGCCACCAGCATGACTTTTGTTGTCCCGGCATGAAAGTCCATTGTTTCAGAGGTGTCTCATTCACACCTCTTTTGTTGCAGCCTTGATCCAATCTTCCTGCAGTCCTCTCCTGAGGGTCTTGTCATTAGCATGGTCTAAACTTCGGTTACACTTAAAGGATTTCATACATTTGACTATTAAAGGAATATAAGAGTTTGAGCTTAACATAGTTCATTAGATGTTGCTGCATCCAGTGTATGAAAATGTGATACTGTAAAATGCTGAGAGTGTGTGTGGGGGTGAAACTGTGTGTGTGGGAGCATAAGCAACAGAATGGGGGTTGCGAGGGTTGTGCAAGGATGGAATGTTGCAGGATCACCAGAAGGAGGGTAAAGCCGAGATGAACAAAGCACAACCAGGAGGAGTCGCCACGGGATTCTGCGGGAGAAGACCAATGAGAGCAAGCTAAAGTTAACTGCAGGATACGCATAGCCAATAGAATCATGCCAGGATGCCTTTGTCTCTGTGCCATTTGCATATTGTATAGTATGAATCATTACTGGGCAACTCGGAAGTAGAGTACATTCGCTGGTGGCAAGAGAGTTGTAGAGTTGTATTGAGAGGGACCCGAGACCCAGGTGCCATGTAGAAATCTGTGTATTGGGAATGAACCCACTTGTGCGTGAAAATGCCGGCTTCCTGATACCTTTCTATTGCAGAACGAGCGCGCATATTGTTGGATGAGTGAGAGTTGGGTAAGGTCGCGAATTGGAGTCAGATTACTAATTTGAGTTTACATTGGGTTAAAATTAAATTCTAACATTGATTTAAAGATAAATTCCAACAATAGCCAACAGAAATATTATTCATGCATTTATCATGGGCCATGTTAAAATGAAAAAAATAAAAACATTTCATAAATATATAAATCACAACAACACTAAGCGAACTTGTGGTTTATTCTAGTGATAGACCGATTAGAATTAGAATTAGAAATCCCTTTATTGTCATCGTACTCAAGTGTGCAACGAGATTAGAGGGCTCCCCTCTCCAGTGCAATACAACAATAATACAGACAAATATATAAATTAGATAAATAAATAAGAGAGTGCAATGGAATTTAGTACTGAATAGGGTATATAAAAACACATCACGATGCTGTTCTGCAAGGTAAGGGTGTTCTCGTGTGTGTGTGAGAGTTTAGAATGGAGATGGCTCTCGGAAAGAAACTGTTTCTCAGTCTATTGGTCCTCGATTTGATGCATATGTAGCACCTGCCAGAGGGCATCAGGTCGAACAGGTGTGAGTTTGGGTGGGTATTGTCTTTGACGATGTTGAGAGCCCTTCTGAGGCACCGGGCGGTGTAGATGTCCGACAGTGAGGGGAGAGGGCAGCCAATAATCCTTTGCGCTGTTTTGACTGTCCTCTGGAGCCTCACTCTGTCCGCCTCAGTGCAGCCGCTGTACCAGGTGGAGACACAGTACGTCAACAGGCTCTCGATGGACGAGTGGTAGAAGGCTAGCAGCAGCTTCCTGTCCAGGTTGAATTTCCTGAGGACTCTCAGGAAGTGCAGACGCTGGTGGACCTTCTTTACCACTGCTGTGGTGTTGTGAGTCCAAGACAGGTCGTCGGAGATCTGTACTCCCAGGAACTTGAACGTGTGGACCCTCTCCACACACACGCCTTCAATGCAGAGGGGGCGCGGCACCGTCTTGTTCCTCCTGAAGTCGACGACAATCTCCTTTGTTTTTGCAGTGTTAAGGTGCAGTCTGTTGTCCTTGCACCAAGCTGTCAGTCTCTTTACCTCCTCTCTGTAGGCTGTCTCGTCACCTTCCGAGATCAGACCGACCACTGTCGTGTCGTCAGCAAACTTGACGATGGTGTTGTTGCTGTGGGCCGGGCTGCAGTCGTAGGTGTAGAGGGCGTACACGAGGGGGCTCAGCACGCATCCTTGAGGGGAACCGGTGCTCAGCATGCGGGTGGAGGACGTGTAGGGGCCGAGCAACACAGTCTGGGGTCTGTTGGTCAGAAAAAAAGTAATAAGGAGCACTGGGAGGGAGAGCTGTTAGCCGCTGCGTCTATGCGCGCCGCCATCTTGGGAAAAAAAAATAAATCGACAGAGCCGATATTTGGCATTTTGTAAATTATCAGCATCTGCTGTTTTTTTAATTTAAAGGCCGATAAAGAAAACAACGTTTTATTTTGGCTTGCTGCAGCACACTTCTCTCTCTCTGCTGTGCTTGTGGCCCCTGCCTGCAGAGGCAATTTGACAAGTAACAAAACACCCATTCCCTGAATTGGCTAATAACTGGTGGAATTTTTTACTTAACACATAATGCGCAGACACAATATTAATCAGAACGACATTTTTCGACTACTTGGCCTGTATTGAAAATATTGTTGTAAAGAACATTTTTGGGTTGATTTCTTTAAAAAGTGAAAGAAATTAAAAAAAAAAAACATGAAAAATTGTGAACAATCTTACTCGTCAACATCGTTGTGATTCGTCGACTAATCTTGGCAGCCCTACTGCTAACACTAACATTCTTTATGCATGACATGAAATTGCCGGTCGCGTGCAAGCACAATACTTGATCATGAAATTGAATACTGACATCATAAATGCACAGATATGGAGAGGCCAAATCATAAGAAAAAGTAATGGATCTGAATATACCTGTTGAATGTTGCTTGGTCAAGCAGCACCAGGGTCTTCTAAAATCATGTCAAAAGCTGTAATGTTAGTCATCTCTAATCAATTTAGAAAAACAATTTAGAATATGATATAAGAAACCAATAGTCAACCTCAAGTAAACAATACACAATATGATGAACAAACTAACAGAGAGAACAAATCTATTGTAAAAATTAATTTGTATTAAATATAAATATAAAAATTGTATTCGATTTATATCAAGTTTTTTTATTTTTTATTTTTTTAATCACGGCCATGATCGTTTCTTGTGCACTTGTGTGGTTCTACAGCCATGCAATACACATTGTCATTTTGTGCAACTGTGTACATGTTTAGTGTATTTTAAATGGAACAGAACTATACACTTTGCTGAGTTACACTAAAACTATGAAGCTACCTATGAATATAAAAAGAAATACTGGTAAATATTTTACTTGTCAATTGGCACCAAGCATTATTGTAGAACGGACTGAAAGCATATGAATACAATTAGGGAAAAACACTGTGCTATAGGAAATTGATCCATTGATTTTTTTTTTTTATTTTAGATTGTTTATTTATTTTTTATCTAATTGTATTTAACTTTATTACAAACATTTGGCTTTGCCTCTCTAGTTTGCATAATATTTTTAATCCTGCCACAAATGTACTAATTTATTCAGTTTTACTTTTTCATTGGCTTAAATAGGACAAAACATAGATAAGATATAGAGATATGTAATTATTTGTACTATGGCTAGTTTACAAATTGAGTCAGGACCTGCCAAACTCATCACAGGACAGGTTTTGCATTTAATACGCACCTAATAATAACTGTACATGTTTTTTTAATCCACAGTGCATTCCATATGATGTAATTATTAACCAACATATCACATCAGACAACACCTTATCTTTCACTGCATTGATGTACTTCACGCCCAACTTGTCTCTTTTGTCAGTCCTTATAGTAATGTGAGGAATGGCATCCTAAGGGGGGCGACTCTTTGTGGCATTTCAAACTTGAGAGAAAAAAGTTTGCATTTTATTCTATCAGAATTCACACTATTTAAAATATCACAGTTTCACAAACAGTGTCTATGCCCTGCATGTATTAGATTATCACAGCCCTTCTTATTTTAAATGGACTGTAACTTGTATCAAAGCAATCAGTTAGTCAATAGATTTCATCTTTTATTTTTTCCTACACTCCATTATAATTAAATATAGAGAGGGTAGAAGCTCGGAGTGGCGTTTGAGTGGTTAGCATTTACCTTAGCCTAGCCATAGCCCGTTGCTGCAGCCCCAATTTTGATTACTTTGCCACCGACACCAAGGGCACTTCGCAGCCCCGCAAACAATCCACACAAGTCCCACGGTCACACTATGTCGTCTATGATATTGAAAGTGCAGTAAAAAAAAACCTGGCTTAAGCGGCGTGCACCCATGGAAACCTTTATCCCGAGCTTCAGTAGATATAATAAACATGTTTAGTCGAGGACACTATGGTTGGTTGTGCATGTACAACCTATACTTATATTCACTTGCTACATAGGGTTATAAAGCACTTAGGGAAACCCAGGCTACAATCGAGTAACTGATCTTAATAATATTGTCTAAATTTGTAACATAAGATGTTAAGTAACATTAATTCGTCCAGCGTTGCTTACCTTGTGTTTTACTTTAGCTTCTGCTGCCGCCATCTTCATGAGCTCTTGCGTCTTCTGATGATTACTAAATGTGGTTCACCTGTTACATTTTCTTCGCTGAGAAAATGCTTACATTTGGGGACCAACAAGTGGGCGGTGTCGGCGGTGTGGGCGGGCTTCCATTTGGGGACCAACAAGTGGGCGGTGTGGGCGGTGTGGTTGGTGTGGGCGGGCATATATGCAAATACGTGTGTGAACCAGTGAGTGCAGTAGCAGCTACAAATCATGTGGGGGAGCTGGCGAGCACAATTAACACACACGCGATGAGCAAAAATCGTGTGGTATGGGCCTGAGCTAAAAAATTGACAGGAACATTATGTGCTGCCCCTGAGCTGTTTTTTAGTAGTTTTCCTCATGGGGACCAGGTTTTTTGTCCCCATACCGCAACTGGTCCCTATGACGTGACTGTGTAAATAAATTTTTGTCCCCACGACCACACGAAAACCAGTGCATCCCCCCCCCACACACACACCCCCACCCCCATACACGCACACGCACGCACACAGGCACACACACGCACACGCACCCCCACACACACAGTCACACACACAGTGTACTGATTTTAACGAAGCAAAGGGGTATTGTTTGACTCCCAAACTATCTTTGGTCAAAGTAAAACATAGTGAAGAGCACAGTCATGAACAGAGTCACCATCTTTCCACTCTAATACAGTTTCAGAAAAGCATAATCCTTCGGTTATTGTGACAAGTTGCAAAATGTTTTACAAAGTCATCCATGTTGATGGCACATGCCCTTCTTGACTCGATACTGAGAGTTCCAAGGTGACTTAACCTGCCATCAGCCATGGTGGTTCTGAGGTGAGTTTTAATCAATTTTAAAGCAGGGAAGCTTCTCTCACAGGAAGCAGTGCTGACTGGAGTAATAACAGAAATCTTGCAAAGTCTGAATAGCTCATGGAAAACCTCTTTGTAAGGCTCGAGAAACACAATGAAATCAAGCAGAGTAGATGGTTTGTCTAATCCACTTTTCACTCTCCTGTCGAGGTCGCTTGGTTTGGTAAACTTCATGTTTGAGGTCAGTGAGGTCTGACTCAAAGGACTGTGCAAAGGCAAATAGAGGCTCCTCACTTAAGAAAGTTGCACTCTTTGGGTTCAGGGACTACACACCTTGCATGATCTCACAACTTTTCTTTGAAAAACGCCTCTTCAGCTCAGTTATGAGACAGTCAATCACTTGATAAAAAGTGATCTGGTGAAGCCTGCATCATCGCAATTTCTCTGTCCGACAGTGCTCATCAACAATGAGTCAAGAAATCTTGAGCTCACTCTGGAATGTCTTTTAGATTGTGTTTGAACACCGATTTTGCACTGCTCAGCAAGCTCCTCAACCTCTTTCCATAGTTCAACAAAGTAGTTCTCAGTTCGGTAGTCTTGGAAAATGTAAGGACATCGACTAGATCAGCGGTCGGCAACCTTTGACACCGAAAGAGCCATTTGAACCCGATTTCCACGGAAAAGAAAACACTGGGAGCCGCACATCTAAAATGAAAAAAAAAAACTTCTACTACTTTACCGCAGCATGTTTCTTATGAAATCCACGTGCTACAGAGAAAATTACATTTTATTCATTTAATGAACACATTTTGAACATTTTGAATTCTTGAAAAATAATAACAATGAATGTCTCTTTCAAATAAATTAAAAAGCTGAATTTAAATTGTGCATGCAGCAAACAAAAGGGAAAAATCCGTGAGCCGTCATCCTTATATCGCCTTGGGCTTTCAAAGTATGCAGCGGAGCCTTGACCTGAATATATAAAATAAATTGGGGGGAAAAGCACTGTGTCACTAAACAATGAAAATTAAATATTTGCAAAATATCTGCATAAATATTTATTTTACCTGGTTAATGGGACTTCTGCTCCTGAACCTCTGCGCACACCTTCTGCAAATCGGGGCTGTACGAAGTCACTTGCATCTTTACGCAGGACTGTAAGCTGTCATCTGTGAGCCGTAAGCGGTGTTTGTTTTTAATGCAGTTCATGGTGGAGAATAGCTGCTCACATACATATGTGGATCCGAAGATCGACAGGACTCCAAAGGCATATTTCTTCATGTTCGTGTAGGTGTCGGGGATGGCATTCCATGTTTCAAATATGAGTTTGTCCGGTCTCGGGAGGTTCTCAATATCACTCCATTTGTGATTCTGAGCAAGAGTGGCCTTCTGACGGGCAACATCTTCAAGGTCCTCTGTCAAGCGTTTGAATTTGGACACCCAAATGTCTTTGTCAGCTATGTCAGCCAGCTCCAGCTCCAGAGCAGGTTGACTTACACCTGCAAATGCAGTCACGTTTAGCAGGGATGGATCAATGGTCAGGGGAGTGACGGGGAAGGACAATGTGTTTTTTTCCTCTCTGAACTCACGGAATCGTTTACCAAACGACGCTTGCATTGTGGTGATTGCAGACTGCAAATACTTTGAATTGATCACTCCGTGAGCTTGTTTGAACTCCCTTAAAGAGGGGAAGTGAGACAGTGTGCCTCTCTGTAAATCTCTGGCTAAAACTGTCAGTTTGCGCTCAAACGCCAACACCTCCTCCAGCATGTGCAGCGCTGTGCCTCCTCTCCCCTGAAGCGTTGTGTTCAGCGTGTTTAGTTTCGCTGTCATGTCCACCATGAAGTGGAGTTTTTCCAGCCACTCTGGCTGTTCCAGCTCAGGAAAGGTGAGCCCTTTGCTGCTCATGAAAGTTTTCACCTCTCCCAGACATGCAGCAAAAGGTTTCAGCACCTCTCCTCTGGACAGCCACCGGACTCTGTTATGCAGCAGGAGATCAGAGTATGCGCTCTCCACCTCATCCAGTAATGAACGGAACTGGCGGTGATTTAAACTTTTGCCATTATTTTATTGACAATCTGAATAACAACATTCATGACCTCTGTACATTCTGGAGGAAAACTTTGCGCGCACAATGCCTCTTGGTGCAGGATGCAATGAAAAGTCAGCAGCTTTCTATCCAGTGATTTCTGCAGCAAAGCCACAAAGCCCCTGTGCGCTCCAGTCATACTCGGTGCCCCATCGGTAGCCACCGACACGAGGTGGGTTGTTTTTATTTCTTTGGCTCGTAAACAATCAAGCACAGCCTCAGAGATGTCCTCTCCCCGTGTCTGGCATTTTAGTGGTATCAGCTCAACCATTTCTTCCTGTGGTCCAGCAGAATTCACATATCGGAAGAACAGCGCTATTTGTTCAATGTCCGTTTTGTCTTTGGACTCATCACAGGCGATTGAGTACGCTGCTGCTGAATTGATGTCTTTGATTTGCTGTTTTGTGATATTTTCTGCCATTTTTATGGTTCTGTCTTTGACAGTCTTCGCAGAGAGAGGCATCTCTCTGATTTTCTGCACAATTTCGTCTTTGTTTTTAAAGTCCGCAAATAAGTGTTCTGAAATCTTAAGGAATGATTCTTTCATATATTCTCCATCTGTGAACGGTTTCCCATGCCTGCCTATTTCCTGAGCGGCCACAAAGCTTGCATATGTAGTTGAATTTGCAGACTTCACCCACTTCTTGAATTGATTTTTCGTCCGGTCAGCCTTCTGCATCAGTTCCGAAACAGCTTTTTTCCTCTCTTCTCCCTCTGGATATTTTTCAGCAAAGGCTCTGTGTGTATTGTTAAAATGTCTTGCGACATTTGACCGTTTATTGTTAGCCAGTTTTTCTCCACAAATTAGGCATACTGTTAGGCCACTCTCGCCCGAGGTAAATGCAAATGAATCTGCCCAGGCATCATTGAATGTTCTATTTTCTTGAGATATTTTTCTTTTCTTACATTTCTCCATTGGCTTTGCCGGGGTTGAAAGTCGCTCAAAATAGACGGCGTTTCAGCGGGTATACCAGCTTCCGCAGTGTGACGTCTATTTTGAGCGACGAAAAAATATCAAATAATTTAATTAATATTTTAATATTTCAAGATCACAATAATCTTCAAATTTAAAACTAAAAGAATATAAAAACTAACACAAATAAAACACACTTCAATTAAATACAAAAAAAAAATTTTTAGTAGTAATTTATTTTCCCAAGCCAATCAGAGCCGCATTATAAGGATGAAAGAGCCGCATGAGGCTCCGGAGCCGCGGGTTGCCGACTGCTGGACTAGATCCACAGCCCTTGCAAGATCAAGAGTGCTGGACTGGAGCGTGTCAGAAAGACATTTGGCATCACCAAGCACCTAACAAAAGGTAACCAAAAGCCCTATGAACTGGAGATCTATCTGAGAAAGAAGACCCCTTGCCTCTACTGACCTATCTCCGCGTCTTTCAAGTGCGAGATCCTGCAACAGTTTCAGAACTGCTGGGAGCCTGTCTCTCAAATTACGATACGCTGTGTATCTGCAGGCCCACCTTGTGTCTGTAAGTGCTTGTAGCTCCCTGGGCTGCTGAGATGGATACAGTGCTTTCTGAACTGCAAGCCACTTCAGATGCACATATGAGCCAGACACAAAGCTATACAGCTGCTGCAGAAGTGCAGAAAAGTCACCAACCTCAGGCACTGCTTTTGTAGCATCAACAAGAACTAAATTCAAGCAATGTGCATTACAGTGAACATAAAATGCAAATCTAGCATTGTTTTGAATTCTTGCAGATACTCCAGAATGTTTACCGCTCATTACAGATGCACCATTGTACCCCTCTTCTACAAGTTTATTTTTGTAGTCCAAGACCATGCCTCTCTAGACAACTGACAATCAATTTACTGAGAATGCTGCATCAAGGCTTTCACTGCCTGAAAGCACAGAAAACTTTCATGAATGGCACTTTAGTAATAATACCTTATAACTAAAGACATTTGGTCTTTTTTTGGAGGTCTTTTGTCTCATTG
The DNA here is from genome assembly GCF_059441095.1 of Idiotropiscis lumnitzeri. NCBI lineage: Eukaryota > Metazoa > Chordata > Actinopteri > Syngnathiformes > Syngnathidae > Idiotropiscis > Idiotropiscis lumnitzeri. The sequence continues at coordinate 15,934,963 of NC_142405.1, forward strand.
GCAATCACACTGAAAACTTCATTTTCTTTTACTTCTTTGATAATTTCAGTGTGGACCACCTCACCTAAAACTTGTAGGATTTCGTTTTGAATTTGGTGGCTTGTGTATTTTGCATTGCCACATGCATCAAGCCTCTTTTCAATGAATTTGTCATGTTTTGCTATTTCACCCAGTATGGCCAAAATGTTCCCCTCATTGTGAGAATTCTCAAACTCTCGGTGGCCTCTCTGTGCAATGTTTTGAGTTGCCGTTAACAGAAGGACATTTGCTATTGTTTTCACATAATTTTGATTTTCTTTCACTTTTTTTTTTTTCGGATCATGTTCAAAGAGTTTAGCATGGTTATGTTTGTGTCAGTACCTCTTTTACACTGATTCCATGCATACATTGCATTGACATGCATTTCTGATTTTGAGTGTAGTTTAAACCCAGCCTCGTTAGACAATGCTTTTTTCCAATTGGAGAAGCCTGACTCTGAGGCAAATCAGAGTCTGGTGCATTAGGCAAGGAGAAATATCTACAGGCAAAGCAGTAGGAAGAGTCTTTAAGGATTGAGTATTCAAGCCAAGAATTGGATCTGTACCAGGCATTGCAGAATGCTCTCTTCCTTGAGCCATGCTGGGTTCTGGGGAATTGTGTCAGACAAGGATGAACTGGTCCCTCCTCTTTGCATCTCGAAATATCTGTAATACAAATAAAATATTCATGAAAACAAAGTTGAGGGATCCAGAAGATAGACAATAAGTGCAGCTAACTAGCAAGTATCAGGTAAGTGGACCTACCACCGGGTCCTCTCGGCCGAGCAAAATTTGTGCTGGGGACAGGTGGCTCTGGGTCTGACTGTTGTAGCTCACTGACATCCTTGTTCTCAGAGGCCTCTGCGTCCTCCTTCGATAGAACTACATTGCATAGTGTAATCAAAATAAAAATGCAACCACATTAAACAACAACACTAACTAGTAACCAACATTTCTAAATAAATTTCAAAATAAACTTAATTACTGAACTGAGCATGTGACTGTTTCTGTCTATGCTCTGACCTGGTGATGATGGGCTGTGTTTATCACCTTCTCCCTCCTCCTTACTCCTGCCAGGATGGGAGCTGCTGGCAGACCTGTAGTCTGGCTGACTGCCTGCCTCGTCCTTTTCTGACTTTGTTTTCTATAAAAAGAGGTGATAAATCTCCCCCTGTCTTTTCATTCTCAAAACTGACCCTATGAAAAAATAAGCCAGTCTTGTTAACATTACTCTTAGCATCACTTATAATCGCACGATGTTATTAAAACCCCACTTTAAGCCTAAAAAACGTCAGGACAAATAACCACCGTAGACTAAAGTTTAATATTCAGAATTTTAAGATAGTTGACAGCAGGCTAACTACTGTGTTCACGTTACATTTCATTTAAGATAATAGAGCATAAAACAGCTCGCTGGCTAATTTGCCAGTTTCATACCTCTAGAATAATTGGAGAAACGTGTACAAATTTAGCGACCCAGATGAATGAGTGTAGACGTTAATATTGAACGGCTGTTGGAAGGTAGACGCCGTGAGATAAAACGTTAACGTTTGTTCACTGCTTGTTGGGGAAAAAAAAATCTATCTACAAAAGTTATTATAAACAGTGACTCGATTTGGCACACTAGTGTAAAACTTACTTTATGGCGATGATTTTGTTGACCGTGGAGGGTGTCCTTCGTCTTCTTCTTTTTCGTTACTCGGTATCTTCTGTCTCCGGCAACGATATAATAAAAGTGAATTGCAACGCTTTGTGGTACATAGCGCCAACTACTGTAGGGAGAGACTTGGTGCCGACTACTGTACATAAGAGACTTAGAACTCGGTGCCGCGATATGCCAATCATCTGGGGTGGCACCTGGGGGGCCAATCAGATTTCAGGGGGGTCCAGTGCTACCCCGGCCTCCCCTCTGGCTCCGCCAATGTGTTCAGCATGGTTGCCAGGCACAGCACGGCAGTTGGTTTATGTCACTCCCTGAACTAATGGCATTCGTTGCCATGTACACTTGCGGGGGTTAATGAAAATGGCATCGCTGCACAACGCATGGTCATCCAAACTGGTACAGCCACTGATCAATAGTATTATTGCCCGAGACCGCTTCAAGGACATCATGCGACACCTGCGATCCGATGACAAGGACACGCGTCGTGAAGGAGCTGGGACTGAAAAGTTTGCTGTAGTCTCCGATGTTTGGCAGTGTTTTGTTGTAAAATGCACCACATCTTACAACCAAGGCAGGTATATCACCATTGATTAGCAACTTTTTCCAACAAAGACTTGTTGCTGTTTCCTGCAATACATTGCAACGAAACCTGACAAGTTTGGCATCAAGTTTTGGGAAGCATGTGACTTGAAATCCAAATATGTTTGTAATATCATGCCATATCTTGGCAAAGACCCCGGTCGTCCCAAAGGAGAGAGACTATCTGATTCACTTGGAAATGGCTGTTCTGATTCTACACCAACTGACTGGTACAAGAGCGAAGGCTGACCACATCCTTGGAGGTGCTGCCATGGAGATTACGGCCCTGATCAACTGTACGAGGACCCGCTCCACTGAAGACATCTTTGTTGCACTTCATTTGATTGACTCTTACATTATCTCAGCTAACATAGTATACCATCATTTTATGTGTCAAATGTTGCCCACTTGGCATCCATTGCAGCCTGATCATCCTGTAAGGGGGATTCCCCCATCTGTGGTCCCTTCTCAAGGTTTCTCATTTTTCCCCTAATGGGGTTTTGAGTTTTTTCTTGCCCTCCTGGGGTAGATCAGGGGATGTTGATTGTGGTTATGTAAAGCCCTTTGAGACTGTCTGTGATTTAGGGCTTTACAAATAAAATTGACTTTACTTGACTATCTGAAAATGTGGTGATAAAGCTCATGGAACCTTTCTTGGACAAAGGAAGAAGTATTACCACAGACAACTTTTTCACATATTGTCACTTGCTTGACGACTTGCTTGATGACTCAGCTGGAAGACCACACTGCTTGGCACCGTTAACAAGATTCGCAGAGAGCTACCAGAATCAGCCAAAACGACGTACTAGGATGAGGCAATCAGAGATCATAAAGAAAAACATAGCAGGACTTGTGATTTCACCAAAAAGATGAGTCAGCATCAAGTGATTGTCTCTGGCCCTTTGCCTGTGAGAGGTTTTTCTCGCTTAATCAATGATCATTCTCGCTTAATCAATGGCTAGCTTTTGTAGCGAGCAGGGACTGCAGGCCAATTATCTACATACACACGCACACATGCACACTGACACGATTACAGGGGAATGCCAGCGGGGAGAGAGACAGAGGGACTGCCCGCCGGAGAAGGCCAGCCTTGGCGTGCCAGTCTTGGGGACCAGACGGGAATCAACCATCCAGACGATGACTAACCGGGTTGGACCTTCGCTTGGACGTGGACCCGTGCTGTGGGAGAGAGCGAGGACGACCGATTCAACCTACATTACCCTTGACATAAAAAACTCCTATAAAAACTGAGGCTGGGCTGAAAGATGGCGTGCATTTTTCGACTTTGCTCGCCCGAGTACAGTTTCTCGGGAGATTAAGAAAAAGCTGCCCAGATATCTGTCTTTGTACTATTTCCTGAACTCCAGAAATTGAATAAACTAAATATCGGAACTCTAATCAGTTATTGAGTCTTTATTGGACCCTTTTCCTTTTGAGTACAAAAAAACAAACACGCATTGGAGTAAGTTTGGCTTTTAAGGTTCATTTACTAACTACTTCTCATTTCCTCAGTGACTCAACTCCAACAATTTTGGTGACCCCGACGTGATATTCTCAAGGAGGGAGTCCTTGCGGCTTGTTCTTCACACTCTACAATATTCCAGGCCTGGACAATCGGAACAAAGGTAAGGGTGAGCCTGTTTCTTCAAAGTCTCCTGATTTGTTATATTGTAGAGTAGAAAGACGTGGCTGATTATTAGACCGTTAATGATTGTCAGTGTTTATGGATATATTGTTTCTGGAATTCAGGAATGGTTGCACGATTTGTATATATGTAGAACTAGTAAGAATGGAAGCGTACGCAGGTGAAATAAGTAGGGGCTACTGTTGCTGGCAGGCGACGAAAAGTAGCACCCGGAGTCAATATATGGGGGACTCCTGCTCTGGCAGTCGAAGAAGGGGATGCACAGCAGACTAGCAGAACGTGTGCACGGTAAAGGATAATGTAATCATGGCAGTCAATCTAAACAGAACAGAGGGTAGACTGCTAGGAGCCACTTTTGTGATCTCGGCATGGAAGTCCATTGTTTCAGAGGGGTCTCGTTCACACCTTTGTTGCAGCCTTGATCTAATCTTCCTGCATTCCTCTCCTGAGGGTCTTGTCATTAGCATGGTCCAAACTTCGGTTACACTTAAAGGATTTCATACATTTGACTATTAAAGGAATTTAAGAGTTTGAGCTTAACGGAGTTCATTAGATGTTGCTGCATCCAGTGTATGAAAATGTGATACTGTAAAATGCTGAGAGTGTGTGTGGGGGTGAAACTGTGTGTGTGGGAGCATAAGCAACAGAATGGGGGTTGCGGGGGTTGTGCAAGGATGGAATGTTGCAGGATCACCAGAAGGAGGGGAAAGCCGAGATAACTCAAGCCACAACCAGGAGGAGTCGCCACAGGATTCGGCGGGAGAAGAAAGACCAATAAGAGCAAGCTAAAGTTAACTGCAGGATACACATAGCCAATAGAATCATGCCAGGATGCCTTTGTCTCTGTTCCATTTGCATATTGTATAGTATGAATCATTACTGGGCAACTCGGGTAGTACATTCGCTGGTGGCAAGAGAGGTGTAGAGTTGTATTGAGAGGGACCCGAGACCCAGGTGCCATGTAGAAAATCTGTGTATTGGGAATAAATCCACTTGTGCGTGAAAATGCCGGCTTCCTGATACCTTTCTATTGCAGAACGAGCGCGCATATTGTTGGATGAGTGAGAGTTGGGTAAGGTCGCAAATTGGAGTCAGATTACTAATTTGAGTTTACATTGGGTTAAAATTAAATTCTAACATTGATATAAAGCTAAATTCCAACAACGGCGATCCCAATAAAGTGACGCTCTGTAACGCTATATAAGTTGACTGAGGCTGGGAAAGATTGGATCTTTCGGATCGCCATTATCTGTCGCTGCAGAGGCATACAAGAGGTAGGGAAGTGCGCGGCTGACGAGCTGATGCACTGCAACTTCGAAAGAGCGCTTGGTCACGGTATAGGTGGTTGACCGAGGCGTGGGACGTGAATCGTTCCGGTTGCAATCAATAGTTACATTTTAAGGTGTTCTGATATTGTTGACAGTTTGTGGATATATCTTGATATTCACTTGCTCTGTTCTGTGTTTGTGTTGTTGTCTGTGTGTGTAAATTGTGACGTGTACTTGTTGTGCAATTGTCGAACGGTCTATAAGTTGTGTCTGTCTCGTGGCGATTTGTGGCCGTTGCTGTGCGGCGGTCTACTGTGTTGTTGTTTATTATGTTTAGAATTCCCGGGTCTGTGTCTTTTATTTTGCTCAATTGATGTGCATGTTTACTAGTAGGGGGTGTAATAAAAAGTAGAGTGTTAATTTCTGGTGAGTGAGGATAGAAAGGAGTCCCACACTCACAACAAAATATGCTGAAATTAACGTGTTTGGTGCAAACAATATAGCGCGTGAAAGTTTGAGCGATTGTGTGAGTGAATGCAACGAGTCGTTAGACCCTGAAGGAGGAAACCTAACGGTGATAAGACAAAACTGCCTGATTGCTTGGAGTGAATGAATAATGAAGTTGTGGTTATTTTGTTAGTCCAGAGAGGAAAATCCAAAACAGGGAAAATTTGCGATAAGATGGACCTTGCTCTGGTAAGAGTTCCACACTACTTGAGTTGTAGTTGATTAAAAATGGGGAAATGGTGGGAGTGTAAAAATCCGATTGGTATAAAATTTTGGAGGATGATTAGCAATGAAATTACGGGAGAGGATTGGCGATGAAATTACTTGAGGTGAAAAGTATATGAAACCGAAACACAAAGGCTTTATTGAGCAATACGTCTCGCTGACATAAGAAATTTGACTATGGGGAACACTGAGTTGATTAGGAAATCAAAAGGAAAAAAGTCAACTGGTTGTTGAGACATTAGCGTACATGTGGGGTCTAATCATGTATTTCAGGGGGGTTTCCAGGCAAAAAGAAAATGGCAAAAGTTATTCCAGTTTATAAAAATGGATGATTTTTTTTCCCAAACTACAGGCCAATGGCTGTGATGTAAGATATTCGAGAAATTGTTTCAAATTAGGTCAGACAAATCTATAGAGCGATACAATATTTAGAAGTACGCACTCCACATCAAGGGTACGTATGGAATTAACGGAACTGTATTAAGAATATTTTGTAAGTGTTTTTGTTTACCTTAAAAGGCTTTTGACACCTTGGATTATAGTGTACTCCTTAAAAACTGAGCAAATATGGTTGCGGAGGAGTTGCATTCAAAGGGATTTTCAAGTTATTTAGAAAATAATGAGCAGTTGTGGGGATAAATAATATTTTTATGTTTATTTTAATTTTGGGGGAATATATTACAGGTGCTGAAGGGGTTGAAACAAGAATTTAAAAGAATAAAAATCAGGTTGGATTAAAATAAATTATCTAATTAATTAGTATAATTATAATTATTAATTCAAAACAAATTTCCTGTTATTCAGTGACAGTAGAAGAGACATGGGTGCTCAAATGAACATTTATGGTATTGATATTACTTGGGTAAGAGAAACTGCTTCTGGGTGTCATTCTTAATTAGAGTTCGTGTTGGAAACCACATCTATCGAGCACAAAGTAAAAATTATCAAAAACAATAGCTCTGTTATGCAGAGTAAAAGATACACTGGATAAGAAAGCACTACATCAGGCATCACCAAATGGTGGACCGCGGTCCGGATCCGGACCGACAGATGGTTCGGACGGCCCCATGACCAATCTATGATGAATTTTTTCCAGGGCGCATTCGCAAACGTTGACGCTGCAATTCTGGTCGTCACTGATTTGAGCCAATCAGATCTTTTGTTTACAATTCACTGCCAATTGCGCAGCCGACCGGAAGAGAGTGCTGCTGACAGTATGCCTTGCTAAAAAGTTAGCGAGGTCGATGCGTCTTGTTTTAAACGAATGGACGGAGAAATTTAGTTTCGTTCTGGCTGCAACCAATTCAAAACCATTGTGCATCATATGCTCCGAAACCGTCGCAACATTGCGAAGCGCCACTGCGAAACAAAGCACGCCCTTTTGTGCAAAGTTATCCGCTGAAGTTTGAGGTGAGTGCAGGCAAAAACATCGAACTTCGAGTGCAGTATAACAGATTTTTACATTTTCGTTTGCAGCCCAGCGGCATGCAAACGAATGTTCACTCAAAGTATCATGGATTTTGGGGAAACAAAAAAACATAAAAAAACATTCAGTGATGGGGAAGTTGTCAAGGAGTGCTTAAATGCGCTTGCACAAACATTATTTAATGGAAATAACAAAGCCCAGATGTGTGAAATAATCTACCAAATCCCAATGGCCCTGACTCCGTTTCAACCCAGATTTAAGTCACTGGCAGGGCAGTCACAAACTCATTTTTCTCATTAAGAGAAGTTAAAAAAATATTCAAAAGGAAAGGTGGTGTCAAAGCTCATTTTGAATTCGTTTTTTCATGAGGACAGCCATTTTTATTGATTATGTACTGAACATGTCGACCTGTTTGGATAATTAGGCCTTACGTTTTTTCTTTAGGCTGATAACTCAATGCTTAGCACTTGATATATTTCTGCAGGAGATATTTTACAGTTTTTTTCCTGGAAGTGGCGCCCTTAAATTCCTGGAGCCACATTTTCTTGAATGTGAAAATGCCTTATATTTGTTTGACTGGCAAATGTGTTTAATGGGAACATTGCTAAATATTTAGTATATAAGTGTGCTCTGTTGAAAATGACTAAATATTGAAACTATGTAAAAATATGAACGAACAAAGGCTAGACATTAAGGGAAGTTGGACTTTGGTTCGGACCTTTTAATCTGAAGAAATTTTAGTTGTGGACCTCTGTGACTTTTAATTGAATACCTCTGCACTATATATATCGATATTTAATATAACGTTATGAGTGTTCCATGTATGACCCATTGGATTGACACATGGGGAAGGCCTGCAAAACATACAGTCAGTCAATTTTTACTTTACAAAAAGGGGCCATAAAATAATTAGTAGAAAGCAATATCGAGAACCAACAAATCCACTATTTTTGCAATTAAAATGAATATGATTTCATGAATTAACAGATAATAGTGTTCTTCAATGTATGCTCAAATACACACCAAACGATGCAAATCATTAGTTAAGCCATTTTGAAACGCTGATACCCTCTGTCATGACCCGTGTCTGCCACGTCAGTGTTTTTGTTGTTATTTTCTTCCCTCCTTCCTGCCATGTGCCTTTTGTTATTGTTTTCATCACCTCCCTGCCATGTGCCTTTGTTATTGTTTTCGTTCTCACCAGCTACGCACCTGTTCCTAGTCATCAACACGCACCTGTTCCTAGTCATCATCACGCACCTGCTTCCCATCTGCTCCCCTAAGTACCCGGACTATTTAAACCTTCCAGACCGACAACGCAGTGTCGGGTCATTACCCTGTTTGCCTCCTGTTGCCACGTCACCTCGGACTCTCACGACTTGCGCTTCGCTCCCGTTGTTGCACTTGTCTTCGTTCCCTGTCCGCCTGGCTCGTTCCCGTCTCGTGTTTGGTCCTTGTCATCGTCCAGTTAGTCTCGTTCAGTTGCCTGTGTTGTTTCTTTGCCCACGCCCCGTTGTTCGTCCCCACCAAGCTCCACAATAAATCTCCTTAAAGCTTCACCTACCCCTGCTTCCTCGCTTCTTGGGTCCACCTCCTCATCGCCGCAAGGCGACTCCTGACAGAATGACCCGACCACGAAAGAAGGACCCAGCGAGGGGCTCGCGGCGGCGTCATGGACACCGCCGCACGGACCCCCCCCACCAACCCGCCGATCAGCTCAGCGCCACGTCTGCCACGCTCCCCGCTTCCCCAGATTACGAGGACTTGTTCGAAAAGACCGCCTACCTTTTGGACTCCCGCCGCGCTGAGCTGGGGGCACGACTGGCCCAGATAGCGGAGCAGGTGGCCTCGATCGCGGAGAAGAGCGCCGCCGCGGTACCACCCCGGGAGGCTATCATGGAGCTGACAGCTCAGATGGCGGAGCTGGAGGTCAAGATGGTGGAGAGCATGAGGCTGGCACAGCTGGCTGAAAGGGGTCCCGCCTCTACGTCATCTGCCGCAACCCACGTCACCTCCACGCCAGCTGCAGCAACCCACGTCGCCTCCACGCCAGCTGCAGCAACCCACGTCGCCTCCACGTCAGAAGCAGCAACCCACGTCGCCTCCACGTCAGCTGCAGCAACCCATGCAGCCCCCATGTCAGCTGCACCGACCGTGCAGCCTCCGGTGCCTGCCCCTCACCATCCTGCCGACCAGCCCCGTACCTCGTCTTCGTTTCACGGTAACGCCCTCGACTTCCCTCCCAACCTTCCTCCCCACTGTACCATTGATTCCGATTCCGACGACAATTTTGATCACCAGGCCAATTCACCCACTCACGCTTTAGTTGATAATGATTTAGCAGAAGTTTTTGAGCACTACGCCCCGCACGTTTTTGTCGACTCGGATCACGAGTACGATGCCGACTACATTTACGCCTTGTTAGACGCTCAGCGCACCCCGGACACAGTTAGTACCAGTCACCTTCTTCCCCCCGAACCATTCCTGACACCCTTTTCGTTCGAGTCTTTCAAGACCACCTCCCACTCCACCTCGCGCGCTTCACGTCCAAAATCTCGGAAGTCACGGTCACGTCGCACACCTCGTTCACCATCGGTTTCAGCACCTGCTCACGTTCCCCTGGCACCCCCTAGCTCGCGTTCACCAGCCCCTGTATCCGTGGTCCCTCGTGTTCCCCATTCCCCTGATTCCCTATGGCGGCAGGCTGATAGGGATCAGGGCCCCCGGTTCGGCTGTGCCCGGACCGACTGCTGCATCCGGCCCTCTGTCGCCCCCTCGCCAGCTGCTGAGCCCTTTTCCGGCTCCCCGCCAGCTGCTGAGCCCCGTTCCGGCTCCCTGCCAGCTGCTGAGCCCCGTCCCGGCTCCCCGCCAGCTGCTGAGCCCTGTTCCGGCTCCTCCCCAGCTGCCGAGCCCCGTCCCGGCTCCTCGACAGCTGATGAGCCCCGTTCCGGCTCCCCACCAGCTGCTGAGCCCCGTTCCGGCTCCCCACCAGCTGCTGAGTCCTGTCCCGGCTCCCCGCCAGCTGTTGAGTCCCGTCCCGACTCCCCGCCAGCTGCTGAGTCCCGTCCCGGCTCCCTGCCAGCTGCTGAGCCCCGTCCCGGCTCCCCGCCAGCTGCTGAGCCCTGTTCCGGCTCCTCCCCAGCTGTTGAGTCCCGTCCCGGCTCCCCGCCAGCGGATGAGTCCCGTTCCGGCTCCTCGCCAGCTGATAAGCCCCGTCCCGGTTCCCCCCGAGCTGCTGGGGCCCGTTCTGGCCTCCCGAGAGCTGCTGACCCCCATTCCGGCGCCTCGCCAGCGCTTCAAGTCCCTGTTCCGGCGGAGCACGTCCTGCTTCCGCCACCAGTCCCTGTTCCGGCGGAGCACGTCCTGCGTCCGCCACAAGTCCCTGTTCCGGCGGAGCACGCCCTGCGTCCGCCACCAGTCCCTGTTCCGGCGGAGCACGTCCTGCGTCCGCCACAAATCCCTGTTCTGGCGGAGCACGTCCTGCGTCCGCCACAAGTCCCTGTTCCGGCGGAGCACGACCTGCGTCCGCCACAAGTCCCTGTTCCGGCGGAGCACGCCCTGCGTCCGCCACAAGTCCCTGTTCCGGCGGAGCACGCCCTGCGTCCGCCACAAGTCCCTGTTCCGGCGGAGCACGCCCTGCGTCCGCCACAAGTCCCTGTTCCGGCGGAGCACGCCCTGCGTCCGCCACCAGTCCCTGTTCCGGCGGAGCACGCCCTGCGTCCGCCACCAGTCCCTGTTCCGGCGGAGCATGCCCTGCGTCCGCCACCAGTCCCTGTTCTGGCGGAGCACGTTCTGTGTCCGCCACAAGTCCCTGTTCTGGCGGAGCACGCCCTGCGTCCGCCACCAGTCCCTGTTCCGACGGAGCACTCCATGCGTCCGCCACAAGTCCCTGTTCCGGCGGAGCACTCCACGCGTCCGCTCCAAGTCCCTGTTCCGGCGGAGCACGCCATGCCTCCGCCACCAGTCCCTGTTCTGGCGGAGCACGTCCTGCGTCCGCCACCAGTCCCTGTTCCGGCGGAGCACGCCATGCGTCCGCCACAAGTCTCTATCCCGGCGGAGCACGTTCTGCGTCCGCCCCCAGTCCCTGTTCCGGCGGAGCAGGCCCCGCGTCCGCCACAAGTCCCAGTTCTGGCGGAGCACGCCCTGCGTCCGTCACAAGTCCCTGTTGCAGCGGGGCACGCCCTGCGTCCGCTACCAGTCCCGGTCCCCGCTGCGCCCGGCCCGCCGCAGCTCCAAATCCCTGCTTCGGCGGTGCCAGACGGCCCGCCGCCAACCCAATTCCCTGTCCCGGCGGCGCCCGAGGACACGCCATTGCTTCCCGTCACTGCCTCGGCGGTGCTCGACGATCCGCCGTCGCCCCAAGCTCCTTTTTCGGCGGAACTCGACGATTCGCCGGCGCTCCAGTTTCCTGCCTGGGCGGTGGACGACGACCCGCCGTCGCTTCTCGTCTCTGTCACAGCGGCTCCCGACGAAGCGCCGCCGCTCCACGTTCCTGTCTCAGCGGGGTTGGAGGACCAGCCGCCGTGCCACGTTCCGGTCTCGGCGGGGTTCGAGGACCAGCCGCCGCTCCACGTTCCTGTCTCGGCGGGGTTCGAGGACCAGCCGCCGCTCCACGTTCCTGTCCCGGCGGGGTGCGATGACCTGCCGCCGCTCCACGTTCCTGTCTCAGCGGGGTTGGAGGACCAGCCGCCGTGCCACGTTCCGGTCTCGGCGGGGTTCGAGGACCAGCCGCCGCTCCACGTTCCTGTCTCGGCGGGGTTCGAGGACCAGCCGCCGCTCCACGTTCCTGTCCCGGCGGGGTTCGATGACCTGCCGCCACTCCACGTTCCTGTCTCAGCGGGGTTGGAGGACCAGCCGCCGTGCCACGTTCCGGTCTCGGCGGGGTTCGAGGACCAGCCGCCGCTCCACGTTCCTGTCTCGGCGGGGTTCGAGGACCAGCCGCCGCTCCACGTTCCTGTCTCGGCGGGGTTCGAGGACCAGCCGCCGCTCCACGTTCCTGTCCCGCGGGCACTCGACGATCATCCGCCGCTCCAAGTTCCCGTCCCGCCGGCGTTCGACGACCAGCCACAGCTCCACGTTCCTGCTTCGGCGGGGCTCGACGACCTGCCGCCGCTCCACGTTCCTGTCTCGGCGGGGTTCGACGACCAGCCGCCGCTCCACGTTCCTGACTCGGCGGGGCTGGACGACCAGCCGCCGCTCCACGTTCCGGTCTCGGGTGCGCCCGGACGTCCGCCTGAGTGTTCACGGGTGGACTTGTTGATCGGGCCTCCCGGACGCCCGCCTGAATGGCCCCGTCGGGACTCGCTGGTCTGGCCCCCTGGACATCCGCCAGACTGGCCTAGTTCGCGGGCCTTGGTCCCGCCTCCCGGACGTCCGCCCGAATGGCCCCGTCGGGACTCGCTGGTCTGGCCCCCTGGACATCCGCCAGACCAGCCTAGTTCGCGGGCCTTGGTCCCGCCTCCCGGACGTCCGCCCGAATGGCCCCGTCGGGGCTCGCTGGTCTGGCCCCCTGGACATCCGCCAGACCGGCCTAGTTCGCGGGCCTTGGTCCCACCTACCGGCCCCCTTCCGCCCCCCCTCGTTCTTGGACTTGGTTTCATTTTTGACTGTTTTCGTTTGGGACGTCTGGAAGCCGTCCCTTGAGGGGGGGGTACTGTCATGACCCGTGTCTGCCACGTCAGTGTTTTTGTTGTTATTTTCTTCCCTCCTTCCTGCCATGTGCCTTTTGTTATTGTTTTCATCACCTCCCTGCCATGTGCCTTTGTTATTGTTTTCGTTCTCACCAGCTACGCACCTGTTCCTAGTCATCATCACGCACCTGTTCCTAGTCATCATCACGCACCTGCTTCCCATCTGCTCCCCTAAGTACCCGGACTATTTAAACCTTCCAGACCGACAACGCAGTGTCGGGTCATTACCCTGTTTGCCTCCTGTTGCCACGTCACCTCGGACTCTCACGACTTGCGCTTCGCTCCCGTTGTTGCACTTGTCTTCGTTCCCTGTCCGCCTGGCTCGTTCCCGTCTCGTGTTTGGTCCTTGTCATCGTCCAGTTAGTCTCGTTCAGTTGCCTGTGTTGTTTCTTTGCCCACGCCCCGTTGTTCGTCCCCACCAAGCTCCACAATAAATCTTCTTAAAGCTTCACCTACCCCTGCTTCCTCGCTTCTTGGGTCCACCTCCTCATCGCCGCAAGGCGACTCCTGACACCCTCAGTCGGAATTTGATCCTTGCATGCCTGACATGTTGCAGAAGACTAACATGTTGGAAAATATGTCTATTTTTTAATGTTATTATAGAGGAATTTCTCTCATGAGTTTAACCGTTCTTGTGTCCCTCTTGTGTTGTTCCAGTTTTGTTATATTATTGATTGAGCTCACTTTGCTTGTGGCTTGGTGCTCGGCTCGGCTGGTTAGCATGTGGCTGCAGCCATCCAGAGTGGAGTCGTTTTAAGAATACTGTTTTGAATATTACAGTTTGAAAACTGACAAGTTTAAGACTACTTATTTTGAGACTATTGTCATTGATATGGGCCTACTATTATTTTAGTAGTTTTCTAAATCTGGTCACGTAAAATGTTCCTGTTCTATTGGCAGATAATATTATTTGTTTTACTTATGATTTTTCTGAGTTAATATTTTTTCCCTTGATAATTCCAGACAAATAGGAGGGGAAAACACTGAGGCCCTGAGTGGCCCACGGCCCCTATGTTTGTTTCCATACAACTCATCCTTTCACAGCCCAGTTTGTCTCTTTTCCTGACACTAATCTCCTCGTTTCACTGTGTGTGTGTGTCTGTGTTCCCTTTGGCTGATAAACATAGCTGGTAGTTTGGTCTACTATAGTTTTGTTTACTTTCCTGGCTGCCTACTCTCTGTAGGTTATTGTTAATTTGATTCTTCTTATAATGTTGCATGAAGTACATTTTTTAGGGATCCATTGGCATAAATAAAGGGCAATAAAGGAATTTGTGTTCCCCATATGAAAATATGAGCCTTGATTGGGTCAAAGTGACGTCATACTGCAGGTTCCTTGCAAGATTGATGTGTCACCCGCTGTTAAGGACTTTTTAGTGACATAAATTTAAATTTGTAGAATTCATTAGTCCTATAGAAAACGAACGTCTTTGCTCGGAAGCGTGCATCTAAACATCAACTCAAAGCATTAAGCCCCTTTTCGATTTCCCTGCCCCTAACTCTCTCATGTTCTCTCTCTCTCTCTCTCTCTTTTTCTCTCACTCTTTGTGTGTGCGGGCGAGTTGGGATTTAAACATTTTTTGGACATAAAGAATATACAACTTAATTGATAGAGCGCATTTCACTTTCCATATAAGGTAATAAAGTAATTAAAACATACAAGAGACACTTGAAGAACAGCAGAACAGCACCAGTCTTACTAAAATTTAGATTTTTAAGCAAAAAGATTATGGTTTTGGGATAGGTTTTAATTGAAATATTCTAGGTTCATGTTGAAAAAAAATCCTTAGAATGGGAAATATCTAGCAATTGGAGATTGGTTTACCAAATATAACGGATTAAATAGTTCTGTAGATGATTTATTAACTGATGTGTATTAAATGTGACAAAGGTAGACGACAGACGTTTTATGACTGTATGACGCGAACCCTGACATGACAGCATTCCATAAATACCAGACTGCTAACATCCATCTATGAGGTGTTTTGACGTCACAGGTGCAGGATCGTCAGCTACGTCCAGGAGGAACAGAACAAACGACATCACGGGGACTGAATGGGAAAATCAAGAGACCCACAGTTGTAAACTTTGGCATACACTGGCTGAATTGAGGCAAAATTAAGGATTTGCCATCATAAATCTCAGGGAAATCAAGGCGGACGGGCCGAGAAATGGGTCTCTGTGTGGAATTGGGAAGTATCTTTTTGGTGAATGAAAGTGTGAAAGAAAAAGTGTTTGTATGTATATGTGGTTTGAGTGAATGTTTAAGGGACGGACCTCAGGAAAGAAACCTGATTGAGGGCACCGGCAAGCCCTAACAGCACGTCGAATGTAATGGGCGGACAGGCCTGATCAACCTGAATCCCTATTGCACTCCCAAGTACTGATTTTCAAATTGTTTTTGGAGACAGATTGGACTAATTAAATTCAAGCATCAAGTGAATGATTGATTGACGTTATAAACAAAATTTATGCAAAACTGAAAGTTTCAGAAGGGAGGTGTTGGAATTTAGTTTTAAATCAATGTTGGAATTTAATTTTAAATCAATGTTGGAATTTAATTTTAAATCAATGTAAACTCAAATTAGCAATCTGACTCCCATTTGTGACCTTACCCAACTCTCACTCATCCAACAATATGCGCGCTCGTTCTGCAATAGAAAGGTATCAGGAAGCCGGCATTTTCACGCACGAGTGGATTTATTCCTAATACACAGATTGATTACATGTGCACCTGGGTCTCGGGTCCCTCTCAATACAACTCTACACCTCTCTTGCCACCAGCAGACATTCTCTACATCCGAGTTGCCCAGTAATGATTCATACTATACAATATGCAAATGGCACAGCAACAAAGGCATCCTGGCATGATTCTATTGGCTATGTGTATCCTGCAGTTAACTTTAGCTTGCTCTTATTGGTCTTTCTTCCCCTGCTGAATCACGTGGTGGCTCTTCCTGGTTGTGGCTTGAGTTATCTCGTCTTCGCCCCCTCCTTGCGGCTATCACCGTCTGTCCTGAAACATTCCATTCTTGCACATTCTCGCACCCCCTACTCTGTTCCGCTCCACCAGTCACACGCCCAGCATTCCACAGTCTCACACCCCCACACACAGGATGCAGCAACATACCATGAACTATGTTAAGCTCAAACTCTTATATTCCTTTAGAGGTAATTTACCCCTTCTCGCTTGCAAGTGCCATTCCTCCAGTTCTCTCCACAGGTTTGAGGTGACATGTGACCAGAAGGCCGGAGAACGCTTCAAATAGCGCCTCATCACGCCCATCCCGGAGGTTCTCCTCAACAAGGAGGGAGATATGAGATATTGTGATTTAGGGTCCACAAAAACAGATTAAGATATAGTTGTTTCTTTAGCCTGCTCATGTGCCCCGCAGGTTTTATTATTATTCACATTGGGTGCGCGACTAGATAACATACACACAGTCCAGGATAGGGCAAAAGTTTGTTGTATTGTTTAGACTCCATAATACTTGAAGTTAATTTCAATTAAGGGGGCGGTGGCGCTGTTTCTTATGAAAAATTACTCACTTAACGCAAGGGTAGGTTCTCCGTAGGGGGATGCCAGAGTTACATTCGGGACAAAATTTACTTGTCAGGAACTGTCCTTACTTGAGGCCGAGGCCAAACCTACAGATCAGCATGACAGTCACCAGATGAATGGGGACACCTCAGGTGAGGTTGGCCGTGCCGTGCATCAGATATTTCTGGCCCCGTTGGGGCCGATGTTGCTGTGTCTTTCAGGTGGGGAAGGGGGAGACAGGCTTGGTCTATGTGGCCAGGGCGAGACGTGAATGGAGTGAGACTTCCGGCAGTGACCCATCCAATAATATCGTCATTACACAGCTGTTCCAGTTGGCCGTCCTCAGGGCGTGTCCTTCCGGTTACGGACATCATGTGAAACAGTCCATCAATAAAAAAATGCTAATCAGTCTGAGTAGAACACATTTTCAGAAAAGAAAAACATGGAATTGGATTAAGGAGCGTTACTACAAATTGTTGTACTTGCAGGTTTAGGATGCCAAGAGAGATAAAAATATTAAAAAAAAAAAAAAAAGGGGGGGGGGCAGCTAAGGCAGCAGCCGACGCATGCGGCTCCCATTGGACCTGCTCCTTCCACTTCCGCTGCTCCTAGGCAAGGTTCGGGTGACGCGGCGCCACAGCAGACTGGCTGTCCGTACCAGGCCGGGCAATGAGGTCGGGATTGCGGTAACAGAGGTAGGGGTGGTTATAGACAGGGGTTGTGAATGGGGTGTGCGCTTGCTGCGGGGTGTGGGGTCACTGGGTGATGAGCTGTCCGTACCGAGCCACTTCCTGGAATCTGCCATCCTCTGGTCCGGTGCCATTCCTGTCGCAAAGAGCTCCACCAGCGCAGGGGGCGCCACCGTTACCCACTCCCAACGCACTCTTGACACCAACCCGCTGGTACCCCATTCCATGACAGGGGGCCACGGTGTTAGGATCGGCGGGTGGAGGTAGAGGAGGACACAAAATGCAGGGAAGCCAAGGCAA
Source organism: Idiotropiscis lumnitzeri (assembly GCF_059441095.1). Taxonomy (NCBI): domain Eukaryota; kingdom Metazoa; phylum Chordata; class Actinopteri; order Syngnathiformes; family Syngnathidae; genus Idiotropiscis; species Idiotropiscis lumnitzeri. The sequence continues at coordinate 15,952,513 of NC_142405.1, forward strand.
GGGTAACTTAAAGGGAATTTAATTAACAAAACCAAACCGAAAGGCAAACTAGGTACTTGGAACATACAAACGTGACAAAGTGCAAAACAACGACGACTAACAAAACGCGGCTGGGCAGCACTAAACAGGACTATGACACAGGGACCGGAACCAGGGATAAGCGACCGTGACAAGGAAACATGAACGATGAACATGGACGATGAACAAAGAGCAATAGTGACATCGAAGAAAAGGGCAATGCACCGACGCCGAGTAGTCAGCGCCGGGCGTTTAAGTAGTGAAGGTAATTAAATGATTCAACGAGTATCAGGTGCGTGGCTGGTGAGCGCGTCTCTCCCGCAGCGAGGTGATCAAGGAGTCAAGGAGTAAAAGGTGCGTGGCTGGTGGGCGCGTCTCTCCAGCCAACACGACACGCGCTGGAAGGGAACGCCCACACGCCCGCTAAACAAACATAAACAAAAACAAGACATGACGGAAACGGACCATGACACACGGAGCTTCAGCGTTCGAGGACTGGCAGGTCCCTGCATTCCGGGGACGGTGGATGGACAAGTTTTCGATGGTGCTGGATACTGGGGCGAGCTGTGAGCTCCTTCCGCATCTCCCAGTGAGCAACAACACTATCCTCCTTGTTGGACTCTCAAGGTTGCCTGAGTCACTGCCATTGACTGAACGAACATTGGAATTCGAGTGGCATTTCCAGATGGGACTGAACTTGACTGTGCACATCCGTTGGGGGGAGCATATGTGGTGCTCTCCTCCATTCCAGTGGCTGAACTGAAACATCTGAGGGCAGCTCTGAAACCTGGTTCTCCATCCTCCTGCGGTGGGTATGCCCTGTTCCTGCTCTGGTCTGAGTGGTGTAGCAACCTCCACCCATTCAATTCACCAATTGACCCAGTACATTGTACACTGTACATATGATCGCACATATGATTTGGTTTATCAAAATGCATTCATCCAAATTTAGTCAGGAGTACATCTTGCATTAGGATTATATATTTGTATAACTGTTCTGGCTCCCTTCCTGTTCACCCTCTACACCTCGGACTACAAATACAATTCCACAACCTGTCACCTGCAGAAGTTCTCTGATGACTCTGCGATTGTCGGCCTCATCACTGACGGTGACGATCGGGAGTACAGAGGGGTTAGGCAGGGGTTCGTGGACTGGTGTCAGCAGAACCGCCTCCAAATCAACGCTGGGAAATCCAAAGAGCTGGTGGTGGATTTCTGCAAGCGTCGGCACTCTCCACTTGCACCAGTGAATATCCAGGTAACAGACGTTGAGAGGGTCTCAATTTACAAGTACCTGGGTGTTCATCTGAACAATAAACTGGACTGGAGCGACAACACAGACGCTCTCTATAGGAAGGGTCAGAGCAGACTCTTCCTAGTCAGGAGGCTGAGGTCCTTTGACGTTCGGGGAACACTCCTCAGGAACTTCTATGACTCGGTGGTTTCATCAGTAATCTTCTATGGAGTGGTCTCCTGGGCAGGAGGCATCTCGGGCCGGGACAAAAAGAGACTGGACAAACTAGTGAGGAGGGCCAGCTCTGTCCTGGACTGCTCCCTGGACTCTGTGGACTCAGTGGGGGGCAGGAGGATGACGCCAAAACTGTCATCAATGCTGGACAACCCAGCCCACCCACTCAATGACACTCTTAGAACACTCCACAGCTCCTTCAGTGATAGACTGTTACACCCTCGCTGTACCAAAGAGAGATTTCGCCGCTCCTTCCTGCCGACTGCTGTCAGACTTTTTAACAAGAACATTGGGTCAGGCCTACAAACGGGAGGGCATTAGTGCAATTGTGCAATTTTAGGATGCAATATACACTACTACTGTACTTTCAGCCAATGGTGTACTTAAATATTGACCGATTGAAAAATATGTAACTGACTAGTGCTGGGAGGAGTATGCAAATCGCTGTTGCGAGTCCGGTTAGAACTCCAATAATGAGGATATGGTCTTTCTCGTCTTTTAATAAAGTTGCAGTCAAAGTACACATTTCTTGATGCTTCAAACGCTCTATTCGTGTGGTTCTAAAAGGAAAATAATAAACATTGAACATTGCATGTTACCAATTAGCAGTGAAACGTGGATTGTACAGACAAACAAACAGTGTTATTAATGCTGTAACTTACTTGTCTCACGCACAACTCAAAGCAGGAAAAATCTGGACTACAACTCAAACTTAGCTCGATAGACAGACTGACACGATTCTCGCCACTCCCTCCTTCCTATATATGCACACGCACGCCCACGCTACGTGAGTTGGAGCACTAAACTCCGCCCTCTTAAAGGAGCCGGTGTCTCAGTCTCTGAGCAGCCTTTTCTACACCAATGATGTATTTTGTTTACCATTACAGTATTCCTATTACAGTACTTCTATCACTGCAGTATTTCTACCATTGCAGGACGTTCACTATTACAGTACGTTTATCATTGCAGTACTTTTATCATTGCAGTATTTCCCATCATTGCGGTACTTTTACTATTACAGTACTTTTATCATTGCAGTATTTTTCTATTGTTGCAGTACTTTTACTATTACAGTACTTTTACCATTGCAGTACTTTTCTATCATTTCAGTCCTCTTACCATTACAGTACTTTTATCATTGCAATATTTTTATCATTGCAATATTTTCAATCATTCAGTAGTTTTTATCATTACAGTGTTTCCCCCTCTGTATAATGGACAGGCATTAGGAGTGTTTCCTTACACTTAGATACGTTTATACTGTGTATATTTGCATGCTTATTATGAATGTCTGCTGCTAATGTTATACATTAACGGCTACATTACGCCGCCGACTCTGTGTGATCTATATCTTTGCTGCTGTAACACCTCAAATTTCCCCATTGTGGGACTAATAAAGGACATCTTTATCTTTATCTTTGTTATGTCTACCAGCGATGCCTCGCATGCGTGCCTGGTCCCTGAGCAGCGGAAATGGTATGAATTGTTTACTTTTGCCGAGCCACAAATCACAGTGATCGATGCGCGTCTTCATACTAAAGAGCTAGGCCCCATAGTTGTTGAATACTCCGCGTCACTATCAGGATATCATGTTTCAACACCCACTACAAATTCTTCGGTTTTGGGAACATCACTAAATTTCAAAATTTCACAGGACGGGTCACTCGGGAGAGGTAGCTCTGTGTGCGTCTCTGCCGGCCGGAGGGGATGTGGACACGGGGCCCGACTGATTTCGGGCTCTGCTCCACAGCTCCCCCAGTTGTTTTACTGTCTGTATACCCTCCCCCAGTTGACAGAATCAGAGTTGGCACAGCCTGGAGGTGGACGGAGGCATTCGGGAGACAATAGGAGGTGAAGACTGCAGCGGTCTTGGAGCTATGTATGTCTTGGAGAGCACCTATTCTTCCCGTAAAAAAATGGTTTAATTTGTTCATTTGTTTCTGCGTTGTTATGGTTTTGGGATTCTTATTTACTTTTTATTTTTTATTTTTCATAAATGGTAACTATTTCATTTGGGTTGCTTTAAAGATTTGTCAAAAAAAAAAACGGTCAAAATTGGAGCGTTAGCTCTGGGCTTAATTTGTAATCTCTAAACAGTTATATATTTGAACTCAGTGAACTAAATTTTATTTAATTCAGGAATAATTTGCCCATCTTGCAAAGCCAAATTCTAACATTGTACCATATTAGCTGGATATCATTCGGACATTATTGTGAACCAACACTGCTGGATTGTGGTGATTATCAGCAAAACTAAATGTATACGTTGGAAAATTGTTTCTGGGGGCAATGCGTGTGAGGATGCCACTGTCTAGATTATCTTCAAAGAAAGCTCTTACAACAGTCTGAGAATTGAAATAGATATAGATGTAAAATTTGGTGGGTCTACGTTAATTACAATATATTATTCGAGTGACTGATACAAGCTTCACAAACAAGTTGAAAAAGGTGATTGAGGGCAATTAATTATGGTAGTGTTGCGATTATTTAGTTAAGAAATTTAATCGCGGGACGGCACTAGTTAATTTGTTACTTTTTGATGTCTAATATAACTTTGATTGGGATCGACCCCACTAAGGGTGGGGTCAACAGGGGGGGTTGCATTTTCATTTTCATGGTAAGATAGGGGGATTGAAGGATTCTATTACGATTACTGGCATTATTTTAAACACATGCGGGACAGAATGTCGATAATGAAAGTTAGCAGGTGCATATTTACTGAATATTTTAAACATTGATGAAACAAGAAGCATTTATCAAATGAAACTAGAAGCACGGGTCACAAGAATGACTGGGATTGTAGCCCTGATGTTTACTGATTTATTATATTATTCTCACATGCTAAATTTAGACCACCCGCGAAAACTGAAAATCCGCGAAGTAGCGTCGCACCTTCAAAAAAAAAAAAACACCGTGTATTAGGGCTGGGCGATTAACCGAAAATTTACCGTTACCGAAATTTATTAGAATGACCGACATCATTTTGCCCATGTCGGTAAATTCGGTGTCTAAAAAAAAAAATGAAAAAGGAAAGTCTTTTCTGTCTGCGGCAATGTTCATGCCTCTTTAGGTCTGCTCCAGCGCATGTAGTCACGTGACTCAGGCGCTGTAGAAGAATGTAAACACAAGACGCGTTCGTAGCTGGCGATTCAAATTCAGAAGCGGCTGACACGGCTAAAGACGAAGTAACGTTAGTTGAAATTGGTCTTGTCGCGCTTGTCCCAAAAAGAAATTCGACATCTGTCGTTTGGAAATGTTTTGGGTTCCATAAAGACGATGTTTGAGCAAAAGAACACAAACTACAAACTGCGTCGTAAGCACCTGAAACAGCGCGTCCAACCTTTTCTTTTTCACCACCCACAACACAACCATGCTGTTGACTTGAAGCTTGTGCTAAAAGTTCAAAGTGAGAAGCAAGGTTGGACAAGTGACAACAGCCCACTAACGGAGGCGAAACCATACGAGAGAACGTCTCAGTGGTGGACGGGATAGCCTAGCACATAGCTAAAGATAGAGCTCCTGAAGTTACAGTGGAGCGCACAGGATTTAAACGCCTCAGGAACGTAGCCGACAAGAGGTACGAAAATATTTGCCGCAAACAGCACTTCCCGATATGGACAACATCGGGACGGGAGCGGAGACATGTCGAGCATTTTGCATCCACATCCGACTTGTGGTCGAGTCGCAACATGCATCCCTGTTTGAGCCTGAAATGTGCAGTACATAGACGACAAGTGGCGACTGCGCACCGGAGTACTCGAGACGGCACATTTTACTGATGAAGCACACGCGTTTGTTTGGCACTGGCATTCCATTGATTTTTTTTTTTTTCATTTTATTTAGCATTTTGTTTACAGGCGACTAGTGCCTTTGCACATGGCATTATTTATATTGTTTACAAGATACCTTTACACAAATCTAAGCATTTGCAAATGGCATTACACCATCTCGGCACAATCTATTTGCAGGAAAAGATTTTGTGAGAGGTACCCTTTTTTTCCTGTTCTTTGTGACATTGTTCAAGTCATGCAAAGCAAGCTATTTTGAATGTTTATTCAAATGATTTTTGTACTTCTATTTTTCATTGAAAGTAATGTGTACCAGTTGGTCAATAAAAAAAAGCAGTTAATATGCATTTTCTGCATTTATTTTGATTTTGGTCCTCAGGGGGAATTTATCGTGCATTTATCGTTATCGAGGTAAAATTGCCCAATTTATCGCGATATTGATTTTAGGTCATATCGCCCAGCCCTACCGTGTATATATATACTTCGCACCTATATATATATATATATATATATATATATATATATATATATATATATATATATATATATATATAAATATATATAGGTGCAAAGTAGCGGCACAAAAATGCTTAAAAAAATATATATATATATAAAGATAAAGATAAAGATGTCCTTTATTAGTCCCACAATGGGGAAATTTGAAGTGTTACAGCAGCAAAGATATAGATATATATATATATACTGGTAGAGAGAGGGAGAGTGAAATTCATGTTATAACAAAAAAACTAATTATTATTAAAACTTATTATTTTTTTATTCCCCAGCCATTATTTTTGTATTTATTCAATTACTTCTTTTTGTATTTATTTAATTACTTCGACTTTTACCTGCTGGTACGCCGTCCGGTGTGCCCTGTGAATGTTATGATCCTCCAGCAGAGCTGGAGGATTGAGCAGGACTCTCCAAACGCAGACACAAGTAGGATAACAATCCGACGCCAGGTAGTCAGTGTAGGTGGATTATATAGTGAGTGTAATCAGTGAGTGAATGGGAATCCGGTGCGGGGCTGGTGGGCGCGTCTCGCAGCAGCTGACCGCATGGCGCGAGACGATTGCTGGAGGAACGCCCACACAGCTGAAAAAACAAAAACACACGCGGCATGACAGGCACGGATCATGACAGTGAAATGAAAGGTGGCATTCTTCATTTATTTATTTATTCATTTATTCATTCATAACTGACAGCCTCGCGCTCCGCCGGTGCCCGGGCGGAAGTTGTTTCTCTTCGGCTTGAGAGCCACACACGCCGGCCGGTCTCCTTCGGAGCTCACGCACGGTCCCAAACGAAGCAAAATGTCGCCACGCGAGTGCCCGGGCGGAAGTTGTTTCTCTTCGGCTTGACAGCCACACACGCCGGCCGGTCTCCTTCGAAGCTCACGCACGGTCCCGAACGAAGCAAAATGTCGCCGCGCGAGTGCCCGGGCGGAAGTTGTTTCTCTTCGGCTTGACAGCCACACACGCCGGCCGGTCTCCTTCGGAGCTCACGCACGGTCCCGAACGAAGCAAAATGTCGCCCCCGATCGTGTCCGTCGCCACCAATCGTGTCCGGGGGAACCTGTTCTTCTTCGTCCACTCTCTTCTTCGTCCACTCTCCTCTTCGGCGCACGCCCGCCGTCTAACCGCTTCAGCGCCCCCTTGTGTCGCTCGCCGAAACTACAATGCTCCCGAATATTTTTTAGACCCGCGAAGCACTGAACCCGCGAAAGGTGAACCGCGAAGTAGCGGGGGTTCACTGTATACAAAATTGGGCACTGCAGGACTCACACAGACGCTATCAAAAGAAAAACACATTCTGAAAGACATAACAATTGGAGATCGGAGCACATGCACATACACACACACAGACATCTGCACCTGCACATACACGCGCGTGCACACAGACACGGATACATACACCTGCACACACACCCACATACCCAGGGACATACACAGGCACATATACATACACCTGCACCTATACATGCACATACACACATACACTTGCACATACACACGCACACATGCACACCGACAAGATTACAGAAGAATGCCAGCGGAGAGAGAGATGGAGGGACGGCCCGCCGGAGAAGGCCAGCCTTGGCGTGCCAGTCTACGGGACCAGACGGGAATCGACCATCATCAACTATCCAGACGATGACTAACCTGGTGAAGACCTTCCCTTGGACGTGGACCCGTGCCGTGGGAGGGAGCGAGAACGACCGATTCAACACATTACCCTTGACATAAAAAACTCCTATAAAAACTGAAGCTGGGCTGAAAGATGGCGCGCATTTTTCGACTGTGCTCGCCCGAGTGCAGTTTTCTCGTGAGATAAGAAAAAGCTGCCCAGATATCTGTCTTTGTACTATTTCCTGAACTCCAGAAATTGAAGAAACTAAATATCGGAACTCTAATCAGTTGTTGAGTCTTTATTTGACCCTTTTCTTCTTGAGTACAAAAAAACGAACACGCATTGGAGTAAGTTTGGCTTTTAAAGGTGGATTTACTAACTACTTCTCATTTCCACGGTGACCCAACTCCAACAATTTCTAATGGCAAAAATTTGGGAATGCGTTTACTTCTCCAATTTTCATCCAGCATTGCCGTGACCATCATTTCACCCCCACACTGATAAAAAGGTACCCAACTGTATGGGTCTCTTTTGAAATTTGCAACCAAATTTTCCACTAATATTCCCCATTCATTTCTAATGGCAAAAATTTGGGAATGTATTTACTTCTCCAATTTTCGACCAGCAACGCTGAGACCATCGTTTCACCCCCACACTGATATAAAAGGTACCCAACAGTACAGATCTCTTTCCAAATTTTCCACCAAAATTCCCCATTCATTTCCAATGGCAAAAATGTGATGATAATTCAAAATTATTTAATGTCATTCAGTATCATTCAAAGTTGTTCAATGTTATTCACTTCCATTTAAAAATAATTTGATGTCATTCAGTATTCAATTATCAGAATCAGAATCAGAAATCCCTTTATTGTCATTGTACTCAAGTGTGCAACAAGATTAGAGAGATCCCCTCTCCAGTGCAATACAACAATAATTCAGATAAATATATAAATTAGATAAGAGAATAGTTAGTGCAATGGAAAATAATACTGAATAGGATATATAAAAACACATCACGTTGCTGTTCTGCAGGGTAAGGGTGGTCGTGTGTGTGTGTGAGAGTTTAGAATGGAGATGGCTCTTGGAAAAAAAACTGTTTCTCAGTCCATTGGTCCTTGATTTGATGCACCTGTAGCGCCTGCCAGAGGGCATCAGGTCGAACAGGTGTGAGTTTGGGTGGGTATTGTCTTTGACGATATTGAGAGCCCTGCTGAGGCACCGGGCGGTGTAGATGTCCAACAGTGAGGGGAGAGGGCAGCCAATAATCCTTTGCGCTGTTTTAACCGTCCTCAGGAGCCTCACTCTGTCCGCCTCAGTGCAGCCGCTGTACCAGGTGGAGACACAATACGTCAGCAGGCTCTCGATGGACGAGTGGTAGAAGGCCAGCAGCAGCTTCCTGTCCAGGTTGAATTTCCTGAGGACTCTCAGGAAGTGCAGACGCTGGTGGACCTTCTTTACCACTGCTGTGGTGTTGTGTGTCCAAGAAAGGTCATCGGACATCTGTACTCCCAGGAACTTGAACGTGTGGACCCTCTCCACACACACGCCTTCGATGCAGGGGGGGGGGCGGTTATATTCACTATGATTCAAAATCATTCACATTATTCACTTTTAATATCGTTCAACTTTATTCACTATGATTTAAAATTATTCAATATTATTCACTATCATTTTAATCATTCAATTTCATTCACTATCATTCAATATAATTTAATATTATTCACTATAATTCAAAATCATTCAATATGATTCAAAATCTTTCATGATTAATCACTTTCATTTAAAATCATTCAATTTCATTCACTATGATTCAACATCTTTCAATTTTATTCACTGTTTTAATATAATTCAATTTCATTCGCTGATTCAAAACTTTTCAACATTATTCACTACCATTTAAAATCATTCAATTTCATGACCTATGATTAAAAATCATTCAATGTTATTCACTATGATTCAAAATCAATCATTATTCACAATGATTTAAATTGATGCATTATAATTCTATATCATTCAATTTTATTCACTATGATTCAAAATCATTAAATTTCATACCATATGATTCAAAATCACTCAAGATTATTCACTTCTATTCAAAATCGTTAATTTTCATTCACTATGATTCAACATCATTCAATTTTATTCACTTTGATTTAATATTCAATTTCATTCACTATAATTCAAAATCATTCAATATTATTCACCATCATTCAATTGCATTCTTTATGATTCATAATCATTCATTGTTATTCACTAGTATTCAAAATCATTCAATATTATTCACAATTATTCAATTTGATGCATTATAATTAAATATCATTAAATTTTATTCACTACGATTCAAAATCATTCAATATTATTCGCGATCATTCAAGTTCATGCACTATATTCAATATCATTCAATTTTATTCACTTTGATTCAAAATCATTTTCATCCACTATGATTCAACATCATTCAATATTATTCACTTTGATTTAATATTCAATTTCATTCAGTATGATTGAAAATCATTCAATATAATTCACTATCATTCAAAATCATTTCATTTCATTGTTTATGATTCAAAATCATTCAGTGTTATTCACTAGTATTCAAAATCATTCAATATTATTCACAATTATTCAATTTGATGCATTATAATTAAATATCATTAAATTTTATTCACTATGATTCTAAATCATTCAATACCATTCACTATGATTCAAAATCATTCAATTTCAGTGACTATAATTCAAAACCATTTTTTCCTCGCCTTTTTTGGGCGCGTAACTACTTCCACAGTTTTCATCCGATTTTCACCGTTCTAACTTCTTTCTATTCCAAAAATTCACGCGAAGCGTGCTTGTATTTTTCATGTCTTCACCTATTTCCCATAATTCATCATTACACTTTATTAACCCCCCAAAATCCCATTCATTTCCAAAGGGAGCTTCAACATTTCACTATTAAATGCTTCAAAATTAAAAATTAACCCATTGAGGTCATTCATTTCACATTCCAGTATCTCCCTTCACACTTTCACCTCATTCACCCTTCAAAAATTCATCCATTTATCCATTCCCAATTGCACTCTTTCTACACGCTAGAGCTTCCCCATTTTTCATCCGATTCTCACCGTTCCAACTTCAATCAATTCGTAAAATTCACGACATTCCGGCTTCAATTTAACCCCCCCATTCCACCCCCCACAAATTAACCCCCCGCCGCCCTTTACCTCCATTCTAAACATTAGCTCATTCAACTTACCCTTGGTGGGGTTTATCTTGGATTTACTTTAACAGCGCCGCCACCCCCGCCCACTTCTTCGACACGCTACAGCTTCCCCATTTTTCATCCGATTTTCACCGTTCCAACTTCAATCAATTCGTAAAATTCACGCCATTCAGGCTTCAATTTAATTCCATTTAGTGTCATTCAACATCATTTACTATCATTCAACATCCCTCCACCTTCCATCATTCACTATCATTCCACATTCTCATTCAATTCTATTTTCTACGATTCAAACTCATTCAATTTCATTCTCTATGATTCAAAATCATTTAATATCATTCCACATCCTTCCACCTAGATGGCTTCAGCTCCTCAGAAATTGCATTCTCTAGTTTATCATATAATTCATAAATGCATTAATTGTCACTCTTATCTAACATTAGGTTGGAACTACTTCGTTAGTGCATAAAAATTAATCTGAGACTGTCGCTGTTCTTCTGGTATCTATTGTAAATGTGTTTATGTGTTTTAATTTGTGTTCTAATTACCTACTAATTTATATGACGGCATATGGAAAGTGCTGTTACAGCTCCAGCTGGTGTGAAATGTGCCATATAAATACAATTGTATTGCATCTGTCACGGTTCGCCTTACGGCGAGGAGGAGGTGGACCCAAAAGGCGAGGAGGCAGAGAGGTGAGTAACGTGAAGGGAATTTATTAACTGAAACAAACAAGGACAAACAACGTGGCATGGGGCTAGGGAACAAGGGCAACCAGAACGTGACTAACAGAAAAGGAGGACGAGGAACAGAAGCCGGGGCAAAACGCTGAGGGACGTAACGGGAACGAGAGCATGAACTTGACAGTAACATACGTGGTCGTGGAAGTCCGGAAAGTGCGGCAATGACCCGACACTGCGTTGTCGGTATGGGAAGCTTAAATAGTCCGAGTGATCAGGGGAGCAGATGGGGAAACAGGTGTGTGATGAGGGTAACGGGGAACAGGTGCGTGGCTGGTGAGGACGAGTGCTGAGGGGAGGCGCTATCACAGCTGACCAAAACAAAAACAAAGTGCACATGGCAGGGAGGTGACGAAAACAATAACAAAACCGCATGACACGAAAACAATACAAAAACCCCTGTCATGCCTGACGCGGATCATGACAGTACCCCCCCCTTAAGGGACGGATTCCAGACGTCCCACAAAAAGAACAAAAAGAAAAACCATGTCCAAAAACGAGGGTGGGCGGAAGGGGTCGGGCGGTGGGTCAACGACCCGTGATCGAAGCCGGTCTGGCGGATGTCCGGGAGGCCAGACCAGCGCGTCCTTTCGTGGCCATTCAGGCGGCCGTCCGGGTGGCCGAACCCGCAAGTCCAGTCGTGGCCATTCGGGCGGGCGTCCGGGAGGCCAAACCAGGGAGTCCGACTGTGGCCATTCAGGCGGACGTCCGGGAGGCCCAGATCGCCTCATCGAGTGCGCCGCCGAGGCTAGGACGAGAAGCGGCGGCGGGTCGAGGGGCTCAGCCGAGGCAGAGGCTTGGAGCGGCGGCGGACCGGGCGCAGCCGAGACAGGAACTTGGAGCGACGGCTGGTCGTCCAGCCCCGCCGAGTCAGGGACGTGGAGCGGCGGCTGGTCATCGAGCGTCGATGAGACCGGAACGTGGATCGGCGGCAGGTCGTCGAGCGTTGCCGAGACAGGAACGTGGAGCGGCGGCTGGCCGTCGAGCCCCGCCGAGACAGGAACGTGGATCGGCGGCTGGTCGTCGAGCGTCGACGAGACAGGAACTTGCGACGGGTGCAGGACGTGCTCCGCCGGGACATGAGCTTGAGGCGGACGCAGGACGTGCTCTGCCGGGACGTGAACTTGGGACGGACGCAGGGAGTGCTCCGCCTGAACGTGGACTTGAGGCGGGCGCAGGACGTGCTCCGCCGGGACAAGAGCTTGAGGCGGACGCAGGACGTGCTCCGCTGGGACGTGAACTTGGGACGGATGCAGGGAGTGCTCCGCCTGAACGTGGACTTGATCTTGAGACGGACGCAGGACGTGCTCCGCCTGAACGTGGACTTGATCTTGAGACGGACGCAGGACGTGCTCCGCCTGAACGTGGACTTGACCTTGAGACGGACGCAGGACGTGCTCCGCCGGGACATGAGCTTGAGGCGGACGCAGGACGTGCTCCGCCGGGACGTGAACTTGGGACGGACGCAGGGAGTGCTCCGCCTGAACATGGACTTGAGGCGGGCGCAGGACGTGCTCCGTCGGGACATAAGCTTGAGGCGGACGCAGGACGTGCTCCGCCGGGACGTGAACTTGGGACGGATGCGGGATGTGCTCCGTCTGAACGTGAACTTGATCTTGAGACGGACGCAGGACGTGCTACGCCTGAACGTGGACTTGACCTTGAGACGGACGCAGGACGTGCTCCGCCGGGACATGAGCTTGAGGCGGACGCAGGACGTGCTCCGCCGGGACGTGAACTTGGGACGGACGCAGGGAGTGCTCCGCCTGAACCTGGACTTGAAACGGACACACAGCGTGCTCCGCTGGATCGGGTACTTGGGACTCGGCCGAGGCGCCGGAAGGGGGCTCGGCCGCTGGTGAGGAGCCGGTACAGGACTCTGGAGGTTGCAGCTGGTGAGGAAGCGGCGTAGATTGCTGCAGCTGACGTGGAGGCGGCATGGTCTGCGCAGCTGACGTGGCGGCGACATGGGTTGCTGCAGCTGACGTGGAGGTGATTGCGGGCCGGGCGCAGCATTCAGGCCGGGCGCAGCCACGACGGGGGACCTGATCAGCGTCAGCCCTCTTCATGTCGATCAGCTGGGCTTGAAGTGAGGAGACCTGCTTCTCCGCGTTCCTCTTGCCCTCCTCTGCCTCAGCCAGCATCTTCCGCAGAGCGTTCCGCTCATCCTCCTGCTGCCGCAAGCGAGTGGAGAGGCTCAGCTTTTGGCGGGTCTCCTCTTGAAGCAATTCCTGTGCATCCTGCAGCTGTGACTCCATTGAACACAGGTCTTGGCTGACTTTGATGTTTCTGCCCTCGGCTTCAGTCAGCAGACTTTTGGTATTGTCCAGCTCCGACTGCATCTTGGCCAACTTGTCAGCCATCTCCCGCCTCTGCTGTTCGCTCTCTCCAAATTTGACCTGTAGCTCTTGCTGTGCTGCAGTTGAGTCTAAAACGTCCTCCAACTCAATCTTGAGAGCTTCCAGCTCCTCTCCAAGGTCTCTGCGCCCCTCATCTGCCTTGTTGCGAGCCTGTCTTTCCGCTTCCAGATCCTCCTGCAGCTCCGAGATCTGAGCTTCCAGTTCCCGGGTCCTCTTCTGGGCGAGGTTCTCCTCCTCCCTCCTTGCCAGTACAGTCAGCAGCTCCTCCTCTTTCTGGGCCATGCGAGCTTCCAGTTTAGCAAGGTGGGCCTGAAGTTCAGAAATCTGGTCACTGATTGAGTCCGGGTTGCGCTGGGCGTCTGGAAGACGGTAGAAATACTCGAGATCGTCCTCGTGATCCGAGTCGATGATCAGATGGGGTGGAATGACGGGTAAACCATCGATGACGTAACCTGGAGACGAGGGGAGTGTAGCAGACGTGGCGCTGAGGTGATCGGCAGGTTGAGGGAGGTTGTCCGTGCGGTGGTGTCCATGACGCCGCCGCGAGCCCCTCGCTGGGTCCTTCTTTCTCGGTCGGGTCATTCTGTCGCGGTTCGCCTTACGGCGAGGAGGGGGTGGACCCAAAAGGCGAGGAGGCAGAGAGGTGAGTAACGTGAAGGGAATTTATTAACTGAAACAAACAAGGACAAACAACGTGGCATGGGGCTAGGGAACAAGGGCAACCAGAACGTGACTAACAGAAAAGGAGGACGAGGAACAGAAGCCGGGGCAAAACGCTGAGGGACGTAACGGGAACGAGAGCATGAACTTGACAGTAACATACGTGGTCGTGGAAGTCCGGAAAGTGCGGCAATGACCCGACACTGCGTTGTCGGTATGGGAAGCTTAAATAGTCCGAGTGATCAGGGGAGCAGATGGGGAAACAGGTGTGTGATGAGGGTAACGGGGAACAGGTGCGTGGCTGGTGAGGACGAGTGCTGAGGGGAGGCGCTATCACAGCTGACCAAAACAAAAACAAAGTGCACATGGCAGGGAGGTGACGAAAACAATAACAAAACCGCATGACACGAAAACAATACAAAAACCCCTGTCATGCCTGACGCGGATCATGACAGCAACATTGACATGATGGGCTTTAGACTCATGTGTGTGTATTTGTATATACTGTAAATTCGCATAGGTTTGCTTTTTCTTAATGTTTGCGGCCTATGTTATACATTAACGGCTACATTACGCCGCCGTCTCTTTGTGATCTATATCTTTGCTGCTGTAACCATGCAAATTTCCCCATTGTGGGACTAATATTGGACATCTTTAACTGGAAAGCGCTTTGTTACATCTCCGGCTGTTGTGAAATGCGCTATATAAATAAAGTTGTGTTGTATTGCATTGTATTGTATGAATGGCATTGGCTGGCAACCAGTTCAGGGTGTCCCCCGCCTACTGCCCAAAGATAGCTGGGATAGGCTCCAGCACCCCCGCGACCCTAGTGAGGAGAAGCGGTACAGAAGATGGATGGATGGATGGATGGATGGATGAATGGCGAAGGTTGGTGCTGCTGATCAGTTAGAGGGCCCACAAAGGAAACTTTGCTTAGGGCCCCCAGAAGACCACACCCAGCAGTACAATACAACTTTATTTATATAGTGCATTTCACAACAGTTGTTGTCACTTATTTTCCAATTTCTCCAAAATGAATATATAAAAAAGAAAATGATCACTAATTTCAGTTTCCCAATTTAAAAAATGTATAAACTGAGCTTGTTAGTGAAAAAGGGGCCATCTTGGACCTTGTCCTCCTTTAAGGTTATTGGATTCGACTTTCCCACAGGCTCTTTGTGTTTGTTTCCGCTTCAAAAAGTTTTGTTTGATTCTTTCTGGCGAAATCAAATTCCATACCCTTCCTGAAAATGACTCCTGATGCCCACATCTGCCAACCTAGGTTTAGCTGCAAGACTTGTTTTTCAAGGAGCCCCAGACATGACATAGCAAAAAAAAAAAACTAGTTTGTGCACGGTAACTATATTGTGGGCACGAACTACTACTTGGTGCGCATGGACTACTACATCGTGTGCACAAAATAGTAAGAACATGCACACGTTTGATTCTTTCTGGCGAAATCAAATTCCATACCCTTCCTGCAAATGACTCCTGATGCTCACATCTGCCGACCTAGGTTTAGCTGCAGGACTTGTTTTTCAAGGAGCCCCAGACATGACTTAGCAAAAACAAAAAACTAATTTGTGCACACCCTGTAACTATATTGTGGGCACTAACTACTACTTCGTGCGCATGGACTAATACATTGTGTGCACAAAATAGTAAGAACGTGCACACGAAGTAATTGTTCGTGCGCATGAAGTATAGTTACAGCGTGCGCACGAAGTAGCCGTGGCTTCTTCCGGGTCAGTTGAATAACAAAATCGAACGCACCTTCTTTCAAAGTTGAAAGGTCAAGGAACGCTACACAATGGACAGAGACTAGATCGAATTTCATTTTAAAGTCACTCGCGTTCTGCGTTGGACTCGAGGTGCATTCAATGACCACTTACACAGTAGGACATCTGAAAACATCATACTCATTCAAAGCATCAAACACCTACTCAACGCAAAATAATATGGATATTATGGCAGGCAGTAACCTCACAGGTGATCAAACAGATGAACCCCAACAATAAAAGGACTGTGTATTACTGAGATCACTTTGAGTAAGTGTCGCAAATCTGAGCATTATCCCTTTTTCCTAAGCAAAATTACCAGGGAATACAGATTCTGGCAGCACTTGCCAGAATAAGTACCCCCCCCCCCCTAATCACAAAAAAGTCAACCCCAACCATCAGGTGACTTATTCTGTGTACCATGTACCATGAAGTTATCGCAGGTGTCTTCGTTGGGCTTCTTTAGGCGAGTCTGTGTCGTGCGTTCGATTTGTTTACCCTCTTGTCCAGTAAGAAATCAGTGCTACTTTATGTGCACGCTGTAACCCACGTGTGTCAAACTCAAGGCCCGGGGGCCAGATGTGGCCCGCGACCTCATTTTATCATGTGCTTCAACTTGCTGCTTCTAGCACATTTTCTTCACTTTTAACAACATTGAGATATGAGATATTGCCATTTATTACTGGCTTCTGATTTCAAAACTAGCTTTGTATCAATGTGTTGTGTGTAAGTGATAATGTATGGTGATTTATATGAGTTCGCAGTCATAACGGCTTTCTGAGGGAAACCAGAACCACGATGTGGCCCGTTCACAAAAATTACTTTGACACCTCTGCTGTAACCACTTCGTGTGCACAAAGTAATTGTTCATGTATACGAAGTACTATTTAGTGTGCACGGATAAGTAGTTTGTGCACACGAATAAGTAGTTTGTGCACACCAAGTAGTAATTAGTGTGCACGAATAAGTAGTTTGAGCGCACAAAGTAGTCATTGGTGTGCATAAATAAGTAGTTTGTGCGCACAAATTAATAGTTTGTGCACACGAACATTTTTTTATGTCATGTCTGGGGCTCCGTAGTTTTTCAAGGAGCCGAAAAAAATAGCCCCACCTACATTATGGTCATGTGTGTAACTACAACACCCGGAAATTACAATCAATACAGTTTTGTGTTTCACAAACGGCGAATGCCAAGAACTATACAAGCGTACAAGTCCCCAAAACAGGTTGGTGATATATCCCATATTTACAAGGCTGTCTGTTCATTGGAACCTGATCCAAATATGACACAAACTAACTTCACTGTTGCTACATTCTAAGTCCGACTTCCGAGTAGTAAAAGCGCAGGAGAACGCCCCTTTGACTGAGAGGTCCGAGTTGCGATTCCTGAAAAAAAGGACCCCGAATTCACAGAACTGACTTCTATGTCACTAGACATTGGCGACCCCCATGGAAAAAGAGGCAAAACATAATTGACAAGATTATAAACATCTGTTTATACACCATCCATATCTCTCTATATTCATCTGCCAGACAGTGAAGTTGCTATGCGTCACTGCTAAGTGTCATGCCGTCAAAGTGTAACGTCCGAGTTTAGGGGCTTTCTAAGATCACACCAAAAATTATAATAACTTTGAACCGATTTGGGAGCGCCGCCCGTTTATTCAGTCGACAACAGTCTAACACGGTACACTACTTTCTCGTGACATACCTCTGACGTCACCACAAACCTATCGAACAAACAGATCAGAGCACACGAACTGCTTTTCAAAGGTCAGCAGCGTTTGGATTTTTACAAAACCGATTATCTCTCCCCAACTACCATAACCGCGGGGAAGGTGTGTTTACTTAGCGGCTCCATTAATAACAATAGTCTCATAAGGAACATGCTCCAGAAAGACATTACAACATTACCCTATGTTATTCCACACTGGAATATGTTTGTTAATGATATACCGTGGAAAAAAGTCTGGCTCCAATCAAGCAAATATCTAATCACAAACAAAATTAAAGAAATACCTTTTAAATTGATACATAAATTCTACCCATCCAAAATGTATATAAACAAACTATTTAAGATCGGTATTAACACGGACTGTAGTTTTTGTAACAAGTGCCCTGAATCTGTTACTCACTTATTTTGGTATTGCCCTTATGTTCATTTGTTATGGCAGAAATTATGTGATTTTATACATAATAATATTGAAAGTGATATAAGAATTGCTTGGAAAAATGTGTTGTTTGGTTTCTTTGAGGATAACATGGACAAAAGAAATGTATTTTATTTGATAAATCTTTTGATTATAATGGTAAAATACCATATTCACTCCTGTAAATTTCGTGGAAAGAAACCATGCTTTATTGTTTTTTACAACGATTTTCAACAGTACATCCATTCCATCAAATATTCTTTTAAACAAAAGGCTCATAAAACAATAGAGATCTGCAAAAACTTGAAGGTGTTTATATAGTCCTATTTTTTCTGCCCCAAGCAAGTTGTTCCCAAATATCTTTATTTATTTTATTTGTTTCTATTTCTCCATTAATCTATCTGTATTTTTACTTAATAGTTATATTATTCTTTTCCACTATATTCATGATCGTTTTCTTGTTCAATTGTTCGATTTACTATAATGACTTTTACATTTGTCTAATTGTTGTATTTTCTGCAGTTTGCAATAAAGAAAAAAAAAAAAAAAAAAAAAATCAGAGCACACGAACCTTTCTTAAGCCTACACTAGCAAAACAACAATGACAAACGAGCATCTAAGACGGAAGCACTTTTAATACGCGATCTGTGACACCTGCGTGATGTGAGTCGCGCATGCGCAAAAGGCCACCTAATCGTAATCGCTAACTACGGCAACTAAAACTAAATATCATAAAAATGCCTGCACAATACATTCTTATTGTCTTATGCAATACAATATAGTACAAATTATATAGCGCATTTCACAACAGCTGGCGCTGTAACGAAGCGCTTTCCACATGTAATCATCTTACTTGACCATGATTACTTGCTGTACCAGAAAGAGATGGTGTCAATCCCAGGGGAAGTGAATGTCGATGTGAGGTGCCCTCCCATCTAATTCATTAGAATTTTTTTACGTTCTATTAAATGAGCACAATAAAAAAAAAGTAGTTTGAATAAGGACGAAAGACCTAGAGAAACACAATTAATATTTTATAATAATTTAATAATATCGATCCTCATTCAGATGTTTAATGTGGAGCTTTTCTGTAACTGTCATTGAGACTATGTTAATTAATTTTTTATCTTATAAAAACTATGAGTTTTGGGAGCAGTTTCAGAATTGGTTATCTGAGAAGGAACCCAAAGTCACATCTGGAGTACAAGTCAAGTTTGGAGTACAGAGACATCATATATGGAACAGTGAAACAAAATAAACAACACTTTGATATTTGAATATTGCAAAACAAGGAATTCATAGATGCAGATAAAGTGTCATACATTATTTTGGGTTTACATTAGAAGGACATTGAAGAGACTTAAACAAAACAGGTCCTAAAATAATAGTATGATGGTTTTATTTTTCGAATATACAGTGAAACCCCGCTACTTCGCGGTTCACCTTTCGCGGGTTCAGTGCTTCGCGGGTCTAAAAAATATTCAAAAATTGAAAACTTTTTTGCCCGGGCACGATCGGGGCTCTCCATTCGCTCCGCTCCGCGGGGGCATTGTAGTTTCGCCGAGCGGCACGACGGGGCGCTGGAGCGGTTAGACGGCCGGCGTGCGCCGAAGAAGAGCGTGGGCGAAGAGGAGAGTGGACGAAGAAGAGCACGTTCCCCCGGGCACGATCGGGGGCGACGTTTCGCGCGGTTCGGACCGTACCAGAGCTCCGGCCGGCATGCGTGGCAGTTAAGCCCAGAGAGGAGCACCTTCCCCGGGCACGGGCGGTGCCAAGCGGCCCCTAAGTTTAACCGAATGGAAGCTCCGGAGGAGGAGGGCATGCTCGCGTCACAGTTTAGCAGAATAGGAGCACCTTCCCCGGGCACGGGCGGTTCCAAGCGGCCCCTATGTTTAACCGAATGGAAGCTACGGGGGAGGAGGGCGGGCATGCGTCACAATTAAGCCGAATAGGAGCACCTTCCCCCCGGGCACGAGCGGGGCGACATTTCGCTCCGTTCGAGACCGTACGAGAGCTCCGGCCGGCGTGCGTGGCAGTTAAGCCGAAGAGGAGCACCTTCCGCCCGGGCACGAGCGGGGCGACATTTTGCTCCGTTCGGGACCGTACGAGAGCTCCGGAGGAGGCCGGCCGGCGTGCGTGGCAGTTAAGCCGAAGAGGAGCACCTTCCGCCCAGGGCACGAGCGGGCCGACATTTCGCTCCGTTCGGGACCGTGCGAGAGCTCCGGAGGAGGCCGGCCGGCGTGCGTGGCAGTTAAGCCGAAGAGGAGCGCCTTCCGCCCGGGCACGAGCGGGGCGAAATTAAACCGAGTTCAACCGAACGGAGACACGCTTCGGGGGAGCAGGTCCGGCGTGCGTGACAATTAAGCCGAAGAGGAGCACCTCTTCCGCCCGAGCACGGGCGGAGCGCGAGGCTGTCAGTTATGAATGAATAAATGAATAAATAAATAAATGAAGAATGCCACCTTTCATTTCACACGGCACACCGGATGGCGTACCAGCAGGTAAAAGTCGAAGTAATTAAATAAATACAAAAAAAAGTAATTGAATAAATACAAAAATAATGGCTGGGGAATAAAAAAAATAATAAGTTTTAATAATAATTTGTTTTTTTTTGTTACAACATGAATTTCACTCTCTCTATCTCTTCACCCGTATTCTATATGGTGTACTGTATACAGGGGGGTATACTGTATACCTGTATAGGTTTTTTTAAGCATTTTTGAAGGGGCGCCGCTACTTCGCGGATTTTCAGTTTTCGCGGGTGGTCTCGGTCCCCATTAACCGCGATAACCGGGGTTTCACTGTACCTCCCTTTTTGTTGTTGTTGTAGTTAGAATGGCAGTTTGGTGTATTTTGCATGTGTGCTTATTCTTTAATTCTCATGTTTAATGGGAAGTATAATTGGATGCTGATTTTGGTAATTAAAGATTAAAAAATGTCTACCCTTTTAACGATTTCTGAGATATTTAGAGCAAATTAATTGTGTTTTTTTTCTAATAAAGATTAAGGGACCGTAGTGTAAATGATGACAAAGAGGCTCTTGTCTTATAACACCTCTTTTAATGGCGATATCAGCCGAACAACTCCCCCTCTCTCGCATGAACAACCTTGCGAGACCCCCGCGAGACAATTTTGACACTGGGTTACCGTAAAGTTGCAAAACAGTCGCAAGCACAAATTTAGCAACATTACATGATATCTCCCCTCTTTTGTGTTATCTCTAATAACTATAACTAAATAATAAATAGAGTTGCAGTAACACACACCCCAGTCCATAACTGCTTGCATCAGCCGTCACAGCAGTTGGCTGCCCCACATCGTAGTAGGCAAGCACCGGGTAGCAAGTCCTTAATGTTCTCAAAAGCTGCTTGTTGAGCGTGACTTCATGTCCATACAGGATCATTCCTCAGGAGCTCATGCATTGGCTGACCCACTGTTGAGAGGTTTGGAATGTATCTTCCTAGGTAATTGACCATTCCCAGTATCCTCTTCAGCTCTTTCAAATAAACTGGTGGTGACAACTGCCGTATAGCCTCCACATTCTCTGGGTCTGGGCGGATGCCAGACCTGTGGATGAGGTGTCAAAGCTGGCCCTGTTTAATTGAACATTTATCTTTGTTGCGCTTCAGGCCAGCAGTCTCTATGCGTTGCATTACCTTCTTTAAGTTGTTGTCATGCTCCTTCTCACTAGCCCCGTACACCAGGATTTCATCCATAAAGACCTCAACCCCTTCAAGGTTGACCTAACCCTAACCCTAGACTCTCCATCATCTTCCTCTGGAAGATCTCTGGTGCACTTGTGATTCCAAACAGGAGCCGTTTAAAGTTAAAATGGCCAAAGGGAGTAATGAATGTTGTGAGCCTACAGCAGTCTGGATGGAGAGATATCTGGAAGAACCCGCTGGCTGCATCCAAGGAAGAAAAGACTGTAGCTCCGCTTACTTTCGCTATGATGTCATCAGCTGTGGGCAAAATGTATTGTTCTCTTCTAACAGCCTCATTGAGACTTTTGAGGTCGACACAGATGTGGGCCTTTCCTGTGCTTTTCTTTAGGACTGGCACCATTGGTGCACACCAGTCAGTAGGCAGTGTAACCCTCTCTATTATGCTCCATCATCTGTAACTCTTCTTTCAACTTTTGCAGCATTGGGAGAGGAACATGTCGCACTCTGTGTACAGCATATGGCCGAGCATTGCCTTTTAATTGTATTCTCATTGGTTCAGTCTTTAATTCATTCATTGCCAATGACGGATTTTGACGTCAAAAAGTACATTCATTTTACCTGGGCTGGTAGTGAATGAGTCAAAGTCCCATGTTCACCGTATGCTTGTATGTGGCCTCTGTTGGTCACCCTCTCATCTACTCTACTCACCAGGTTTATTTTCACAGACATTGGCCGGCTTAGGAGGTTATTCACCGAGCGACCACGGGTAACAAACTGCGAGAGGGTAGGTTTTGCCTTAATAGGTAACTGTGCTTTGAATTCGACCTAAACACTGCAGTTCACCACCTGGGCTATCAAGTGGTATGTCAGCAGGCTGCAGTTGGGTTTTGGGGATGAGCGAGTGATAGGTCTGTTCTCAGATGACGTTCACATCTGCCCCTGTGTAAATTTGAAATTCTACTGGTGTAGAACCCAGCAACAACTTCACGGCCCATTGCTGTGAACGACCCATTTGCTTTTCTCACTGACCCACGGAAATATGGTTGCTGTTGCTCTGCTTGCTCTGTGACCTCTCTCAACACTTTTTTATTCCTAAACACTCTGCTCCAATGTCCCACTTTATTGCATATGAATTTCTTAGCAGGACAAATTTCATTCTTTTTATGCTTAGCTTTTCCACATTGTCCATTACAGCCCTTTCTCTTTGCTCTCTC
This sequence comes from Idiotropiscis lumnitzeri, assembly GCF_059441095.1. Classification (NCBI taxonomy): domain Eukaryota; kingdom Metazoa; phylum Chordata; class Actinopteri; order Syngnathiformes; family Syngnathidae; genus Idiotropiscis; species Idiotropiscis lumnitzeri. The sequence goes on from NC_142405.1 coordinate 15,975,700, forward strand.
TCTTCGCTTAACGTGTTGCTTGGTGCGCTTGTTGAACGTGTTGGTCACTTCATGTACCATCCCAGCTGTTTCTCCTTGCATGCTAATTTGGGACGTCCCCTCTTCACACTGCCTGACCGTCTCAATAGTCAGCGCCAGCGTTACGTCGTTCGTCAGCTGCAGTTCACGTGAAACTTCTTTGTCCAATATTCCCACAACGATCCTGTCATGTTCTCCTCTCGGGTCGCACTGGAATCACAATGTTGGGAGAGTTTGTACAAGGCCCCCTAATGAAAGTGTACGCCTTCTCATTGTAAGCGCGCTGGTGAAAGCATGTGCGGTCATGTATCACATTCCTTTACGGCACAAACTAGTCATCGAACTGGCCGAATTGTGACACTGGGTTATCGTAAAGTTGCGAAACAGTCACAAACACAAATTTAGCACCATTACATGACACTTAGAAGGTGTATTTTTTGATTGTACATGCACCAGAATGTTGTTTGCTCGGTTTTGTATTTTTCATGCTTTATTGAGAAGTGTTTTGCTTAATTTTGCTGGATATTTATTAAAAAAATATATATGGTTGTTGGGTGGGTAGATAGTAGCCTACTGTGGTTAGTTACATAGAAACTAAACGTTTAAAACATTTTTCTACTGGGACAAGATGATATGAAAGGATTTCATATGGCATTCAGATATACTTCATGAGGGATTTACGAATGCGTAGCACAGATGCAAAGGCATTTCCACCGGTTTTGTTTTAGTATAGTTGCCATAGTTAGGAATCAAAGATGGGTTCTGAGAGGTGTTCAAAGCCTGGTTCTGAAAAAAACGTAAATCAGTGACGTGCAACAGGCAGAAAATCAGGAATTAGCCAAATAAATTACATGGGAGTGTTTGTGAACTCATAGCAAAGCAATCACTTATTTTAACATCATCATGAACACAATTCTGAACTAATCTTAAAAGGTGTCATCTCAAAGTATGACCGGATGTACCTCCAAGTTAACAATTTACAGACAGAACAGCATGCTGTGGATAGTGAAACTGGTAAGAACCCTAAATTTTGATTTTCTTTTTCTTTTTTTTCCTTTTTTAATTAACATCCAGACTACCATGCCCTGTAACCGCTGTATATTAGGCGTTTAACGATATATCGTTATGTGTCCGAAATCGCGATCTCAGACAACGCAATTTCAAGTCACTGCTGCGGTTTGTGCCCCATGTTCACGAAGGAGGTCACACAAACCAGCGGTGTACTGATTTAAAAAAAAACAAAATAATAAAATAAAACAATGTTGCGCTGTTGTGCCTAGTTCCGGTAGTACCATATTTTCACGAGCATAAGGCGCACTTTAAAATCCCATATGTTCTCCAAAAAAGACAGAGCGCCCTGTACTGCGGAGCGCCTTGTGTGTAGACAGAGATCCATCGATCTGTACACGTGCGATTTTCTTGAGCAACACACCAGACGACCTTGGAGCCTCTCAGAGTGCATGTTTGCACCTGGCCACTAGTAAAGTCTAAGACTACAATGCGAAACAGAATTGACTGTGACAAATAAATTCTGCGAACACTGCTGTTGGTGATGGTTTGAGACAGTCAGTTAGAACAGACCAGTATGTACCTGCGACAAATGGGCAGCTGTTCACAATGTTGTAGTCTGTCTTATCATTAATGTTATTGCAAGCAAGAAACCATCACAAGTTTAGACAACAGTCTCTAAAAAAAAAACTAAAAAAACCCACAAGACCCAAAGCACACCACTCACAAAATCTCTCTATCCAGCCATCTGATTGGCTAAGGCTGAAAGACTCCCAGAATGCTTTGCAGTACTCTTATTGTGTTATTTTTATTTCTTTTTGCGTTATGAATGGCATGAGAGATGCATGTTTTGTGTTAATTGTATTTCTTTGTTTGCTTGTATGCTTTTCCGTTGATATTTGGTGATAGTTTTGGTTTTGATTTAAAACTGGGACTGTAAGGTGTGTGGTAAGTAGTGACATCCTTCCCTGACATTGATAATCTCACCCTGTTAATCAATGTTTCTAACCAATGATTGGCTGTGTTGTCAAGAAAGCTGCTTTGGCACCTGTGAGTCTGCTAATATCATGTGACTAACATAGTTTGGCCTTTCTCAGCTAGTGAATGTGTTAAATACAGAAATAGTAAATGGGACTGGGCACTTACTCTGTGTGCCCTATGGTTGCGAAAATACGGTAATTTATTTCACCGCTGCTTGAATACTAGGCACCATGCTATCTTGCGCCACAGCACTATGACCTTTATTTGAATTATGGCGCTCACGAGTCAGTCAGGAAACACTAAAGCTTTATTCACGACGCAAGGAAACGTACAAGCTTACAATTCATTCCATACAAGACCGATTCTAGCAAGTCAACTGCCGCCACATCATGCCTGGTCACGGTACAAACAATCAAAACAAGGATCAAATAAATAAAACCAAAAGAAAACACATATATACACACACACACACACACACACACACAAGTCCCACTCCAAGTGCCGCAAAGGGAGTACTGCTGGGAATACAAACGGGGGTACGAAGCTCTCATCCAAACAAGAAAGCTGCCGGGGTGCATTTTGTGGATTCTTGGACCACCGTACTGTATGCCCCCAGGACAAGGGTCAAATGCAGGTCCCACTCACGTTGTTGACGACTGGTTAAGATGGCGAGCTGCGTGGCCAGGATGCGGTTGAACCGTTCTACCTAGACATCACTCTGAGGGTGCAGCGGTGTGATGCTTCCTGATCCCAAATCTCTTGCAGACCTCGCCAAAGACCTTAGCGTCAAAGTTACGCCTGCAGAACATTTGGTTGAACAGGTGGTGGTCGTGCTTTGTTCAGGCTTCAGGCCACTTGGTAAAATAGTCCATTGCCACTAGGACATAGCGGTTTCCGCAATCAATGAGTTGGTTTGGATGACAAGGCTGGTCCACTGTGAGTGGAGTGCCTTAGTCTCTTGGTCAAGCATGGAGATGGTTGCCCACGCTGGTTGTTGGCCAGCTGTCAGCCATCCTCGAACATTGCTGAGGATTCGCCTCTTGAGCCTGTTTTATTTTAAATATTTTTATTGGTTTTTGACAAGGACATAACCAAGTAGGCAAGTCAACTGGATTACTATACAATCATGTATCATATACCCTAGTATCCTTTTTCCCTCCTCAACCCACCTTCCTCCGAGCCCAGACATCAGACATTGCAGTGAAGTAGTCACCGCACACAAAAACATCAAAACATTTAAGAACACACATACACACATTTGGGAAGGGATTAAAAAAAAAAAAATTGGGGGAAAAAATACATAAGTAAAAAAAAAAAGGAAAAGATTAAAAAAAAATAATAAATAATAATAATTATCGAATCAAAATAAACATTTGTCACAGCCTATTCCTGTTCCACCTCAGGAAACAATGTGATAGTATCAACCATTAACAGAAAAGGTTTTATTGATTGAGCCTTTTAGAGAGAATCTTAGTTTTTCTAGTCTCAAGTTGAAAAGAACTTCTTTTAACCCCAAGTTATGAGATGGGGGGCGAGGAAGCTGCCACTGTAGTAAAATGAGCCTACGAGCCAACACAGTAGTGAAAGTCAAGGCCTGTTTGAGCGGGCCGGTTAAATTTATATCAGGAGGCACACCAAAGATAGCTGAGAGTGGGTTAGGGGGGATGGTTTGACCATATGCTTGGATGAGTGTATCAAAAAGTCCCCCTCCAAAACAAATTTAATTCAGGGCAACCCCAAAACATATGGACATGATTTCCCCTGTGATTGTCCACATCGATTGCAGGCGTCTTTAACCGTTGGATACATTTTAGATAATTTCGCATTGGTATAATGTATTTTATAAAATATTTTACACTGGATCAAGGAATGATGGGCACAGATTGAGGAAGAGTGAGTCAATTTCAAAGCTATGTCCCATTGTTGCTCAGATAGTGTCATTTGGAGCTCATCCTCCCAACTCCTTTTAATCGCATGAAGCGACTTCAAAAGTATGCTATCAAGTATTTTATATAAAGTCGAAATGCATCTCCTCTGTTGAGGTATCATTCCAAGTAGAGTATCCAAATGAGTTTCAGGAGGTCTGTTGGGAAAGAGAGGAAACTGTTTTTTAGCAAAATTTTCAGCCTGTAGGTAACGAAAAAAGTTTGAATTTGGCAGGTTAAATTTAGATGAGAGATTGGCGAAGGACGAAAAGACATTACTCTCATATAAATCCTTAATCTTCTGAAGCCCTTTATCATGCCAACTTCTGAGAGCCCCATCGGTGTTTGAAGGTAAGAAATTACAATTCCTCAACAGAGGCATGAATACAGATGGACTAAGCAGTCCAAAGGGTTTTCTCAACTGTCTCCAAATAGCTATAGATTCCTTGACTATTGGATTGTCCCCAATGTGGGATAAAGACAAAGGGAGTGTCAGGTTTGCTCGCCGGTGGGCGAGGAGGAGATGGACCCAGAATGCGAGGAAGCAGGGCAAAGGGTAAACTAAAGGGAATTTATTAAATTAATCAGACGAGGACAAACAACGTGGCGTGGACAAACAAACGTGGCAGGGTGCAAAACAACAGAGACAAATTAGACGTGACTAAACAGAACAAAAATGACAAATAACGAGGACCGTGACAAACACTAGGGATCGTGGGCATGAGCGTGGGCATGAGCATGGGCATGGGCGTGGGCATGGGCATGGGCATGGGCATGGGCATGAGCGAGAGCGAGGGCGAGGGCGAGAGCGAGAGCGAGAGCGAGAATGAAAGTGGCCGTGACAGTCCGTAAAGGGAGTAGCAGGAGAAATGTTCCGACGCTGAGCTGTCGGCAAGGGGTGCTTAAATAGTCCATCATTAGGGGAGCAGATGGGAGTCAGGTGTGCGCGGCTAATGGGGAACAGGTGCGTGGCTGGTGGAGACGGAGTGCTGAGGGAAAACGCCCCTACTCAGCTGACAAACATAAACATGGCAGGAAGGTGACGAAAACAATAACAAAACACTGACCTGCCCGACACGGGTCATGACAGGGAGTGATGAGTCACGTATTGACAGTAGAGAATAGCGGCTTGACAACTTCTCAATTCTTACCCAGACAGGTGTAGAATCATCTTCATCATGTGCCCAATACAAAACTTTCTGTATATTGGCCGCCCAATAATACTGTCTAAAATTGGGAAGGGAAAGACCACCGTTGTTCCTTGGAGATTGAAGTATAGATTTACGGATTCTGGCAGGTTTCCCATTTCATAGAAATTGTGAAATTGATTTATCCAACCTATCAGAAAAGGATTTGCTAAAAAGAATGGGAATATGCTGAAAAAGGTACAAGAATTTAGGAAGAACGGATGTCTTGATTAAATTGACACGTCCTACTAACGACAATGGTAGTAGAGACCATCGGTCAAAATCTTTCCCAGTACATTCCAATAAAGATAGGAAGTTCTGTTTCATCATTTCAGGGATAGAAAGGGAAACAAAAACTCCAAGATATCGAAATCCGGTTTCTACCCATCTGAAGGGGACTACTGAACGAGAGAGTTCCTTAGCCAAAGAATTGAGAGGGAGTAGCTCACTTTTTTGATAGTTAAGTTTATAACCAGAAAGAGCGCCATAACGGTCTAGTATCTCAAAAAGCACTGGTAGTGAAGCATGAGGATTTGAGATATACAAAAGCAAATCATCTGCATATAGGGAGACCTTATGCATCATACCCATCCTCGTGATACCTTGAATTCTTTCTTCTGAGCGCAGCCATATGGCCAGAGGCTCAATAGCAATGGCAAACAGAAGAGGAGAGAGAGGGCAACCTTGCCTGGTACCTCTTCCCAGTAGGAAGGGCGAAGATAAAGTATGGTTTGTACGAACTGAAGGAGATGGGGAGGAATATAGTAGCCTCACCCAACGAATAAAGCCTTCGCCCAAGCCAAATTTATTCATAACTTCATATAGGAAACACCATTCGACACGGTCAAATGCTTTCTCTGCATCTAGAGACACAACGATCTCTGGTACTGAGCTGCCTGAAGTGTGAATAACATTTAAGAGACGTCTGGAGTTATGGTACGAGTTTCGTCTGGCCATGAAGCCAGTTTGATCCAAAGAAATGATTTGGGGCAATACACAATGCAGTTGAAGTGCAAGAATCTTAGAAAGAATTTTAAAATCCACGTTTAGAAGCGAGATAGGTCTATAGCTACTACAGGACAAAGGGTCCTTGTCTGCTTTCAGGATCAGAGAGATTGTGGCTCCTGACAGAGTCTTGGGTAGTTGGTTGATTGAAAAAGCTTCATTATACATTTCCTTCGGGGCTAAAAGATCTGTGTTGGCCTTATAGTACTCAGCTGAGAAACCATCTGGGCCTGGCGATTTACCAGTCTGAACAGATTTAATAGCTTCACATACCTCAACCACAGTGACAGGATCCCCCAGACCCTTTACCAACGACCCCTCCACCTGCGGGAATCGTAAACTTTGAAGCATATCATGCGCAGCAGGTGGTGACCTCAAAGCATATAGATCAGAAAAAAAATTAGTAAATACGTCATTTATTCCATCCGAGTCTAGTACAGTTTCTCCACTGGCAGATCTCACCATCGGAATTAATCTCGAGGTTTCCCTCACACGGGCTTGATGAGATAAAAATTTCCCAGCTTCATCACCAGATTCAAAAGATCTTTGCTTTGTTTTAATTATCTGGGCCATAGCTGCTGTAGTGGTCGTAAGATCTAGACTAGATTGAAGTTTCAAACGCTCTGAGAAATGGTTTGGATCGGGGTTTAATGCAAATCGGTTGTCCAGGTCGTTAATCTTGATTAGTAAACTCGTCGTGTGAGACAGCTCTTCTTTCTTTAATTTAGAAGCAAAATTTATAAGATGGCCCCTCATATATGCCTTTGAGGTTTCCCATAATATACCTCTAGATATATCAGGGGAGTCATTCCACTTTCGAACGATCTCAAGAAGGTCGTATACTGGTCATTTATACAAAGGCTAGAATTAAATTACCAACATTTCAGAGGTCGAGAACTTGTGCCTAGTTTCAGATCAAGGGAAACTGGCGAATGATCTGATATGGCTATGGTGTGGTAGTCACATGACACTATTTTAGGGAGTAATCTGTTTTCAATGAGAAAAAAATCTATACGCGTAAATGTATGATGTGGATGCGAGAAGAATGAGAATATTTTGGTTACAGGGTTATTAGCATGGCGCCATGGGTCCACGATGCCCAATTGAGCCTTAAAGAAATCCAACGATTTAGCCGATTTGCTTAAAGAGGAGGCCGTAGATGAAGATCTATCTAACAAAACGTCCTGAATCAAATTAAAATCACCTCCAATAATAAGATAGTAGTTATCGACATTTGGTAAAGAAGCAAATAGTTTCGCAAAAAATGAATCATCATCCCAATTTGGCGCATAAACACAAGCCAATATCACTAAGGAGCCCTGTAAATTACCTGAAACAAGTACAAAATGGCCATCCGTGTCAGTAACAGTTCTATGATGTTCAAACAAATATTATTGTGCATAAGTATGGCCATTCCTCTAGCTTTGGCATTAAATTTAGAATGATATATGTTGCCAACCCACTTCCTCTTAAGTCGCATTATCTCCCTGCTTCTAAGTTGTATCTCCTGAAGGAAAAATATATCTCCTTTAAGACGCTGGAGGTGGGTCATGATTTTATTGGCTTTGATTGCATTCCCCACACCCCTAACGTTCCATGAAACAAATCTAAGACCACTGTCCGTATTGTTCATAATTCATAAATAAGATGGATATTGTACAAGGTTGATGTTGGGTGTAAGCAAATTGGTCATTGGGACAGGCAGCTGTATATATAAAAAAATAAATAAATAAAAAGGCGGGGAATAGAAAGGGAACAAATCGTAAGTAAATAAGTAAATAAATAAAAATGGGTGGGCATGGGAAAACAGGGTATACACACATACACACACGTATACTGAACAAATAACTGGCCAGGGCAGAACCCAAAAAAGTCAACACAATTTGAGTGTCCATTGCACAGCAGGGTACAAACTTTTCCCTGCAAAGATATCTTGATAAAAAAATGAATGGCTTTCCTGTTACGGCAAGAAGAGTTCACTAACTACAACCGATACGGAATAATATGCGGATGTTAGACGGCTAGGTCACAAATGCAGCATTTTGATCCGATCAGATACTAATTGTATGAGAGAAACAAAACAAAACAAAACAAAAAAATAAATAAATAAAAAAAATTAATATATATTAAAAAAACAACAAACAAAAATAATAATAATAATAATGAGTAAATAATATGAATAATAATAATACATGTTAATATAAATATATATTTTTTAAAAAGCAATAAATGAAAAAAAAAATAAATAAAAAGAAGACTGGTTAATAGAAAAAAAATATGAAGAAAAGGAAGAAAAAAAATTCAAAGAGAAAGAGAGGATGCAAAATAATAATAATAATAATATTAATAATAATAATAATAATACAAAATTGGCAATGCCAATCTACCAAGATTCTCCGTAGTTGACCATAGAATATGTGCCTGAGTGCTTTAGTTCTAGTTGGAGCTTTAAATCTGGACACGATGTGAAGTGATGTAGTTCTTAGCGTCAGTTGGAGATGCCAAACATCTCCGGATGCCGTCGTCAGACATGATGTGCAGCTTGGCTGGATAGCAAAGCTGTGGTTTGAGTCCCAGATCATATAATTCCTTCATGACTCCACGATAGGCAGAACATTGCTCCAATACTTCCGGGGAATAATCTTCAACGATGTGGATGAGGGTACCCTTATATTTAAGTTTTCCTCGCATCTCTCGAGCTTTGCGTATCACAAGTTCACGGGTTTGGTAGTTATGGAAGCAAACAACAACCGCCCGGGGTCTCGAGTTGGGGCCAGGTTTGGCCGTTAGCGTACGATGCGCCCGGTCGAGCTCTGGGGCCGTTCTCAGAGTGTCCATTCCAAAAACGTCTACAAGTAGTTGAGAGAAGAATGAAGTCGACCTAGGCCCTTCGACGTTTTCCGGTACGCCTAACTGACGAACATTATTGCGTCGACTCCGACTTTCCAGTTCGATTGGCTTAGCTCTCAATTTGACATTGTCCTCCATCACTGTTGCTAGCGTAGCAGCCAAACTTAGCATTTCTTCACCTGCTGCTATGGCCGAAGTTTCCAGGGACTCGATCCACTGCTCATGGTTGGAAATAGAGGTTTGAATGTTGTCCAACTTGTTTTCCAAACGTTCAGTTGACACTCTTAATTCATCGGAGAGCGATGTTCTGTGCTCTTCAAGGATAGTCTTTAGTTTTCCAAACGTTCAGTTGACACTCTTAATTCATCGGAGAGCGATGTTCTGTGCTCTTCAAGGATAGTCTTTAGCATAGCCATGATCGGCTCGTTGGCGGCGTCGATCTCCACTTTCCTTTGTTCCTGGTTCCTCGTGGATCTACTAGCCATTTCGGTAAGTGTATCAATATTTGAGGAGAAATGAACAACTGAAACTAAACGTCACTATGGTTGCAGTTAGTGAGTAATTTTCTAAGGTAGTAATTATAAAGGTCAGGAGCGCCAGAGCGAGCGACTACTCCCGCATGCCGTCAAACCGGAAGTCCCCCTCTTGAGCCTGTTTTAATTCCTCCAGGTTGACTTCCGCCATATCTGGACCTGCTGCTGACACTTTGTGGCTGCGCGTGGGTTCTCAAAGGGCAGCTGCGAGTCTCCATCCATCAAGCCAGCTTCCCTTCAGTTTCTCGGAATTTGAGAATCCAGGTGAGCGAGACATGGCCGGTGCGCAGGAGGAATCTTTGCCCATAAAACTAGTGTTGGAACTCGGGATGTAACGATTAACTCAAGCCCCGATTCGATTTTTGATTTTCAGTTCCCGATTTCGATTCGATATTTTATTTATGTATTTTTTAAAATTGTTAGCACGCTCATCTCATTGCGGATTTGCGATCCACTAACGAAAAACGTATTGATGTTTACCGCAAGCGTCTAAATATTACGTGCATTTCGAATGGAACCAAAAATTATCATTATGGAACTACCTATAAATACTCAAAGAAATACTTGTCGTCACGTTTCTTGAGCACCGATACAATACATTTTTTTAATATAGAAGGGACTGAAATCATATGAATAAAATTGAGGAAATACACCGTGCTAAAATAAACTAAAATCATCACTTGAATTGATTTTTATTTTGTTTTTATCTCACCTGAATACAAAACGTTTTGTTTTGCTTTACTAGTATGCATAATATCATCTGTACATTCAAAATGTGGTATGTGCCTAAAAAATAAGGGTAAAATAAGAGAGAGAGAGAGAGAGCGAGAGTGAGAGAAATCACGAGCGTGATGCATATCATAAAACTCGGGAAAAACAATGCTTAGCAATTATTAACCCGTTTTTTCCCAATATGTAGGTAAAAAGGAAAAAAATGGAATAATGAAAAAATGATCTGGCATCAGACGTGTGGGCGCGGTACACTAAGCTGCTTGACATCTCAGGCCCTCCTGCGGAGGAGCACTGGACAGCGTTTTGAATGCTTGCTGTGGCTAACAATTTTGTTGGGCTCGGTAAGGATGCCTTAAGGTGCAACGGATGTCTCTTCATCCACAACGACGTGCCGAGACCCATGAGCACTTAACTCTGATCATAGTGGAAAGATACTTGAAAAACAGCACATACCGGAACAAAAGTCCCTGGCATTCCATGCACGTGGTCAGGAGAGAAACAGACCACATGGTACAAAGGAGGCCACAAAGAGGAGGCCAAAAAAGCACAAAAGAGAGCACGAAAAAGAGCACAAAAAGAGCGCGAGCGACAGGAAGTAGCTTCAGCTTTATACTCTGCGTTGCTCGAGTTAGGCCACTCCTGTAGGCTCATGTGTACCCAGTAGAATTTTGCGGAAATAAATAAAAAGGGAATATAGAGTGTGGCACGGTGGCCGACTGGTTAGCACCATGGCCTCACAGTGAGAGACAGCATCGGGCGTGAGTTCGATCCTGGCTCCGGTTTCCTCCCACATTCCAAAAACATGCATGGCAGGCCGTTGTTCGTCTCTGTGTGCCCTGCAATTGGCTGGCAACCAGTTCAGGGTGTCCCCCGCCAACTGCCCGAAGATAGCTGGGATAGGCTCCAGCACCCCCGGCGACCCTAGTGAGGAGAAGCGGTACAGAAGATGGATGGACAACTTCAGACCAGTGGCGCTGACGTCTCATCTGATGAAGACCCTGGAGAGACTGGTCCTCGTCCATCTGCGCACCCTGGTGAGCTCTTCGATGGACCCACTTTCAACACCATTCAGGCCACCCAATTGGGAGACAAGCTGGCGCAGGCGGGAGTGGCCCACCACCTCATCACATGGATCCACGACTACCTCACAAACCAGCCACAGTACGTGAGAACACAGGACTGTGTGCCTGACGTCCTCCTCTGCAGCGGGAGCGCCGCAGGGAACTGTTCTGGCTCCCTTCCTGTTCACCCTCTACACCTCGGACTACAAATACAATTCCTCCACCTGTCACCTGCAGAAGTTCTCTGATGACCCTGCGGTTGTCGGCCTCATCACTGACGGAGACGATCGCGAGTACAGAGGGGTTACTCAGGGTTTTGTGGACTGGTGTCAGCAGAACCGCCTCCAAATCAACGCTGGGAAATCCAAAGAGCTGGTGGTGGATTTCTGCAAGCGTCGGAACTCTCCATCTGCACCAGTGAATATCCAGGGAACAGACGTTGAGAGGGTCTCAAATTACAAGTACCTGGGTGTTCATCTGAACAATAAACTGGACAGGAGCGACAACACAGACGCTCTCTATAGGAAGGGTCAGAGCAGACTCTTCCTACTCAGGAGGCTGAGGTCCTCTGGCGTTCGGGGGACACTCCTCAGGAACTTCTATGACTCGGTGGTTTCACCGGTCATTTTCTATGGAGTGGTCTCCTGGGCAGGAGGCATCTCGGGCCGGGACAAAAAGAGATTGGACAAACTAGTGAGGAGGGCCAGCTCTGTCCTGGGCTGCTCCCTGGACTCTGTGGACTCAGTGGGGGGCAGGAGGATGACGACAAAACTGTAATCAATCCTGGACAACCCAGCCCACCCACTAAATGACACTCTTAGAACACTCCACAGCTCCTTCAGTGATAGACTGTTACACCCTCGCTGTACGAAAGAGAGATTTTGCCGCTCTTCCTGCCGGCTGCTGTCAGACTTTTTAACAAGAACATTTGGTCAGGCCTACAAACGGGCGGCCATTAGTGCAATTGTGCAGTCCTAGAATGCCTTACACACGACTGCTGTGCTTTTTCCAAAGCTGTACTTAAATATTGACCAATGTTGTATTTCGTTAACCATTACAGTATTCTTATCATTACAGTACTTTTATCACTGCAGTATTTTCTATCATTGCAGTACTTTTACCACTACAGTACTTTTATCATTGCAGTATTTTCTATCATTGCAGTACTTCTACTATTACAGTACTTTTATCATTGCAGTATTTTTCTATCGTTGCAGTACTTTTACTATTACAGTACTTTTATCATTGCAGTATTTTCTATAATTGCAGTACTTCTACTATTTCAGTACTTCTATCATTGCAGTATTTTCTATCATTGCAGTATTTTTTTTAACATTGCAGTACTTTTACCATTACAATACTTTTATCATTGCAGTACTTTCTATCATTGCAGTACTTTTATCACTGCAGTATTTTTATAATTGCTGGATTTACTATCATTCAGTATTTTTTTATCATTGCAGCGTTTTTATTTATTTCCCCTCTGTACCATGGACAGACATTAGGAGTGTTTCCTTACACTTGTATATGATGTGGGATGCAAGTGTGTATATACATGGGGATCTGTGTATATATGTATATACTGTGTATATTTTCATGTTTTTTATGAATGTCTGCTGCTAATGTTATACATTAACGGCTACATTATGCTGTCGCCTCTGTGTGATCTATATCTTTGCTGCTGTAATACTGCAAATTTCCCCATTGAGGGACTATTAAAGGACATCTTTATCTTTATCTTTATCAAGTAGTGTTGGTGTGCAGTTTTTTTACAGCAGACATGAGACAACAGCGAATCGATTTTTTTTAAATTATTTTTTATATCAATGCATATTTTGAGCCGATTATATCGATATTAAATTGATTTTCAATGAATCTTTACATCCCTAGTCGGAACTGACGAAGTGCCAAAACAACTGCCAGCAATTCTCTTCGTGTAACACAGTAGTTGCATTCAGGGCGGCAAAGAGCCCAGCTGTTGTTGGCCACAACTTGCTCACCATGCTCTCCTTCTTGTAACAACACAGCCCTCAAGCCCACATTGCTGGCATCTGTGTCCATGATTAATGGTTGTTGGAGGTCAGAGTAGACCAACACCGGTGCCCCGATTAATGCTGTCTTGAGTTCGGCAAAGGAACGTTCATAGTCCTCATTCCACTGGAATATTTGACCAGTTTCAGATAGATCAGCGGTAGTATGACGCCAGACCCAAGAAGCTGCGCAGCTCGCTGATGTTTTCCGGCACCGGCCAGTCTTTCACAGCTGCTGTCTTTGCTGGTTCAGTGGCCACTCCTGGTGCGCTGATGACATGCCCCAAGAATGCCGTCTCTTGCCTGAACAGGCGGCACTTCTTGGGGTGGAAACAAATCCCAGCTTGACGGATGGTGCTGAACATCTCCTGCAGGTGGTCCACCTCAACCGAGAAGGTTGTCGCATGGACCAACAGCTCATCCAGGTAGACGACACAAGGGCTGCGTGGGATTTTAGCAAGGATTCTCTCCATCAGGTGTTTAAAGGTGGCTGGAGCATTGCATAGTCTGAATGACAATACTCTGAACTGCCAAAATCCTTGACCCAGGGAGAATGCAGTCTTTGTTCGCGCCTCTGGGGCCAGCTCCACTTGCCAAAACCCACTCAGAAAGTCGAGGGAACTGAACCAGCTAGACCCGGCAATGCTGTCAAGGGCGTCGTCGATCCGTGCCGTAGGGTAAGAGTCCTTGCATGTGACTTCGTTCAGCCTTCGATAGTCCACGCGGAACCACCAGGTGCCATCCTTTTTCTTGACTCGAACCCCTGGAGCTGCCCAGGGACTGGACGGAGGTTCTATCACTCCTGCTTCCAGCATCTCTTAGATTTGTTTCTCTGAAGTGGCATGTTTAGCAGAGGGAAAACGCTGATGGCGGAGGCGAATGGGGGTTGGATCTCCCATGTACATTTCATGCTGGACCACGCTGGTATGTGTACAATCCTTGTCTTTTACTGCAAAGATGTCAGTGAACTTCTTGCTACCGGCAGCTCTAATCCGTGTCTAACCCTTCACAGCTTTGTTGGTACAGTTCCTCGATGGCTTGTCTGGTCCCATTGGATGGTGGGTGTGTATCTTGCATCGTGATCTTTGAGACGGCACACCCTTCTGGTGACAGCAACACAGTTGTAGATTGCAATCCTTTTTCAACAGCTGGGTGCAGGGGATCCACCACTGAGCCCAGTTGCAGCGCAGCTCCAGCGACATCCACCACTGCTCTTCATTTCGATATCAAATCTAGTCCTATGATGCAGGCATCCTGGATTTGAGCCAACCAAAATTTGTGGTCCACTTTCTACAGTCACCTTAAGAGTCTTTGTGCCCCTCATTTTGGCTCTTGTTCCTGTGACGGTGGTGATGCAAAGTTTGGTGCGTCTCCATCGTCAAGGTCGCAAGCCCATAGTGTCAGGCAAGGTACTGGGACGGATACAATTCAATACAATACAACGTTATTTATATCGCGTATTTCACAACAGCTGGAGCTGTAACAAAGTCCTTTGCATAATGTGTGACTTGAAGACGAACAGAAATATCTTAAAGCAAACTCTCAAGTGCACTGGGAGCCAGCGAAAATATGCCAAGATTGGGGTTATGTGATCTGTCTACCGAGCTCCAGTTAAAAGACGAACAGCAGCATTTTGCACCAATTGGAGGGGCTTGAGGAAAGACTGGCTGACTCCAGAGTAAAGTGCATTTCAGAAATCTAGCCTAGATGTAACCAAGGCATGGATTACTGTTTCTTAGTGCTGCTGGGAAAGAAAGAGCTTCACTTTAGCAAGCTGCCTATGGTGAAAAAGCTTGATTGAGCAAAAGCACTGATTTGCCAATCTAATTTAAAATCACCGTCCAGTTTAAAACACAAGTTTGAGACTGTTGGCTTTTGATAAGATGCCAGGGGGACAAGATCAACAGGGTTTAAATTAGAACGGCCACTGGTACAAACGCCATAACTTCTGTCTTCTTTTTGTTGAAATTCAAGAAATTAATTGACATCCGGATATTTTTTTTTTTTCGTAAGACGGAACCTAAGGGTAGTAAGTGTAACGAAAACCGCAAGGGCCCTAAAACTGAACCTTGTGGCACACCATACGACAGAAAGGCAGTGCGGGACTCAGAGCAACCTAGGCAAACACAAACGGTCCTGCCAGTCAAGTAGGACTTGAACGACTCAAGAGTGCAACCAGTAATGCCCACCTTGTGCTGTAAACGAGCTAGAAGTAAACTGGTCCACCGCGTCAAACAGTTATATCCAACACGAGCAGGGCTGACTCTGTGCTATGCATTTTCTTGAAACCTGACTGGAAAACCTCCATGACATTTTGTTCATCCGAGAAAGATCTTTACTGCATGTGCACCACATTTTCCAGAATTTTAGAAATAAAAGGCAATCTGTAATTGGGTATAAAATCAGATAGCACACCGTGATCAAGGCCAAATTTCTTAAGCATGGGTTGCACCACAGCATGTTTAAAATGTTGGGGGACTGCACCACAAGAAAGACTGCTGTTGAAAATGGCCAAAACCGATTTGCCAATACTTGGGAGAACTTCTTAACTCATTAAATCCCAGCCTTTTTCACGAGAGCAACTCCCCTCAATCCTCAATTTTCTGGATTTTGATTGATTTTTCCAGGCCCACAGAATATTGTGCTCTAATGCTATAAAAACATGCCACGTACCAAAAGAAAGATTAGACTCTCGTCTTTCATCCATTTTTCGCTGACAGCGTTAGAAAATAGCTAAATTTCGTCAAAATTCCCATTTCAGACAAAAAACAGAGAAAAGGAGCTTTTTGTGAAAACAATCATTTTAAGCACAACCTTGACATACACTGCTACTTTTTCTTTTGTGACTGCTCAAACATGTAAAAAATGTTTTTCTTCTATAAAATAACAAAACAGCATGACAGAAAAGATAAAGATAAAAAGATAAAAATGTCCTTTAATAGTCCCACAATGGGGAAATTTGCAGTGTTACAGCAGCAAAGATATAGATCACACAGAGGTGGCGGCGTAATGTAGCCATTGATGTATAACATTAGCAGCAGACTGTCGCGGTTCGGAGAACCGAGAGTGGGGAAAAGAGGACCCAAGAGCGACTGGGGTGGTGTGAACTGGGTTTATTGAAAGAGGAGGCAGGAAAGCAGCCCGATCCGAAACCGGGGCTGGGGAGCGAGAGGTGGAGCGACGCGGCGGGTCGGGCGCGGCTGCGGGAGCGAGGATTGGCTGGCGGGCGTCGAGGCGGCGAGCGCTGGAAGTGGGTGGCGGGCTGGTGGAGAAGCAGCGGGAGCGGCGCGGAAGAGGCAGGTGAGCGGCGTGGCGAGGGAAGCGCAGGCGAGATGAACGCCGGTCAGGAACTCGGAGATGGGCGCGGGAAGCTCGGGTTCGGACGGGCACAGGACAGCTGGAGGGGGAACAAGAGGACACGGAAGTCAGACAGGCGCGGGAAGCAACAAGATCAGGCGAGCAGGCAGCGTGTCGGGACATGAGCCAGTACCACGTAAGGTGACGGGATAATCCGGCGTCTGGCTCCTGGCGAGGCTGGGTTTTATGCCGGTGGTGATTGCCGCTGATGAGCAGCAGGTGCGCAGGAGCCGACGCCCACTCAATCTGGAGGTGTGCCTGGCTGGAAACTGCCGAGAACCTGAAAGCAATCACACTCGCCAGGCCCCCCCAAACCCGAACCGCCACAGTACCCCCCCCTCAACGGACGCCTCCTGGCGTCCTACCCGGCTTGTCCGGGTGTAGGGCGTAGAACTCCCTGATCGGGGAATCGTTTAAGAAGAGCTTGCGAGGAATCCACGAGCGCTCCTCTGGGCCATAACCTTCCCAGTCCACCAGATACTGGAACCCTCTACCCCGGCGCCGCACGTCCAACACTTTGGACACCGTGAATGCCGGGTGGTCGTCGATGATCAGGGGGGGTGGAGGGGAGACGGTCGGAGGGCTCAGAGGGCTGGAGGAAACAGGCTTGACAAGGGAGACGTGAAAAGTGGGATGAATCTTAAGGGAGTCGGGGAGCTTGAGCCTGACGGAGCACGGCTTAATTATTTTCGTGATTGGGAAGGGGCCGATGAACCGGGGAGACAGCTTACGTGAATCCGTCTGTAGTGAAAGGTCGCGGGACGAGAGCCAAACCATTTGGCCGGGCCTGTAGTCCGGAGCCGGGGACCGATGGCGGTCGGCCAAGCGCTTGTTCCTCTGCGCCGTGCGAGTGAGAGAGGCTTTCACCTCGGCCCAGACTCCTCTGACCCGACGGAGATGCTCCTCGACGGAGGGGACAGCCACGGCGTGCTCCTGGTCACTGAACAGAGGGGGTTGATAACCGAAACAGGCCATGAAGGGTGACATACCTGTAGCGGCGCAGGAGAGGGAGTTGTGGGCGTACTCGATCCAGGGCAGGGCCTCGCTCCATGAGACCGGGTTACGGGCCACCACGCACCGCAGCGCCGCTTCCAGGTCTTGGTTGGCCCGCTCGGTCTGCCCGTTGGTCTGCGGGTGGTAGCCGGAGGAGAGACTGGCCGTGGCTCCCACCGCCTTGCAGAACTCCCTCCAGACCTGTGATGAGAACTGGGGGCCTCGGTCGGAAACGATGTCCACCGGAATTCCATGGAGTCGGAAGACGTGCTGTGAGAGGAGTTTTGCCGTCTCCAAGGCGGTGGGCAACTTGGGAAGGGGGATGTAGTGCACGCACTTGGAGAAACGGTCGATGATGGTTAAGATAACGGTGTGCCCGTTGGAGGGAGGAAGACCGGTGATGAAATCCAGGGCGATGTGGGACCATGGGCGACTCGGGATGGGCAGGGGACGGAGGAGACCGTCCGGGACCGAGTGAGAGGCCTTACCTCGCGCACAGACTGAGCAAGCCAACACAAATTCGCGGGTGTCCTTGGCCATGCGGGGCCACCAGAAGTGCTGTTGGAGGAAACGGAGGGTGCGCGTAACGGCCGGATGGCAGGTGAGCGAGGACGAGTGCCCCCATTGGAGAACCTGAGACCGCGCGGCATCGGGTACGTACAGGCGGTCGGAGGGCTCTGGCCGGGGGTCCGGTTGTTTCTGCTGGGCCTCTCTGACGATCTGCTCGATCTCCCAGGTGGCCGCTCCCAGGAGGCAGGAGGAGGGTAGGATGGGTTCAGGTGTGTCTGGACTGGCGGGAGGCGAAAACAAGCGGGAGAGGGCATCAGCCTTACCGTTGTTGGAGCCTGGTCGGAAGGAGAGGGTGAAATTGAAGCGGCTCAGGAAGAGGTTCCAGCGAGCCTGGCGAGGATTTAACCTCTTGGCGGACTGCAGGTAGGCCAGGTTCTTATGATCAGTCCCCACCAGGAAAGGGATCGTGGTACCCTCGAGCCAATGTTGCCACTCTTGGAGGGCCCACACCACCGCCAGCAGTTCACGATTTCCGACATCATAGTTCCTCTCAGCCGCAGACAGGCGTCTGGAAAAAAAAAGCACAGGGGTGAACCTTCTGGGTTACGGGATCCCGTTGGGAGAGAACGGCTCCTGCTCCGGTGTCGGAAGCGTCCACCTCGATGATGAATTGTTGCGAGGGGTCGGGGTGTTTGAGCACCGGGGCACTGGTAAAGGCCTCCTTGAGATGGGAAAAGGCGTGGGATGCCGCCGGAGTCCACTGGAAAGGGGTGGACGTGGAGGTGAGCGCGGTGAGAGGACTGGCCACCTTGCTGTAGTTCCGGATAAAGTGGCGGTAGAAATTGGCGAACCCCAAGAAGCGCTGTAGCTCCTTGCGGATCGCGGGCGTGGGCCACTCCACCACGGCCTGGATTTTGGCGGGGTCTGGCTGGAGTTGCCCCCGGGCGATGATGTAGCCCAGGAAGGGCACCGAAGGGACATGGAACTCGCACTTCTCGGGTTTGACGAACAGGCGGTTCTCCAGGAGGCGCTGGAGTACCAAACGGACGTGTCGGCGGTGATCTGGGAGAGAGCGGGAGAAGATGAGGATGTCATCCAGGTAAATAAATACAAAGCGATTCAGCATGTCGCGAAAAATGTCTGTCATCAGGGCTTGGAAGACTGCTGGTGCGTTGGTGAGACCGAAAGGCATCACGAGGTACTCAAAGTGACCCAGGGGAGTGTTGAACGACGTCTTCCACTCACCGCCCTCACGGAAACGTACCAGGTGGTAGGCATTACGGAGGTCCAGTTTGGAGAAAATCTGGGCTTCGCATAAGGGCTCGAAGGAGGGGTCAATGAGGGGAAGCGAGGATTTGTTCTTAATGGTGATTTGGTTTAGGGGCTTGAAGTCGATGCAAGGACGGAGCGAGGAGTCCTTCTTCACAAAGAAAAAACCCGCTCCCAGGGGAGATGAGGAGGGCCGAATGAGCCCGGCGGCCAGGGAGTCGCGGATGTAAGTCTCCATCGCCTCCTTTTCCGGCCTGGAGATGTTATACAGGCGGCTGTTGGGAAGAGGAGCCCCAGGGAGAAGGTCGATGGCGCAGTCGTAGGGCCGATGGGGAGGGAGAGTGCGGGCGAGGTCCTTGCTGAATACTTGGGCGAGGTCGTGGTACTCGGAGGGCACGGAGGAAACATCGGGCGGAGGAGGAGCGGGAGAAGGAGATGAAGAAGCCGGATCTGCGGAGCGCAGACAGTGTGAGTGGCAGAATTCGCTCCATCCAGTGAGGGAACATCTCCTCCAGTCAATGGTCGGGTTGTGGGTCTGGAGCCATGGGAACCCCAGCACCAAGGGAACCTGGGGTGAGTGGATGAGGAATAGCTGGATGGACTCCCGGTGGTTGCCTGAAACGATGAGGGTCAGGGGGGTGGTCTGCTGGGAAACATGGGCGATAAGGTGACCATCCAGCGCCATCACTCGCCGGGGGGACGCGAGGGGTTCCATGGAGACCCCTAGTTGGCGCGCCAGGGCTAGGTCCAGGAAACTCCCATCGACTCCCGAGTCGATCAGCGCAGTAACCGGGAGAGGCTCGTGTTGCCACAGAACGCGTGCGGAGACCGACATCCGAGATGAAGCGCCAGTGGCGGACGCAAGAAGGCTCGGCGTTGGGCTCTCCGTCAACAACGAGCATGGTCTTTTGGTTTAGCGGAGCAGGTGGCTAGGAAGTGTCCGGAGTTGCCACAGTAGAGGCACAGTTGCTGGGCAAGGCGTCGCTGACGCTCCTGGGCGTCCAGAGAAGTCCGTCCCAATTGCATGGGTTCCTCCGGACCGGCGGGGAGCTGGACTTGACCGGGAGGGCTGGCCTCGGCGAGCGGTGTGACAGGACGAGCGGCTGGCCTGGTCGGTCGCCGTGACCGGTCGGCCTGCCGGTCCCGTGAACGGTTGTCGACCTTGATGGCTAATATGATCAACTCTTCGAGGGTTGAGGTTTCGTCGCGGACGGCCAGCTCGTCCTTGAGGGAGTCGGTCAACCCGTTGAGGAAGACCTCGCGGAGAGCGGGCTCGTTCCATCTGCTCTCGTGAGCCAGGATGCAGCAGCCTCCGGGATGCTTCGCGTCCTTTGACGGGGTAATCGAACACGCGTCGCAGCTCCCGGCAAAATTCAGGGTAGGAAGACATCGCCGGTGACGAAGCTTCCCACAATGCCGTAGCCCATTTTGCGGCGCGGCCGCGGAGCAGGTTAATCATGTAGGCGATCTTAGCCCGGTCGGAGGAATAGCTGAGGGGTTTCAGGTCAAAAACGAGCGAGGTGCTGAGGAGGAATTGGCTGCAAGAGCCTAAATCCCCGGAGTAGGGCTCTGGTGTGGGGACATGAGGTTCCCTGCTGCCCGGGAGGGACGTCGCGGGAGCAGGAGGAACCGGGGAAGAACCACCCTGGGGGTCGGAGAAAGAAACGAGCGAGCCCACCTGGTTGGAGAGGTGCGTGAGTTGACGGTGGATTGCCTGGAAGGAGCCCGGGAACTCCTGTAGCATCCTCTCATGGCGCTCGAGCTGGCTTCCTTGGAGGGCGAGAGCCTCCCTGAGGGGATCCGGGGTCGCTGGGTCCATTGGAAGGGCCGGATCATTCTGTCGCGGTTCGGAGAACCGAGAGTGGGGAAAAGAGGACCCCAGAGCGACTGGGGTGGTGTGAACTGGGTTTATTGAAAGAGGAGGCAGGAGAGCAGCCCGATCCGAAACAGGGGCTGGGGAGCGAGAGGTGGAGCGACGCGGCGGGTCGGGCGCGGCTGCGGGAGCGAGGATCGGCTGGCGGGCGTCGAGGCGGCGAGCGCTGGAAGTGGGTGGCGGGCTGGTGGAGAAGCAGCGGGAGCGGTGCGGAAGAGGCAGGTGAGCGGCTTGGCGAGGGAAGCGCAGGCGAGATGAACGCCGGTCAGGAACTCGGAGATGGGCGCGGGAAGCTCGGGTTCGGACGGGCACAGGACGGCTGGAGGGGGAACAAGAGGACACGGAAGTCAGACAGGCGCGGGAAGCAACAAGATCAGGCGAGCAGGCAGCGTGTCGGGACATGAGCCAGTACCACGTAAGGTGACGAGATAATCCGGCGTCTGGCTCCTGGCGAGGCTGGGTTTTATGCCGGTGGTGATTGCCGCTGATGAGCAGCAGGTGCGCAGGAGCCGACGCCCACTCAATCCGGAGGTGTGCCTGGCTGGAAACTGCCGAGAACCTGAAAGCAATCACACTCGCCAGGCCCCCCCAAACCCGAACCGCCACACAGACATTCATAAAAAGCATGCAAATATACAGAGTATATACATATATACTCAGATCCCCATGTATATACACACTTATGTCCCACAGTGTAAACACTCCTAATGTCTGTCCACGGTACAGAGGGGAAATAGATAAAAATGCTGCAATGATAAAAAAATACTGAATGATAGAAAATGCTGCTATGATAAAAATACTACAATGATAAAAGTATTCTAATGGTAAAAGTACTGCAATGATAGAAAACACAGCAATGATAAAAATACTGTAATGGTAAAAGTACTGCAATGATAGAAAATACTACAATGATAAGAGTACTGCAGTGATAAAAATACTGTAATAGTAAAAGTACTGCAATGATAGAAAATACTGCACTGTTAAACAGACTGTAATGATAAGAATACTGTAATGGTAAACAAAATACAGCATTGGTCACTATTTAAGTACAGCATTGGATAAAGCACAGTAGAAGTGTGTATTGCATCCTAGGACTGCACAATTGCACTAATGCCTGCCCGTGGGTCAGATCAGACTCTTCCTACTCAGGAGGCTAAGGTCCTTTGGGTTTAAGTGGACACTCCTCAGGAACTTCTATGACTCGGTGGTTGCATCGGTCATTTTCTATGGAGTGGTCTCCTGGGCAGGAGGCATCTCGGGCCGGGACAAAAAGAGATTGGACAAACTAGTGAGCAGGGCCAGCTCTGTCCTGGTCTGCTCCCTGGACTCTGTGGACTCAGTGGGGGGCAGGAGGATGACGACAAAACTGTAATCAATCCTGGACAAACCAGCCCACCCACTAAATGACACTCTTAGAACACTCCACAGCTCCTTCAGTGATAGACTGTTACACCCTCGCTGTACGAAAGAGAGATTTTGCCGCTCTTCCTGCCGGCTTCTGTCAGAATGTTTAAAAAGAACATTGGGTCAACTCTACAAACGGGGAGCATTGGTGAAATTGTGCAGTCCTCGGATGCAATACACTCTACTACTGTAATTTTATTCACTGGTGTACTAATATTGACCAATGCTGTATTTTGTTTACCATTGCAATATTTTTATCATAACATTTTTATTTATTTCCTTCTGTACCATTGACAGACTTCCCAACGGACTATGGACCAGTGTTGTTTTCGTCAACGTTGACGATGATGAAAATATTTCGTTAACCCCCCTTTTTTTTCATGAAGATAAGGAGACGATGATGAGCTAAGCGAGGTTATTTAATGACGAAAACATGACGTGACGTACATGAAATTTTCCTTGACGAGCCGAGACGGGACGAAATTGTTAGCGTGTGGTTCTTCAGACGCTCAAAATTTATGACATCCGTTCCTATTGTACATATAATCTGTCTTTCAAAACATTGGAATGAAGTGCAACCTATCTTTCGTTTGGGCACGCCCACCACCGGGACATCACGCAGGGCGCATGCGCCGCGCACGCACCATCACTCATACTGGTGTCGCACAAACACGTCTGCGGTAATTGGTCTCAGCTCGCACACACTGACGCGTTCCTTTGACAGACCATGGCGACAGTGACACTCGCAAGGCTACTTCGCTCTGATAACTAGTGATGGGCATAACATTTCTTTTAAGTGAACTGAATCATTAAAATCAGTTAATCAAAAAGATTAGTTCAAAAGAATCGTTCACCGAATCGTTCACCAGCCCCTCCCACCCCCCCTGCGGAGTGTGGATGGAGTGAGCAGCGTGGTTAGCAGCAGCAGCATCAGCACCAGTAGCATTAGCAATAGCAATGAAGTCTTCCAAGCAGTTGGCGATCGAGGAATGCTTTTTTGTAAAAAAAGCTTCCCAAAAGCATCAAGGCGATGGAGACGGTTTGGTTGAGAGGATGCCGCTTTGTCGTCGTCAAACCAAACAGCCGTCGAAAGAGGCTGCAAGTGCCTTGCGGCCTGCATCACTGACCACGAGGACGACATCCATGCCGGACCGTCGCGTGCCGGATCGTCGTCCGCAAGTTGTCTCACCAGAGTCGAGCGATGAAGACCGCGGCGATGGTGTCGCACATGGTCGCCATCGCCCACAAACGGACTCCTCGGAGTCGAGCAACGACGACCGCCGCGGGGCCCCGCGTGTCTCACGTGCGGGACTTCGCCCACGCAGCTCGCAAATCGCTTCGCCGATGACTTCCAACAGCGAAGACGAATTTGAACCGGATTTGGGGGTGTTGTATTTGTAGTCCGAGGTGTAAAGGGTGAACAGGAGACGAGCCAGAACAGTTTCCTGCGGTGAGCATCACTTACAAATTTGTAACAAAGCTCTACCGGTTCTACCTTTCACATAGAGCTGTGAAAATTGGCAGGCATATGTAACAGGCCAAGACCTACAAAAATGTGAAATTTGGAGTCATATGCTAAACCTAACAGGAAGACTGCCACTTTAACTTCACTTTTGAATTTTGGCCTTATATTGAAATCATATTTTCACAAAACTTCGCCTTGATATTTTATCTGATCGTTTTCAAGCTTTAGGTATTTAATCTAAAAATGTTTAAGATGAGAAGTTATTGAAAGCTTTTTATTTCACAGCACTTTATTGCCGTGGCGATGCATTGTTTTTAATAAAAATACTGTTTTGAGGGTCTAAACATAGATGCAAACCCGTGAAACATTTAACACAGACTACACCTTTAAAAACCTTTATCTCTGGCGTAATCGATCAAAGGTTTAAACTCATTACCACAGCTGCATTCAATTGATCTGATAATGGTTGTAAATTAATATTGGAAGAAGTGCAGATGTATATCTGTTTTCAAAATATGAAGTACATTGTATTGGTGTTTTAGGTGAAAGAATGGACAACAAGAGTGAAACTGTGGACCGCTTACGTCTGGCTTTTCGTTCTGGCATCACAATATCGCAGGAGTTTCGCTGTGTTCAGCTTTCTAAGATGAGGTGCATGATCCAAGAGAATGAGGAGGATATTTTGAATGCATTGCTCAAGGATCTTCGTAAGGTAATAGTCATCATGTGAATTTGTGCATCTGTACTTCGGATGAGACACTTTGTCACATATGGAGTACACATACACCTGATAGTACAGTCGGTTACATACTTTTGTCTCTACTTATGGAACAAAATGCTCCAGAAATGTGAAAATTGTACACCCAATGTTTATATTTATTATTTAGTGCTAATCATTGCACTTTCTCAACAGCCCAAATTTGAGGCCATTCTGTCTGAGATTGATTTGGTGATCAATGAGCTACACTACACCATCAATAACCTTCAAGGCTGGATGCAGCCAGAGTATGTCAGTAAGAATCTTGTAAGTTATTATTTTTATTTGATTTAATTACACCTCCATAAGCTTTTACCTTTTTGTGGTGGACAGGTTTGTATGTCCCAATACTCCTAAGAGTCACCGGGGCCCCCCCGTGGAGTCAGGCCTGGAGGTGGTGTACGCTGGCGAGCACCTTCTGGCCAGGCCTGCATCCATGGGGCCAGGTAGGGCAAAGCCTGAAAAGGCAACATGGGTCCCACTTTCCATGCCCTCACAACCTGTGTGAGGGGCAAAATGGGTCAGGTGCCCTACAAGATTGACGGTGGTAAAAGGCTGGAACCTTGGCCGGCAGATTCCTGGCTACAAAAGCAAGCTCGAGGGATATGAAATTTCACTTTTCTGGCAGGGAAGGAGCCCGAGCTGGTGTGCAAGGTAGCGTTCGCACTAGACATAGTTGGGGGTCCCCTCTACACACAGCCTATGTTCTGTTAGGTGGTCGGTGCTTGTTGCAGCGGCATTCCCTAAACCCGATGGTGGACACTGGCAGTAAGGGAGGCTGTCAGGCTGAAGAAGGCACCCTACCGGGCCTTTTTGGCCTGTGGGACTCCTGAAGCATATGACGACTGGTCAAGCGGAATACAGCTTTGGTGGTTGCTGAAGCAAAATCTCGGGCGTGGGAGGAGTTCGGTGAGGCCATGGAAAACAACTTCCAAACGGCTTTGAGGAAATTCTGGTCCTCCATCCGGTGTCTCAGGAGAGGGAAGCAGTCTACCATTAACGCTGTTTATAGTGGAGATGGGGTGCTGATGACCTCGACTCAGGACATTGTGACCCGGTGGGGAGAATACTTTGAAGACCTCCTCAATTCCACCAACTCAACTTCCATTGAGGAAGCAGAGCCTGAAGACTCTGTGGTAGCCTAACTTATGTCTGGGGTTGAAGTAACCGAGGTGGTTAACAAGCTCCTCAGTGGCATAGCCCTGGTGGTGGATGAGTTCTGTCCGGAGTTCCTAAAGGCTCTGGATGTTGTGGGGCTGTCATGGTTGACACGCCTCTACAACATTGCATGGACATCAGGGACAGTGCCTCTGGATTGGCAGACCAGGGTGGTGGTCCCCCTCTTGAAGAAGGCGGTCCGGGGGGTGTGTTCCAATTTCAGCGGAAATACACTCCTCAGCCTCCCTGGTAAGGTCTATTCATGGGTGATAAACAGGAGAGTCCGTCTGGAGGTCTTATCGCAGATTGAGGAGGAGTAGTGTGGTTTCGTCTTGGCCGTGGAACAGTGGACCAGCTCTACACTCTTAGCAGGGTCCTCGAAGGTGCATGAGAGCTCTCCCAACCAGTCTACATGTGTTTTGTGGACTTGGAGAAGGGGTTCGACCGTGTCCCTCTGGGAGTTCTGTGGGGTATTCTTCGGGAGTACGGGCTACCAAGCCCACTAATATAGCCCATAGGTTCGGTCCCTATACCAATGATGTCAGAGTTTGCTCCACATTGCCGGCAGTAAGTCGGATTTGTTTCCGGTGAGGGTTGGACTCCGCCAAGGCAGCCCTTTATCACGATTTTGTTCATAAATTAAATGGACAGAATTTCTTGGCGCAGTCGAGGTCATGAAGGGATCCGGTTTGGTGACCTCAGATTTCATCTCTGCTTTTTGCAGATGATGTGGTACTGTTGGCTTCCTCAAGCCATGATCGCCAACTCTCACTGGAGCAGTTCGCAGCCGAGTGTGAAGCGGTTGGGATGAAGATCAGCACCTCCAAATCTGAGACCATGGTTCTCAGTTGGAAAAGGGTGGAGTGCCCTCTGCAGGTCTCCAGGTGCAGTCAAGGCAATGAGGGGGTCCGGTTTGGTGGCCTCAATATTGCATCTCTGCTTTTTGCAGATGATGTGGTACGGTTGGCTTCTTCAAGCCGTGATCTCTCTGACTGGAGCGGTTCCCAACCGAGTGTGAAACGGTTGGGTCCAAGATCAGCACCACCAAATCTGAGACTGTGGTCTTTTGTCCGAAAAGAGTGTTGTGCCCTCTTCGGGTCAGGGAAGAAATACTTCCCCAAGTGGAGGAGTTCAAGTATCTTAGGGTCTTGTTTATGAGTGAGGGGAGGATGACACTTGAGATGGACAGGCGGCTCGGTGCAGAGTCTGCTGTGATGCGACGCTGTATCGGTCTGTCGTGGTAAAGAAGGAGCTGAGCCAAAAGGCGAAGCTCTCGATTTACCGGTCGATCTACGTTCCTACCCTCACCTATGGTCACGAACTATGGGTCGTGACCGAAAGAACAAGATCTCGGATACAAGCGGCCGAAATGAGTTTCCTCCGCTGGGTATCCAGGCGATCCTTTTGAGGTAGGGTGAGACGCTCTGTCATCCGGGAGTGACTCAGAGTCGAGCCGCTGCTCCTCCTTGTTGAGAGGAGCCAGATGAGTTGGCTCCGGCATCTGATTAGGATGCCTCCTTGACGCCTCCCTGGTGAGGTGTTCTGGGCATGTCCATGTGGCTGGGCTTCCCTGCTGCAGCTGCTACCTTCGCGACCTGACATATATCCATAATATATATATATATATATATATATATATATGGATATATATATATATATATATGGGTGTAACTCCATTAAAGACGATTCGATACGCATCTCGATACATGAGGTACGATTCGATTCAAGAACGGTTCGAATTTTAATTGCAACGATTCGGTTAAATTCTGTATGATTACGATTAGATTCAGTTTAAATCAGTATAAAGATGGCCCAATTATTTAATCAATCTACAACTTTCCATAATCAAATTAATTAATAATCATTTTGACGTGAAATATCCAAATTCTTGGAATTAACACATTTACTTTAAATTTGCTAATTGTTATCAAGTGCAATTGGCTGTCGACCAGTTGCGAGTGTACCACAAGCCCGTGACCCTTGTGGAGATATAAGCGGTTCAAATATTTTTATATATTTATTTTTTTGTTTTTGCATTTTTTTTTACATTTTATAGAACAGTCACTGAATCATAGCTTTTTTCAAGATTTTCTGCACTCACAATTTTGGAAGTGACAGGAAGAATGTCCTCTTTCGGAGGAAAAGGGTGGCAATTAAAACATGCTTTAACACGATAATCCCTTGTTTAATTGCAGCTTTCATTCAGTGGCATTACGAATCAATTCCATATTGCAGAGCTCAGTTATTGGGTATGATGCAATGAGTTTCTTGTTGAAAGTAGACACTTTAACTTGACAGCACTGTAAATATGACATTTCCTTTAAAGAAATTAATCAAAGACTAGAAAAAGCATATTTGAATGTTTTATAACATTTATTAACATGTAACAGTTCTCCAAATCCCAAAATATTCACATGAATTTAACAATACATCTGTGATGACTCAGATCGAGGAACAACAACCTGGTGAAGAACAACAAAATTTCAAGACATCCTTTATACATTTATTTGGAAGAAAAGAGAACGTAGACGGCTAATGTAGCCATAAGGGGGCACAAGCCAGTGTCTTCTTGTGCCGGTCCCAAGCCCAGATAAATACAGAGGGTTGTGTCAGCAATGGCATCCGATGTAAAACTTTGGCCAAATCAAACATGTGAATCAAATATATGACTTCCATGCCGCATCTGTCGAGGCCCGGGTTAACAACGACCGCCACCGGTGCTTTTGACCTACAGGGTGATAGTGGAAATTGGACTACTGTTGGTCGAAGAAGGAGAGGAGGAAGCTGTGTTCGTAGGGAGAAAGAGAAGAGGAACACCAAGAGTCTTGGACTGAAAGTGAGGACTTTGAATGTTGGAACTATGACGAGGAAAGGTCGAGAGCTGGTTGACATGATGCAGAGGAGGGAAGTGGACATACTGTATATTCAGGAGATCAGGTGGAAAGGGAGCAAAGCTAGAAGTTTAGGAGCAGGGTTCAAGTTATTCTACCATGGTGTAGATAGGAAGAGAAATGGAGTAGGAGTTATTGTGAAAGAGGAGTTTTTTTGGAACGTCCAGGAAGTAAAAAGAGTGTCAGATTGAGTGATGAGCCTGAAGCTAGGAATCAGAGGTGTGATGATCAATGTTGTTCGTGGGTATGCGCCACAGGTAGAATGTGAGCTGAAGGAGGAGAACTTCTGGTTGGAACTTGATGAAATGATGCAGAGCATCCCTTGAAATGAGAGAGTTGTCATTGGTGCAGACTTCAATGGACATGTTGGGGCAGTAAACAGTGGTGATGAGGAGGTGATGGGCAGGTTTGGTATCCAGGAGAGGATCGGAATAGGACAGATGATGGTTGACATTGCAAAAAGGATGGAAATGGCTGTTGTGAATACTTCCTTCCAAAATAGGCAGGAACATAAGGTGACCTACAAGAGTGGAGGTAGGAGTACACAGGTAGACTACATCTTGATTTAGACGGTGTAATCTGAAGGAGATCAGTGACTGAAAAATAGTGGTAGGTGAATGTGTCCAGACAGCATAGGATGGTAGTGTGTAGGATGACTCTGGTGGTGAGAACAGGTGCAGAAAT
The DNA here is from genome assembly GCF_059441095.1 of Idiotropiscis lumnitzeri. Taxonomy (NCBI): domain Eukaryota; kingdom Metazoa; phylum Chordata; class Actinopteri; order Syngnathiformes; family Syngnathidae; genus Idiotropiscis; species Idiotropiscis lumnitzeri. The sequence continues at coordinate 16,005,391 of NC_142405.1, forward strand.
TAATCCTGAGGAAGCGGTTAGCCAAGAAGAAGTGGGACAGCGAGAGGACTGAAGAAAGTAGACAGGAGTACAGGGACATGCAGCGGAAGGTGAAAATAGAAGTGGCAAAGGCCAAACAAGGGGCTTACGATGACTTGAATGGGAGGTTGGACAGTAAGGAGGGAGAGACTGATCTGAACAGGTTGGCAAGGCACAGAGACAGAGATGGGAAGGACGTGCAGCAGGTTAGGGTAATAAAGGTTAGGGATGGAAGTGTGTTGACAGATGCCAGCAATGTGATGGGAAGATGGAAAGAGTACTTTGAAGAGTTGCTGAATGAGGAAAATAAAAGAGAAGGAATTATAGAAGAGGTGACTGCTGTAGACCAGGAAGTAGCAAAGATCAGTAAGGATGAAGTGAGAAGGGCATTGGAGAGGATGAAGAGTGGGAAGGCACTCAGCCCTGATGATATATACCTCTGGAGGTATGGAAGTGTCTAGGAGAGGTAGCTCCTAAACTTGTAAAATTTTGTTTTAACATTCATCTACTTCATAAAATCCTCCACTAGAAACTAAGTGCGCATTTGTTTTTTAAGTGACAAAGGTCAACTAAATATATTTTTTAAATAACTAAAATAATTACATCTCACTTTTTTCCCCATTTGTTTTCATTCTTATGAGAGTTCTCAAAAGCCAGGATTATGAGTTTGATTATATTCAGTTTTCAAAGCGAGACGTCTTTGGTGTCTTCTCTTACTTGCTCTTGGTCTTTTATCAAACTGGTGTTGTTTATTATTAAAGTCACATTTTAATTGTTGTTTACTTTTAGTATCACGCAAAATATATTTTTTCTCAGTAATTTCAAATCTTTCCACATAGCGAACAGATCCTTATTCCTGTAGGGTTTATTTGTAGTATTCCTTTGTTTTCTTCTATCACCTACGTTAGAATTAATTGTCTCAGAAAATAATTGCCAAAACTCAGTATTAATCCTATCCATCTCGACTTCATTATTAACTAGATACAGTTTGTCCACAATTTCTGAGACTACAGATTGAAACTGGTCACATGAGAAAATCTTGGGGAATGTTTCTTACACTCAATTGTTTATCCTGTTGAGATAGTTTGTTTTCGGTCATCAGACAATTTTGACTTTAAACGTTAGAATTAACATTGAATGATCTGGTATTTTACAACGATAGTCCAATAATTCCAAATTAGAAGGGTTTCTATCTAACAGCTCATTTGGACTGTAAATATCCAAATTAAGTGAGGTGGGCAAACCATCATAGGTTGTGTTATGGAAGTAAAATTATTATTCCCCGAAATTCGACCATTGAGGACACAACATTTACTGACCTTCAGAAAGCCAATAAACATTTCTCCTTGTGATTTTACAACATCACCCAAGACACTCAATCTAGGAGTAAGGCCCAAATCGGTGTTAATGATCCAATCACCTAAATTCCCAATCTGGCTGTTGAAACCTCATATGTATACTGCGTCAAATTTAACTAAATTGTACATTCTAACAAAAGAGAATTATATAGTCTCTGTGGATGGATCAGACCACATTGATCCCTCCGGAGGAAGGTAACATGAAACTAAGGCTAGGGAATATTTTGAAATGACATGCCCAAGATGAATGCATATTATGCCCTCATCCGAAGGGTCAACTAAAAGCACCGCAAACTCCTTTAGTGAATCATTTTTTTTTTTTACCATACAACCTCCTGAGCCTTTCGTGGCTCTAATATGAGTCCTCCTATTTTGACCAAACCAAGTATGACTGGTAATATTAACTGTGGTAGGTGAGTTTCATTCAAAGAAATAAAGTCAGGATCAAAACTCCGTAATAATGGATCATCTAAGTTCAGAGTTCAGTTCGGTGCATCCATTTAAGTTCCAGTGCACGAGAGTATAGTGTTTTTCACTTACGGGCTGGGCTACAGAACTTCAGGTGGCTTTAAGGCGCTCCGCAATGACCCCTCCACCGTCGACTGCTCCAGCTCCAGCTCCGAATCCGGCTCCAGCTTCTGTGCCTAGCCTTTTTCGAACTCTCCTGTTGCCCGCAACATAAAACTGATTACCAGGAGGCAACTCGTTCAATAGTGTTCTAAAATTGAGTTCGATGAGGCGCTCAGCATGTGTTTTTGCGGAGCCGATGTACACTCATTTGAACTTTGGGTTGTCTTTGAGCAGTTGTTTCTTGCGGGGTATAGCAACATTTTCTTGTACCAATCTTAATTCCACCTTGATTTCTCCCTCCGCTGCCCTTGGTCCTCTCGACATTCAGAGTCCGCGTGGGTTCCAGCAGTCCATTAGCGAGTAACTCCTTTGCAAGGCCGGAGACGTTTTCGTCGTCACTCGAAAGTAACCCGGTAATAAAAATCGTTACGTCTTGATCGAGGTCTTTACTCTGGATCTGTCGATTTTAGCTTCCAACTATTCGATCCTTATTAAAAGACTAATATCATTTTCTATATTTTGTTGAATATTATCTTGAATTTCAATAGTTTTCAGAGAAAGCTCCTCTTTCAACCAGTCTTTATTTTCAGTGATCATTGTTTGCAATGAGTCCCGCAGACTGTTCACTTTAGAGTCCAATTTTTGCTCAAAGGAGAGCTTTAGCGGGTCGATTTTGGAGTTCAACAACCGTATCTCTTGCCAAGCAGATCAGCATCCTTACGCTCCTTTTGCCTTGTATTTGGCCTGTCTTGAGACATCTTGAGCGCAAACCCACTTTTAGCGAAAAGGTGTTTAATCAATTGACGAAAATTGGTCGTTGCTTGACTCCAGTGTCGCAACCTAAGCCTTTGATTATCGCTCCGCTGTTTATTCACGCTGTACGCAACGTCGTGTCCGGTGAGCTGTGTCCTGTTTACCACTAATGCCTGCCCATTTGTAGAGTTGACCCAATATTCTTGTTAAACATTCTGACAGCAGCCGGAGGGAAGGAGCGACGGAATCCTTTTGCAGGTGGCATATGTATGCAGCTTTGTTCAAGTACTCTGGGTTGACCATCAGTCTACTGGTCCAAAAAGAAAAATTACGAGCATTGTCCTTTTTGCTTATTAGACCATTTGTAAAGCACTTTGTTACAGCACCAGCTGTTGTGAAATGCAATATATAAATAAAGTTGTATTGTATTGTATTGTAAATCAGCCTACTACCACAATGAGGAGGTGATAAAGAATAAAGAAGGTAGTTATGTGATAGTTGTTGGCACAATAGGGGATATGAAAATGACAACATGTAATGTTTATGCTCCCAACAAGGACAGGCCCATTTTCTTTAAAAATATAGCTTCACTTTTGGCAGAAAAGGTGAAAGCAATGATTTTTATAGGGGGTGACATCAATTGTGTTATTGATAGAAGGATGGACAGAATTCCAGCATCAAATGAACCTCGAACCAAAAAAAGTGTAACGCGGCAGGCAATGATGGAGGAACTGGGGTTAACGGAGATTTGGAGGTTTCAACATCCAAGAGAAAGAGAATATATGTTCATGTCTCAGATGCATGGAATCTATTCTAGACTAGACATGTTCGGCTTATCCAAAAACGACCTCTATAGAGTCAAGGATAGGAAAATTGAACCAATCACCATTTCAAAGCACGGTCCTGTTACAATTATATTATGCCTGGGTCCAGGTGATCACTTTAAATATGAGCAACTGAATGTGTCATTATTGATGCACCAGGCAATATGACAAGAAATGCACAGTTTTTATGGAGTACCTATCATTTAATGAAAATGATAATGTATCTCCTTCTGTCCTGTGGGAAGGTCCAAAAGTGGGAATGAGAGAAAAAATAATTGCCATATCTTGAGGATAAAGAAACAGGGGTTAAATAAGCAACATGATCTTGAATCAAAAATGGCAAACTACAAAAAGAGCATGAACAAAATAGGGACACAAACATTTAACCTACTTTGGGAAGCCAAACAGGAATTAGATTACACTACTTATTATAAAGCAGAAGGGGCACTTAGACAGAAACAAACAGAAAATATTATGAAATGGGCAACAGAGACTAGACTCCTTGCTTTTCAGTTGCGTAAGGCTCAATCTAGTCACATTGTGTAAAAAATTAGGCATCTTCTGACCAAACAAATAGTATCACAACCAGACGAGATTGCAGATGCATTTGTAAAGTATTATAAAAGCCTTTATGAATGCCAAAACATAGACAATAAAATTGAAATGCTACAACATTTTTCATGTCTTCCATCCCTGCACTCATGAAATGTCTGCATACATATGGTTCTTTTTCTGGTTCCAAAATTAATGAGAAAAAATCTGAGGCAATGATGTACACAGCTCAATAATATAGTTACATTTCAATACAACAAGGGTTCAGGTACCTGGAGATTAATTTTACGCCAAATCCTGCACAACTATTTAAATTAAATTATGATAATTTAGTAAAACAAAAGAAGACCTAACAAAGTGCAACATACTCCCACTCTCTGTGTTTGGCAAAATAGAAGCAGTCAAATTAAACATATTGCCAACACTCCTATATTTATTTCAGGCTTTGACATATGGGTCCCCATGTCGACCATCTCTGTATTGGACAAATTTATCTCCAGGTTTGTATGGCAAAAAAGGTAAAAAGTATTATGCTCAACAAAGGATAAGGTAGGTGTATTCTTACCTAATTTTAAATATTACTATTGGGCGAGTCAACTCACTGCCATACCCCTATGGATATCCGATAACCAGGATATCAGATGGCTTCAAATAGAGCAGAAGTCAGTGCCAAGTCATGGCCTGAAATGCCTGTCTTTTTTTGAGTAAGAAAATGTAGAATAAGTTTAGAATAGATAATACATGGATTAGGCACACCTTGAGGGTTTGGTATACAGTCAGGACAAAATTGGAGGAGCAAGGTCTATATCCCGTGCCATGTTGGTGGTTGGGAATATAGACTTTATGCCATCAGTGTTGGACAGAAGATTCAAGAGGTGGGAATGCAATGGTCTGAAGATAATTGATCAACTATTTGATGGCAACAAATTGAAATCCTTCTCCCAGTTGCAGAGCCTGTTCACAATACCACCAAAATATTTGTTTCATTACTTACAAATTAGGCACTATATTCAGACTAACAAAGAAAGGGACAAACTAAAAAGAGACCCCTTAAGTGTGGAAAAATACTTCATTATGGTTACTAGACATAATATTCCCACTAAAAAACATCTCTCTCGTATATAGCCTGACAGCTGATATGTCACACAATACGCATGAGGTAAAAGAGAAATGGCAATTAGAAATGAATGTGATAATAGAGGATAACGTTTTGAATTGCCACTCAGGGGTCACTAGAAATTTGTGGAAAGAATTTGACTGGAAAACAAAAATTTGGTTCTTTAGGACTCCTTTGGTAATTTCAACATTTAGTAAAGAACCAAAATTTCCACTTTGTTGGAGAAATTGTAAAGGGATTGGTGATCACTCACGTCTTCTGGAACTGTCCCATACTGACAAGATTTTGGAATGATGCAAAGCGGGAGATGGTGAAGATATTGGACATTAATATCCATATGAGTCCCATGTTATGTATACTAGGTGTATATTACGTATACTAACAAGTGGACACCAGAGATACGACGGGGGAGAACATACAAATTCCACACAGGAAGGCCGGAGCCGGAATCGATTCCACAAGCTCTGCACTGTGAGGCCATCGTGCTAACCAGTCGCCACCGTGCCACCCGCCTCAAAAATATAAATTTTTAAATTCATTCCTTTTTGACCGTGTTAGTAAAAACTGGGCATAATCTTTGAAGAGGCAAAATATTTGTGGACCATCAACCAAGTTAGCTGGGAAAAGCTACAGCTTTCTGGTGACCAGAATGGTATACGAAGTCTTGGAAAATAATGAATATATATCATATTACTTTAAAAAAAAAATTCATTTAGTTTTATTTTTTTACCCCAGAATGACTGTATTTCTGTTGCTGTATTTCTGTTGAGTTGCAGGCCACAAAAACGGATGACTGTTTCGTGCGAAGAGAACCATTAGGAGTTGTGCTTATCATTGGGACATGGAATTACCCTCTGCAGCTACTTATCTTACCCATGGTTGGAGCCATTGCAGCAGGTATGATGTAGAGCCATATAATTAAAACACAATTTCATTGATAAGTCTAGGTCAGACCTCAAATAGTGCTGGCTGGTTCCTTGGTTGGCCACGGGGAACATGCTTTGATTTTTTTCCGTACTGCAGTAAAGTACAATTTTGCATTCACAACAGTGGGGCCAGTGGTGCTCTCATCAGTGTGTATGCAGAGTGTATTCTCTCACACACAGCGCAGCACATGAGATATAAAGTGCAGTGACCAAACCCTTATTAGACACATTGGAAAAATATTTATCAGTAATGAAAATAAGACACTGAACTGAACAAAAATTCCTTTGGTTCCATTAAAATTACTTAATCTGTACATCTACATTGGTTGCAGAGGGTTCTACAGTAATTGAGCACTCACACACCTGCCAAAAGCGGGTTCAAATTCGTTTAGGTGGGTATTTATAAAACCGCCTGTTTGGCCGATGATGAATGAGAAAATTGTGTTGAGACCGCAGACAATGTGATTTCTTGATTGTCAAAACATTTTATTTTATTTTTTTAATAAGACTCTTATCCCCCAAAGCTCACCAATCATATGCATCACTTCTGTGTCACGCAGACGCGCATACTTCTGGAAGTCCTTCAGCTACTCGCAAACAATAGGTGCTTGCACTACACCACGCAGCCAGGGGCATGGTGGTATTATTTTGTTTATAATTTCATGACCGTGAAGGGGACTCAAATAGACATTGACATTTTTAAGTAAGCTTCAGATGACACCAAGGCACTTCACAGCTACTCCCTATTTCTATGCGGCTGCTGTAACATCATGAAAGAGCTGGAGTATGTGCAGGAACTAGACATGCGTGCGAACATGAGGGCAATCTTGGCCAAGTTGCCCTATAAATTAAGAGAACGTTGGCGTGGCAAGGCTCATGACATCATGGTATCGACATGTTACAGAGCGGGATTTGTTGACATGGTACAATTCACACGTAAGAATTCTTTCGGACGCCTTCTTTGGAGTTCTGCATGACTACAGCCCTAACTCAACATCAATAAGTCGAGGCAAGTCACATCGGGGCAGTAGAGTGAAGGGGAACGTGGTGGCCAGTACAGTGACTGAGACAAATCCTCGCAAGGTTAAGCAGCCACACTATGAAAATGGTCTCTGTGTTTGCTGCTCAATGGAACATTTGCTGGAAAATTGCAACCAGTTCGGAGAAAAGAAACACATGGACAAACTTTTTTTATTGAAGAAAAGACAATTATGTTTTGACTGCCTTCGTTATCGACATATTAGCCGTGACTGTGATGCAAGATTGAAATGCGACATTTGCAAGCAAAACAATCCAACAGTGTTGCACATAAATCGTCAGGCAACTGCTCCTGAACAAGAGTTGGAAACACCAGAGCTCATTCCCTATTTCCCACACAACTTGTGGACATACAGGGGCCGGTAATATTCGCACCATGTTGCCAGTGCTTACCGTTAAAGTAAGGGCTGCCAAGGGTGACTGTGTGATCTTAACATATGCATTCTTGGATCCGGGCACCACCGGAACATTTTGCTCTGAACAGCCGATGCATCGCTTGAACCTCCCTGGAAAGAGAACCCAAGTCCTGCTCCAAACAATGGGTCAAAGAAAGATGAGTACTGCTTTTTCACTGTTTAATCTCGAGGTGGCCAGCCTGGAAAGCTCACAGTTCCATCCACTTCCGGAAGTGATTACACAAAAACAAATGCCAGTCACCACAGACAATTAAGACCTCCTTAAATGGCCATATTTGTCAGGTGTACAGATGCCATCCATTCAAGCCAAGGTCGACCTGTTGATCAGTATCAATGCACCCAAGCTATTGGAGCCAAGGGGAGTTATTAACAGTCAAGGAAATCGTCTGTATGCTGTCAAAACTGTGCTCGGCTGGGTTGTTAATGGCCCACTGGATGTGATTAGTAGGATGGAAGCTTCCGCTATATCTGTAAATAGAATTGGTGTCAGCAGGCTGGAGGAGCTGCTGATGAACCAGTATAATCATGATGTCTTTGAGAAGCACATGGAAAAACAGAAAATGTCAAGACAAGACCAACAGATTTCAACATAATGGAAACATCTGCCAAGTTACAGAATGAGATGGGCATCAAAGCTGTGACCTCAAGCATTGCAGATCCGACAGAGAGAGATGTGGAAGTACAGTGAATGAAGAAAGCAGTTGAATCGTTGATGGAGGAAAATGAACAGAAGGACCATAAGATTTAGGAACTAAAACAGTCATTGATGAGGTACAAGAAAGATCAGGACATGGTGATGTCAGTTCAAGGGAAAAACGAAAATCCTACTGGTAATGCATGTGCGGAATCTAATGCAAATGGTTCCGCTTCATGCTGGTTGTCAAACCATTTGCCTGTAGACACAAATGAATTTAATGATGAAGAGCAAGGAAAGAACACAGATGAACTGGAGATACTCAGTGGTCTGTGTGGGGATGGTTCACCCTCATCCATACCTTCTGATCCTGACCAGGTCACAGAGTATGTGGCTACAGATGTAGACGGCAGTCAAGATACAGGTCAGTCTGTCAGCCATGATCTTGTAGAAAGGAGCAAGGGTGAAGCGAACACTCGTGAAGATATCATTCAAACGGATGAGAAGCCACCAATAAGTCCTGCAGCAGCCTCGTTCGTCACCACAGAGGAAGACAGCTTTTGGTTCAAAGAGGCCCACTCATCTCTTGGAAAGGGATTCTTCAAGCTGCGTGGGGGATAGAGGACCGGGGGTTCCCGGAAAATTGCTAAGACTGAAGACCAAGGCACAGATTTGACCAGGCTACCTCAGAGTTTGGCTGTCAGTGGACGGCACTCATGTGCTTTCCACCACTCCGGAGGGCAAGAAAAGGTCTAAAGGAATTAAACTATTTGGCAAGCCTAAGCAAGGCCAGTCCACAGCATTTGGTTTGAATGACAAGCCGCCAGTTGGAGATTATGAGAGGGGCGGAGTGCGATCCATGGCTGGACCCAGACAGGGTTGGTCCCTTGATTTCCAGCGGGTCAACAGTTACGTGGACGCTCCCATTGCATGCCGGTCAACGGAACAGGTGTGGGAACGGCTACAAGAGCAAGGTTTTGGTCTTTACGTGAACATGGCACGTGTGTGGATCTCCTCAGGACAGGCATAGCTTCAGGCTTCCCAGCTAGACCTGGAGAGGGAGCTGAGCATTGAACACCCACTCCACAGGAAGAGGCTGCAGCTGGCTCAGCAGGCTTTGGCTCAAAAGAAAAGAACAGTGTTTCCCCTGCAGATATTTCTCAGTGGACCAACTACGGGGTCATGGAGTGGCTGCGCTCTGCCCACCTGGCTGGATGCGCTCCCAACCTGAGAGGCAGCGGCCTGGACGGGGGTTTAATGGTGCTAGAGCCAAGGTGTAACGCCCTCCGCAGGCACGACAAACACAAATGGTTTTCTTTTGGATTACGGGTTTAATGAAGGCGTCTTATTCCATCACACCGTGAAAACTGTACACAAATAAATAATACAACTGACATGTTACATTCATAAAAACAACAACGTAACTTACAATGTCACATACTGAAAACTATACAAACGAAAAAAATACCTCCTTTACTGCTGCCGCAAATGAGGGAATTCAAGGGTGAATTGTTGAGGTGATCACTTGTCCTCCTAGTCTCTATTCTTAATAAATGTTGACTGAAGTGACCGCAGGTTCAAACCAGTTGATCACCTGTGCACGTGTGGGGCCAAAACCAGGAAGTATTTATAGGGAAACGGAAGGCAAGGGCGTGTCCTCCAAACAATGCGATACTATGTATATAATTAAATGCAAATACTAATATGTAAATTTGTAAAGTGCATCGATTAAATATACATATAATCAATTATAAATGACTGAAAATGAACAAATAAATTAAATCCATGCCCAATTATGGCTACATTTATACGCCCATCAAATTACACAAACAAAATTTCTTATGAATGTACTATAATATAGCATGTTGAGCTGTTTTTCAAATGTAGGTTCTTAACAGTTAAGTATTATATTGACTTCATAATAATGTTCTAGTCTGCTTCTATCAAAGTGACCACCTTGTGTTTGGGTCTCTCCAGATATACTGTACGAGTTGTTGTTTTCCCTTTACTATCATATGAGGTGTGGCAAACCAGTAGCTTTAGATTTCTGACAATACCATCTTGACCTGGGTAGACTTCAGTGACTCTTGCTAGTTTCCATTCGTTGCGTAGTGTCTCTTCATCTTGAAGAAGGACTATGTCATTTACTTTAGAGTTCCTTCTGGTTTCACACCACTTCTGCCTTTGTTGCAGGTTGAGAAGATATTCTTTTCGCCATCTTTTCCAAAACTCATTAGCCAAATACTGTACTCGGCGCCACATCTTTTGTAGGTAGAGATCTTGCTTGACGAATTCTCCAGGTGGGGGTAGAATAATTATTGACTTCATAGTTAGAATGTGGTTTGGGGTTAATGGTTCAGGGCCAATTTGAGGTGTTACAACAGCAAATATATAGATCACATAGATGCGGTGGCGTAATGTAGCCATTAATATATAACATTAGCAGCAGACACTCATAAAAAGCATGCAAATATACACAGTACAAATGTATATACACAGGTCCCCAAGTATATACACACTTACATCCCACAACATATACAAGTGTAAGGAAACACTCCTAATGCCTGTCTATGGTACAGAGGGGAAATGAATAAAAACATTCAAATGATATAAAATACTGAAAGATTGAAAATACTGCAATGATAAAAGTACTGGAATGGTAAGAGTACTGAAATGATAGAAAAATACTGCAATGATAGAAAATACTGCAATGATAAAATATACTGCAATGATAAAATATACTGCAATGATAAAATATACTGCAATGACAAAAGTACTGTAGTGGTAAAAGTACTGCAATGATAAAAAAAATACTGCAATGATAAAAGTACTGTAATAGTGAAAGTACTGCAATGATAGAAATACTGCAGTGATAAAAGTACTGTAATAAGAATACTGTAATGGTAAACGAAATTCAGCGTTGATCAGTATTTAAGTACAGCATTGGATAAAGCCCAGTAGTAGGTATTCTAGGACTGCACAATTGCACTAATGCCCCTCGTTTGTAGGCCTGACCTAATGTTCTTGTGAAAAAGTCTGACAGCTGCCAGCAGAAAGGAGCGGCGAAATCTCTTTTGTACAGCGAGGGTGTAACAGTCTATCACTGAAGGAGCTGTGGAGTGTTCTAAGCGTGTCATTTAGTGGGTGGGCTGGGTTGTCCAGCATTGACAGTTTTGCCGTCATCCTCCTGCCCCCCAGCAGACATTCAGAAAAAACATGAAAATATACACAGTATATACATATATACACAGATCCCCATGTATATACACAGTTACATCCCACATCATATACAAGTGTAAGGAAACACTCCTAATGTCTGTCCATGGTACAGAGGGGAAATAAATAAAAACGCTGCAATGATAAAAAATACTGAATGATAGCAAATCCAGCAATTATAAAAATACTGCAATGATAAAAGCACTGTAATAATAGAAAATACTGCAATGATAAAAGTCCTGTAATAGTAAAAGTACTGCAATGATAGAAAGTACTGCAATGATAAAAGTATTGTAATGGTAAAAGTACTGCAATGATAAAAAAAATACTGCAATGATAGAAAATACTGCAATGATAAAAGTACTGAAATAGTAGAAGTACTGCAATGATAGAAAATACTGCAATGATAAAAGTACTGTAATAGTAAAAGTACTGCAACAATAGAAAAATACTGCAATGATAAAAGTACTGTAGTGGTAAAAGTACTGCAATGATAGAAATACTGCAGTGATAAAAGTACTGTAATGATAAGACGAAATACAGCATTGGTCAATATTTAAGTACAGCATTGGAAAAAGCACAGCAGTAGTGTGTATTGCATTCTAGGACTGCACAATTGCACTAATGGCCGCCCGTTTGTAGGCCTGACCAAATGTTCTTGTTAAAAAGTCTGACAGCAGCCGGCAGGAAGGAGCGGCAAAATCTCTCTTTGGCATTCGTTTTCCAAGATGGCGGCGCGCATGGACGCAGCGGCTAACAGCTCCCCCTCACAGTGCTCCTTTTTACTTTTTATTAGTGTTTGCTTGCTCTTATTGGCATCAACTGAGGCACAACAAAGATATACCCGCCAAGACATCGTGAACATTGGATATCGATGCGAAATAACCATCACAGAGGAATTTTGCTATGATCGCAAAATTCCGAACGAACTGGCGAGGCTGCCCGGCTCACCATGGCTGGTCATCGGGGCCGGGAGGCGGCGCAGGCGACGCAGAGAGAGGAAGCAGAAGCGAGGCTGCAGGTCCGGTGTCTTGCAACGGCTGCGACGGCAGCCCCATAGGCAACCACTACCGAGTCTGCACCTCACCAACGCCAGATCCGTGGTCCACAAAATCGACGACCTGGGATTACAAATCCTGGGAAACCGCTATGTGCGCGATAGCAGTGTGATCGTCGTCACGGAAACCTGGCTGCACGCAGACGTCCCCGACGCTAGCATCCAGCTGGCCGGGCGCTCGCTACATCGAGCGGATCGGACGAGGGACACCGGTAAGAGGAGGGGCGGGGGGCTCTGTGTTTACGTGCATGAGAACTGGTGCGGCGATAGCACGATCGTCGAGAAGCACTCTTCCCCCAACATCGAGTTCATGTCCGTTAAATGCCGGCCTTATTTTCTCCCGAGGGAGCTAACGGTAGTGATTGTCACAGCTGTTTACATCCCTCCCGACGCTAGCACTAGCACGGCGCTCTCGCTACTCGCGTGCGTCATCAATAAACATCAGCGGGCCCACCCCGATGGCGTTCACGTAGTAGCGGGAGACTTTAATAAGGCCAATTTAAAGACTGTACTCCCAGAGTTTCACCAGCATGTCAAGTGCCCAACGAGGGGAGACAACACTCTCGACCATGTGTACTCGAACATCAAGCACGCATACAGAGCCCTCCCACTCGCCCCTCTCGGCCAGTCAGACCACCTGTCCTTGCAGCTCGCACCTGCGTACACCCCTCTCAGGCGCAGATTCAGGCCTACCACAAAGACTGTGAAAACCTGGCGTGACGACGCCATGAGTGAATTACAGGACTGCTTTCATGACACAAACTGGGACCTCTTTGATCATCAGGACCTTGATGTCTACACGCATTGTGTACTGGACTACATCAAGTTCTGCATGGAAACTGTGTCCCAACATAAGACTATACGGACCTTTCCAAATGCGAAGCCCTGGATGTCCAGCAGGGTTCGCTCTCTCCTCAAGGCCCGTGACGCTGCCTTCAGGTCAGGCGACAAAGCCCAGTACAGGGTGGCTCGTGCTGACCTGAGCAAAGGCATCAAGCTAGCCAAGGCAACCTACAAGGGGAGGCTGGAGGCCCACCTTGCCAGTAACAGGCCACGGGAGGTGTGGCAGGGTCTACGGAGCATCACCAACTTCCGTGGCAGCAGCACGACCTCTGTAGACCCGAGTGCATCGCTGGCAGAGGAGCTTAACTGCTTCTTCGCTCGCTTTGACTCGCCCCAACCGTCACACCCCCGCACTTCAAGCTCCAACTCCCCCCCACTCATCGTAGAGGAACACGATGTGAGGCGCGCGCTCCTGGCGGTCAACCCCAGGAAAGCTACTGGACCCGACGGAATACCAGGCAAGGTCCTCAGAGCATGTGCCCACCAACTGTCACATGTTTTCTGCAGGATCTTCAACCGCTCCCTGGCTCAGGCAGTCATCCCCTCCTGCTTGAAAACTTCCACCATTATTCCTGTCCCCAAAAAGTCACCAGCCGTCCACCTGAATGACTACCGTCCTGTTGCTCTCACACCAGTCATTATGAAGTGCTTCGAGAGGCTGGTTCTCCAGCACATCAGGGACTGCCTTCCTCCCACTCTGGACCCCTACCAGTTTGCATACCGGGCTAACAGATCCACTGAGGACGCCATCGACACTGCTCTGCATGTTGTGCTGGGCCACCTGGAACGACAGCAGAGCTATGCAAGGATGCTCTTTGTGGACTACAGCTCGGCATTCAACACGATCATCCCAGACATCCTCGTCGCCAAACTGGACACTCTCGGCCTCCCTGCCCTCACACGCATCTGGATTAAGGACTTTCTGACCAACTGTTCGACCTGTTGCCCTCTGGCAGGCGCTACAGATGCATCAAATCAAGGACCAATAGACTGAGAAACAGTTTCTTTCCGAGAGCCATCTCCATACTGAACTCTCACACACACACGAGACCACCCTAACCTCGCAAAACAGCATTGTGATGTGTTTCTATATGCCCTATTCAGTACTGAATTCCATTGCACTGTCTTCTTTATTTATCTAATTTATATATTTGTCTGTATTATTGTTGTATTGCACTGGAGAGGGGAGCCCTCTAATCTCGTTGCACACTTGAGTACAATGACAATAAAGGGATTTCTATTCTATTCTATTCTATTCTACAGCGAGGGTGTAACAGTCTATCACTGAAGGAGCTGGGGAGTATTCTAAGAGTGTCATTTAGTGGCAAAACTGTCATCAATGCTGGACAACCCAGCATTGATGACAGTTTTGTCGTCATCCTCCTGCCCCCCACTGAGTCCACAGAATCCAGGGAGCAGCCCAGGACAGAGCGGGCCCTCCTCACTAGTTTGTCCAGTCTCTTTTTGTCCCGGCCCGAATACCACTCCATAGAAAATAACCGGTGAAACCACCAAGTCATAGAAGATCCTGAGGAGTGTCCCCGAACGCCAAAGGACCTCAGCCTCCTGAGTAGGAAGAGTCTGCTCTGACCCTTCCTATAGAGAGCGTCTGTGTTGTCGCTCCAGTCCAGTTTATTGTTCTGATGAACACCCAGGTACTTGTAAGTTGAGGACCTCTCAACGTCTGTTCCCTGGATATTCACTGGTGCAGGTGGAGAGTGCCGACGCTTGCAGAAATCCACCACCAGCTCTTTGGATTTCCCAGCGTTGATTTGGAGGCGGTTCTGCTGACACCAGTCCACAAAACCCTGCGTAACCCCTATGTACTCCCGATCAGCTCCGTCAGTGATGAGGCCAACAATTGCAGAGTCATCAGAGAACTTCTGCAGGTGACAGGTGGAGGAATTGTATTTGTAGTCCGAGGTGTAGAGAGTGAACAGGAAGGTAGCCAGAACAGTTCCCTGTGGCGCTCCCGTGCTGCAGAGGAGCACGTCAGACACACAGTCCTGTGTTCTCACGTACTGTGGCCGGTTTGTGAGGTAGTCGTGGATCCATGTGATGAGGTGGTGGGCCACTCCCGCCTGCTCCAGCTTGTCTCCCAATAGGGTGGGCTGGATGGTGTTGAAAGCACTGGAGAAATCAAAGAACATGATCCTCACCGTGCCCCCCGCCTTCTCCAGGTGGGAGAGTGATGTGTGGAACAGGTAGATGATGGCATCATCCACACTGAAGCCAGGCTTGTATGCAAACTGGTGTGGGTCCATTGAGGAGCTGACCAGGCGGCGCAGATGGACGAGGACCAGTCTCTCCAGGGTCTTCATCAGATGAGACGTCAGCGCCACTGGTCTGAAGTTGTTGAGCTCCTTCGGATGGGGGGTCTTTGGAACCGGAACAAGGCAGGATGTTTTCCACAGCTGGGGGACTCTGCCCAGCTTCAGGCTCAGGTTGAACATGTGCTGGACAATTCCACACAGCTGGTCTGCGCAGGATTTGAGGAGCTGGGAGATAATCCCATCTGGACCTGCTGCCTTCCTCGCCTTCATCTTCCTCAGTTGGTTCTTCACCTGATATGTTGTGAGGAACAACAAACCTGATCAAACCTATTGGAAAATAGGTTCAACTCATTTGCCCACTGAAGCCCCCGCCCCTTCTGGGTCTTACCTGGTCATCCATGGCCTGAGATGGTCTTCAGGCCCCTCCAGACATCCCTGGCATTGTTCCGCTGCAGTTGTTCCAACATCCGCATCCTGTAGGACTTTTTCCTCTCTCTTATCCTCCTTCTCAGCTGACGTTGCACTCTCTTCAGCTCCTCCTTGTCGCCTGACACAAAAGCCCTCTTTTTCTCCTTCATGAGAGCTTTAATGTCCGGTGTGATCCAGGGTTTGTTGTTGGAGAAACATCTTACAGTCCTGGTGGGAATGGTGTTCTCCATGCAGAAATTAATAGTCTGTTATCGTGTCTGTTAGACCATTAATGTCCTCCCCGTGGGCTTCGCTGAATACCTCCCACACAGTTGTATTGAAACAGTCCTTTAAGGCCTCCTCGGCTTCTCCAGACCATCTCTGAACTGTGCGTGTCACAGCTGGCTGCCTGCGGACCAGAGGTTTGTACACAGGCAGAAGAGCAACCAAGTTGTGGTCAGCATTGCCCATCGTGGGGGGGCAGAGGTGTGTAAGCCTCCTTGGTGTTGGCATAGAAAAGGTCCAATATTTTATTGTCTCTGGTGTGGCAGCTTACATATTGTGTGAATGAAGGCAGAGAGGAGGAAGGAGAAGCATGATTGAAGTCACCAGAGATAAGGAGCAGGGCATTTGGGTGCTGTGTTTGTAGCCTGCTCACAGCTGCAGTCAGTACGTCACAGGCTGTCTCACTGTTAGCAGAGGGTGGCACGTACGCCGTCACCGCGATCACATGACTGAACTCTCGCAGTAAATAGTACGGACGGATGCTAACCGCTATCAGCTCAATGTCCCGACTGCAAAGTTAATCCTTAACAGTTATGTGCCCAGGGTTACACCATCTATCATTAACAAACACAGCCAGCCCTCCTCCTTTCCTCTTACCGCTCTCCTGTGTCCTGTCCGCACATAGGATTTGGAAGCCGTCCAATTCCACAACGGCATCCGGCGTTAGCTCTGTTAGCCACTACTCCGTGAACATCAGCAAGCTAGCCTCCCGGAAATTCCTCTCGTGCCGGGTTAGCACTGTTAGCTCGTCCATTTTATTGGGAAGGGATCTAACATTCCCCATAATAACGGACGGGAGGACGGGGTGGTATCGTCTCCTCCTTGCCTGGCGTTTAGCCCCTGTACGACATCCCCGTCTCTTCCTCCTCAGCTCGCGGGGGATATCGAGTCTCGCTCCGGGAGCCGGCGCGGAGTTAGCACGGAGTGCTAACAGCTGATCTCTTCTGTACACGATCAATCCGTAGCTCCGAGTTTCGTCTCCGGACACGATCGCGCAAAAAACAGCCCCCAACAGCAGTAAAACCACTGCAAGTTGAATGTCCATTGCTGCAATGAGGTAAAATAAAACAGGGTAAAGGGAAAAAACACATGAAAAAGGCTCAATAGTGAACCGTGCTGCTGTAAACAGGCAGCCACTCACGCGGCGCCGGAAGCGGAAAAATATTGTTCTCTTTTAGCTTTGACAAGAACTTTAGGTCATCTTGTGAGATGGGATTATCTTCCTTTGCTTTCTGAGAAGTCGCACTCATTTCTGTAGCTGTCACTACTTTAACTTCTAATCTGTTGTCGTAGTGCACTTTTGTGCGGAGGCTGGTAGAAGACTCCACATTTGGTGTCACTTGTCTCACTTCCATACGATGACTTGTTCCAATGGCATCGCCGTAGTCCACATAGGGACTTCCACATCCCACAATGCTCCATCCTATATCTGTACATTGTGAATAGGGCTGGTTTACTTTGCGAGATACAACTTTTCTAGGTTGGGTTTTGCATTCTCATTTGTGGGGATGTGATCTCTGTTGCTGGGATAAACTCCCTAGTATACGATGATGGTAGGGAGATCTTCTTTCTTGAGTGGTAGCCACGGACTTGCAAATTGTTCACCTTTTGTGCATTAACTGTCGAAGTTGTCGTCATTGTGGTGAGCTTGAGCTTTATCTGGTCTTTACTGGCTTTCAATTTGTTAGCAACATCACTGAGAATAAAGGTTGAATCGCTCGGAGAATCTCGCAGCGCATACACCAGGACTTCTTCTGCTGGGCAGGTTGTAGATGAGAGCCAGACCGGAATTATTGCAGAGGTAATTTTGCCAATCTCACCAACAATAGCTCTATGTGTGATATAGCAACTGTAGTTGTTCTTTCAGGGGGCGTACATGTAGGTTCCTCTTGACTTTGTTTCTCTTTGGCTTGTGTTAACTTTGTGTCCCACTTGGCTCTGTCCTCGTGAAGCCAAGTAGGTGCCGCTTGTGGCACACATCTCACTCACTTCTATTGCTACATTTCTTGGAATGGTGGCCAGGGTTGAGACAACCAAAACACAACTTATTTTCTTTGACGAAGCTTATTTTTTCTTGAACCTCCTCCTTTATGAACTTTCTACACTTGGGCAAGGTGTGTCCATTTTTCTTACAAAAGACACATGCAATTACTTCCTTTTCATCTACGCTTGAAGCCAGAACCTTTGCTCCCAATTTGAGGTGTTACAACAGCAAATATATAGATCACATAGATGCGGTGGCGTAATGTAGACATTAATATATAACATTAGCAGCAGACACTCATAAAAAGCATGCAAATATACACAGTACAAATGTATATACACAGGTCCCCAAGTATATACACACTTACATCCCACAACATATACAAGTGTAAGGAAACACTCCTAATGCCTGTCTATGGTACAGAGGGGAAATGAATAAAAACATTCAAATGATATAAAATACTGAAAGATTGAAAATACTGCAATGATAAAAGTACTGGAATGGTAAGAGTACTGAAATGATAGAAAAATACTGCAATGATAGAAAATACTGCAATGATAAAATATACTGCAATGATAAAATATACTGCAATGACAAAAGTACTGTAGTGGTAAAAGTACTGCAATGATAAAAAAAATACTGCAATGATAAAAGTACTGTAATAGTGAAAGTACTGCAATGATAGAAATACTGCAGTGATAAAAGTACTGTAATAAGAATACTGTAATGGTAAACGAAATTCAGCGTTGATCAGTATTTGCTGCCAGGATGGCCGAGTGGTCTAAGGCGCCGCGTTCCGGACGCAGTCTCCCCAGGAGGCCTGGGTTCGAATCTCGTGGCTGCCAGGATGGCCGAGTGGTCTAAGGCGCCGCGTTCAGGACCCAGTCTCCCCAGGAGGCCTGGGTTCGAATCTCGAATTTCCCCATTGTGGGACTAATAAAGGCATTATTATTATTATTATTATTATTATTGTATTTAAGTACAGCATTGGATAAAGCCCAGTAGTAGGTATTCTAGGACTGCACAATTGCACTAATGCCCCTCGTTTTTAGGCCTGACCTAATGTTCTTGTGAAAAAGTCTGACAGCTGCCAGCAGAAAGGAGCGGCGAAATCTCTTTTGTACAGCGAGGGTGTAACAGTCTATCACTGAAGGAGCTGTGGAGTGTTCTAAGCGTGTCATTTAGTGGGTGGGCTGGGTTGTCCAGCATTGACAGTTTTGCCGTCATCCTCCTGCCCCCCAGCAGACATTCAGAAAAAACATGAAAATATACACAGTATATACATATATACACAGATCCCCATGTATATACACAGTTACATCCCACATCATATACAAGTGTAAGGAAACACTCCTAATGTCTGTCCATGGTACAGAGGGGAAATAAATAAAAACGCTGCAATGATAAAAAATACTGAATGATAGCAAATCCAGCAATTATAAAAATACTGCAATGATAAAAGCACTGTAATAATAGAAAATACTGCAATGATAAAAGTCCTGTAATAGTAAAAGTACTGCAATGATAGAAAGTACTGCAATGATAAAAGTATTGTAATGGTAAATGTACTGCAATGATAAAAAAAATACTGCAATGATAGAAAATACTGCAATGATAAAAGTACTGAAATAGTAGAAGTACTGCAATGATAGAAAAGACTGCAATGATAAAAGTACTGTAATAGTAAAAGTACTGCAACAATAGAAAAATACTGCAATGATAAAAGTACTGTAGTGGTAAAAGTACTGCAATGATAGAAATACTGCAGTGATAAAAGTACTGTAATGATAAGAATACTGTAATGGTAAACGAAATACAGCATTGGTCAATATTTAAGTACAGCATTGGAAAAAGCACAGCAGTAGTGTGTATTGCATTCTAGGACTGCACAATTGCACTAATGGCCGCCCGTTTGTAGGCCTGACCAAATGTTCTTGTTAAAAAGTCTGACAGCAGCCGGCAGGAAGGAGCGGCAAAATCTCTCTTTTGTACAGCGAGGGTGTAACAGTCTATCACTGAAGGAGCTGGGGAGTATTCTAAGAGTGTCATTTAGTGGCAAAACTGTCATCAATGCTGGACAACCCAGCATTGATGACAGTTTTGTCGTCATCCTCCTGCCCCCCACTGAGTCCACAGAATCCAGGGAGCAGCCCAGGACAGAGCGGGCCCTCCTCACTAGTTTGTCCAGTCTCTTTTTGTCCCGGCCCGAATACCACTCCATAGAAAATAACCGGTGAAACCACCAAGTCATAGAAGATCCTGAGGAGTGTCCCCGAACGCCAAAGGACCTCAGCCTCCTGAGTAGGAAGAGTCTGCTCTGACCCTTCCTATAGAGAGCGTCTGTGTTGTCGCTCCAGTCCAGTTTATTGTTCTGATGAACACCCAGGTACTTGTAAGTTGAGGACCTCTCAACGTCTGTTCCCTGGATATTCACTGGTGCAGGTGGAGAGTGCCGACGCTTGCAGAAATCCACCACCAGCTCTTTGGATTTCCCAGCGTTGATTTGGAGGCGGTTCTGCTGACACCAGTCCACAAAACCCTGCGCAACCCCTATGTACTCCCGATCAGCTCCGTCAGTGATGAGGCCAACAATTGCAGAGTCATCAGAGAACTTCTGCAGGTGACAGGTGGAGGAATTGTATTTGTAGTCCGAGGTGTAGAGAGTGAACAGGAAGGTAGCCAGAACAGTTCCCTGTGGCGCTCCCGTGCTGCAGAGGAGCACGTCAGACACACAGTCCTGTGTTCTCACGTACTGTGGCCGGTTTGTGAGGTAGTCGTGGATCCATGTGATGAGGTGGTGGGCCACTCCCGCCTGCTCCAGCTTGTCTCCCAATAGGGTGGGCTGGATGGTGTTGAAAGCACTGGAGAAATCAAAGAACATGATCCTCACCGTGCCCCCCGCCTTCTCCAGGTGGGAGAGTGATGTGTGGAACAGGTAGATGATGGCATCATCCACACTGAAGCCAGGCTTGTATGCAAACTGGTGTGGGTCCATTGAGGAGCTGACCAGGCGGCGCAGATGGACGAGGACCAGTCTCTCCAGGGTCTTCATCAGATGAGACGTCAGCGCCACTGGTCTGAAGTTGTTGAGCTCCTTCGGATGGGGGGTCTTTGGAACCGGAACAAGGCAGGATGTTTTCCACAGCTGGGGGACTCTGCCCAGCTTCAGGCTCAGGTTGAACATGTGCTGGACAATTCCACACAGCTGGTCTGCGCAGGATTTGAGGAGCTGGGAGATAATCCCATCTGGACCTGCTGCCTTCCTCGCCTTCATCTTCCTCAGTTGGTTCTTCACCTGATATGTTGTGAGGAACAACAAACCTGATCAAACCTATTGGAAAATAGGTTCAACTCATTTGCCCACTGAAGCCCCCGCCCCTTCTGGGTCTTACCTGGTCATCCATGGCCTGAGATGGTCTTCAGGCCCCTCCAGACATCCCTGGCATTGTTCCGCTGCAGTTGTTCCAACATCCGCATCCTGTAGGACTTTTTCCTCTCTCTTATCCTCCTTCTCAGCTGACGTTGCACTCTCTTCAGCTCCTCCTTGTCGCCTGACACAAAAGCCCTCTTTTTCTCCTTCATGAGAGCTTTAATGTCCGGTGTGATCCAGGGTTTGTTGTTGGAGAAACATCTTACAGTCCTGGTGGGAATGGTGTTCTCCATGCAGAAATTAATAGTCTGTTATCGTGTCTGTTAGACCATTAATGTCCTCCCCGTGGGCTTCGCTGAATACCTCCCACACAGTTGTATTGAAACAGTCCTTTAAGGCCTCCTCGGCTTCTCCAGACCATCTCTGAACTGTGCGTGTCACAGCTGGCTGCCTGCGGACCAGAGGTTTGTACACAGGCAGAAGAGCAACCAAGTTGTGGTCAGCATTGCCCATCGTGGGGGGGCAGAGGTGTGTAAGCCTCCTTGGTGTTGGCATAGAAAAGGTCCAATATTTTATTGTCTCTGGTGTGGCAGCTTACATATTGTGTGAATGAAGGCAGAGAGGAGGAAGGAGAAGCATGATTGAAGTCACCAGAGATAAGGAGCAGGGCATTTGGGTGCTGTGTTTGTAGCCTGCTCACAGCTGCAGTCAGTACGTCACAGGCTGTCTCACTGTTAGCAGAGGGTGGCACGTACGCCGTCACCGCGATCACATGACTGAACTCTCGCAGTAAATAGTACGGACGGATCTGTCGTGTTCCATTTTCCTCTTGGATTCTCAACTTCGCCTTGCTTAATTGACATTAGAGAGGTGATTGGACGACAGACAATCTTAACTTCTTTCTTTAGGAATGCAACAAACTGACTGAAGGTGGGAATATGTCCATTTTGTTCTTCCATTTCCACCAATATACGATTCCACCTAGCCATCAACCAGTAATGCAATTTAGAAAGAATCTCCCTGTTCTCGTTGCAGTCGTTCAACAATTCCAGAGCCTTTATGTGGGTCATTGCGGCCTCACAACTGCGAAGAAAATCTGTAAAGCTTTTGAGCTTGAAGCTTTCCTTAGGTCCTATCTTGGGCCATGTGTGGAGCTTTTCTCTGTATTGACTGTGCAATCGGGAAAGGGTTTCCATATCCCTCGTCTAAGAGCTCCCATGCTGCCACATAGGCGGATGTTGTGCCAAGTAGGAAATAGCCCTCGATTGCATTCTTTCCATCTACATATTGACATATTGGCGGAGGAAGTAGAGCTTCTCATTTTCATTAATGCTCTTCTGTTCAATCAGCATTTTGAATGACAGTCTCCAGTCATTGTACATCAACGGATCCCCTTTGAATACAACAGGTTCAGGAACTGGAATTCTTTTGGTACTCATCAGCTTCTCTTTCCAAACGACGTTTTACACAGCTGCTGCTTCTTGTTCAGCTAGCTTATTCATTGCTTTCTCTTCCAGCCGTCGTATTTCTTGTTGCTCCTTTTCTTGTTCTTAAGAGACTTTGAGAACAGCATGGCTTGCAGCAGCATCAGCAGCAGCTTCTTGTTGTCTTTCAGCAGACCCATTTGTATGTAGTGAGGTCTTCTTAGAGCCAGAGAAGAGAGAACTAACACTAGAGTTGAACAGAGAACCTACTTCAGGCCATTTATCATCTTCAATTGTATATGCACCCAGTTGTCTTGAGGATTGGATTTGGATTCTTGGACGCATAGATCAACTCTCCGGCTAGTTTCCTGATCTGGCAGTGAGATTTGCCACAGCTTGCCATATGCACCCTGTACATCTGCAGCACAACCACAACCAATGATGTGATTGAGCTCGTCCTCTGTTACTGGTTCTGTAACGTGTGCTAATTTCTTCTTGGCAAATTTCACACTGTGCCTCCATTTCTAAAATGTGAAATTGAACCTTCATTAATTTTCTCCTCTTTCATTGCTCTGCCTTTCTCAGTCAGATTTCTGCTTATTTCACTTTTTCTCAGCTTCTTTTCAGCAGTGTCTTCAACGTGACTCTTTTCAGACTGCTCTCAGGAGTCCTCTTTGTCACTAGTAATGTCCCTTACAATCCTAGTAACCTGCTCACTTAGAAAGCAGTGATAGTCAGGTTCTATGTCAGTAAGCTCTCCTTTTCTTGACATCTTGTCACAGACCTGCACTGACTCGTGTGTTATATAAACTAAATATATTAGTATACCGAATCTGTAAATTGAAACTATTACTGCTTACTGTGCTATAACTGAAATGTTTATCTATCAATATTTCCTTTTAAATTACCTTAAACCTCTACATCTAAAGTTAGCAAATATGATTATTGTTCAATTAAATTGATCTTGAAAGCTTGAAACACACTTAGTTTTGTGGTATATTTTGTTGTTGAAGTGTGGGTCTGGGTCAGCTTCCTTCCGGACAGGTCGCCGAGCATGGCAGAATTGGTGATGGAAAAAACCTCTCTGACACAGCCATTTTGGTTAGAAAGAGATTTTATTCTTGTCAAATGCTAATGTCAAAAGAAGTCTCCCCAAAAAGAAAAAGGGAAAGGGTTCCCCCTCTCTCCGGCCTTCCCTTCTTATAGGGAATGGCCACACCGGTCATGAATATCTAATTTTACCTTGTTACATATGCATTCTCATTCTACTAGTCTTCAATTTTGCCCCCAAAGGCCCCTACGGTGAGAGCAGATGTGGTTGCTCTTTGAAGTGGCCTTCTGGTGCCATCCTGACTGCTACTATCACCTCGAGTGCTCCAGACCTAGACACTGGTCAAGCCTTTTGTCCCCCTGGACAGTATCTCATTTACTTTGGAATTTCAACACAAAGACTGGTCACTTCTTTAGTCTCCAATTCCTTCATAGTTATTTAAGAGAATTACTAAAGTGTTCATAATAGTGGATATAAAAATATTTATATGCAGATATGCAGTCTTACTTTAACTTGGAATTGACGCACATATAGAACAGTCAATATAATACTCCCAAAGAATATAAACCATGTAAAATATTGATCACTAATGGTTATTTGTAATTATTATACAATCATCCCACACTTCACTCACACACTAAATAGATAAATGTAAAAAAATATAAAATAGATAAAATATAAATAAATACAATTACAAAAATCGCCCTTTCCTCTGATTAGTTTCTTATCAACAGTCCAAGTCTTCTTGTGGCTTCTTCCTGTAAATGTAGCTCCTATGCAATCTTCTTGCTGGTGTGTGTGAAATGCGAATTGAGTTTAGCGTTCACTTCTTGCCGTTGACGTGACGACGTCACCGTGGGCGGCCATCATGCTGTTGGACGATCCTTGAAGCAGTCTCCAGCGCCATCTTCTGTCCACTTGAGTTGGTGAGACAGGCGAGTTTTCATTGTAACTCCCTCCGCAGGTACGACAAACACAAATGGTTTTCTTTTGGATTACGGGTTTAATGAAGGCGTCTTATTCCATCACACCGTGAAAACTGTACACAAATAAATAATACAATTGACAAGTTACATTCATAAAAACACCAAAGTAACTAACAATGTCACATACTGAAAACTATACAAACGGAAAAAAAAACCTATTTGGCTGCTGCCGCAAAAGAGGGAATTGAAGGGTGAATTGTTGAGGTGATCACTTGTCCTCCTAGTCTCTATTCTTAATAAATGTTGACTGAAGTGACCGCAGGTTCAAACCAGTTGATCACCTGTGCACGTGTGGGGCCAAAACCAGGAAGTATTTAAAGGGAAACGGAAGGCAAGGGCGTGTCCTCCAAACAATGCGATACTATGTATATAATTAAATGCAAATACTAATATGTAAATTTGTAAAGTGCATCGATTAAATATACATATAATCAATTATAAATGACTGAAAATGAACAAATAAATTAAATCCATGCCCAATTATGGCTACATTTACACTCCCATCAAATTACACAAACAAAATTTCTTATGAATGTACTATAATATAGCATGTTGAGCTGTTTTTCAAATGTAGGTTCTTAACAGTTAAGTATTATATTGACTTCATAATAATGTTCTAGTCTGCTTCTATCAAAGTGACCACCTTGTGTTTGGGTCTCTCCAGATATACTGTACGAGTTGTTGTTTTCCCTTTACTATCATATGAGGTGTGGCAAACCAGTAGCTTTAGATTTCTGAGGTGATCATTTGTCCTCCTTGTCTCTATTCTTAATAAATGTTGACTGAAGTGACCGCAGGGTCAAACCAGTTGATCGTCTGTATACGTGTGGGGCCAAGACCAGGAAGAATTTAAAGGGAAACGGAAGACAAGGGCGTGTCCTCCAAACAATGCAATACTATGTATATAATTAAATGCAAATACTAATATGTAAATTACTGAAGTGCATTGATTAAATATACATATAACCAATTATAAATGACTGAAAATGAACAAATAAATTAAATCCATGCCCAATTATGGCTACATTTACACAAGGTTTAGCATGGAGACCATGGTGTCACTAGTCAACATCTACTCGCCACCTAACAAGACTCTGCTGTCTCGCCACTTGGCCACACATTTCAATCTGCTCATTGGTTCAGAGGCCCAGCAGCTCAAACAGGTGTGTCTGGGCAAACTGTACTCCACTCTTCTGACTGCCACCACCAGGATCAGGCCAAGGAAACTGTCATTTGGTATTTTTGGCAGTCTGAGGAAGAAAAGGCAAGAGGAGAATGAGGAGTATGTGTGTCCTATGGATGTGGAGATGCCAGAGGGGCGAATGCTGCAAAAAGGCTTTGAGCTCCACATCTACGAGGATGACCTCGATAGTCTGGACCAGATGGATGACTCAGAGAGAACTGTCAGATAACCCCACAGGCTTGAAGCGTCTTGGAAGTTCATGCAGATGTACATGGTCTTATGAGAGGCGTGAAATCGAGAATTAAATCCAGTGTAATTGAAAGACTAATTTCCAAGTTACGCTTATTGTGTGGGATTATTCAAAATGCTCTAAAAATTGTGAGTCACTTTTTTCTTTTTTGAAATATTTGTGGGAATTGCCATGTTTGTGAACCAAGCCAATTAGGGGTGGGTGTGTAGGCGCCAAATATGGGGCAAATGTGTGCATGCATTACTTTTGTTGAGAACTGTGTGGCGCTGTCATTGAGCATATAAACGGGAAGAGGAAGAAAGAGTGGACAGGTATTGATTTAAAGGGCATACAGGTTTTGACCGCATTGGCGGAGTTTGTAGGACCCTATGGATTGTGTTTTTGAGTGATTGAAAACTGAACATTGAAAAATAAACCATACCTTTTAGCAAACCACTCATGGACTCTCTAATGAATGACACACCCAAGCAACAACGGGTAACAAAGCCGCCAGCGCGTCAAACCAAGCAAACAAGCAATCAATACATCACTAGCCCACTAGTAGACTGGCTAGTATTATGAGCTTTGCAGCAACGACAACAACCATCATCTCGAAGCCCTAATATTGAAGCAAAACACTTTTTCGAGCAATTTCGCCTTGTTGTAGAATCATTGCTAGGGGTGTTCAATCAACCTTCCTTCCATGTTTTTGGAATGTGGGTGGAAACCGGAGTACCCACGCAGGCACGGGGAGAACATGCAAACTCCACCCAGGAACCCCACCCTATTCAAACCCACGACCGTTGCTGGCCAATACAATGGCCAATACAATACAATACAATTTTATTTATATAGCGCATTTTACAACAGCTGGAGCTGTAACAAAGCGCTTTCCATATGCTATAATTTTACCTGAACAGGATTACTTGCTGTACCAGAGAGAGTTGGTATTAATCCCAGGGTAAGTGAATGTGGATGTGAAGTCACACTTGTATTGTATGCAAGTGTAGAGTACTACGGAAATGTGCAGCAGCCAATGTGAAGTAAAAATATTTTGACTGGCAAATATTTTCACACATACTCAACAAATATGTTAGTGGGTTAGTGAAAGGGCTGCACGATTTTGAAAAAAACAACAAAAAAAAAACAACCCAATTGCGAATATCCATCCATCCATCCATCTTCTGTACCGCTTCTCCTCACTAGGGTCGCGGGGGGTGCTGGAGCCTATCCCAGCTATCTTTGGGCAGTAGGCGGGGGACACCCTGAACTGGTTGCCAGCCAATTGCAGGGCACACAGAGACGAACAACCATCCGCACTCACACTCATACCTAGGGGCAATTTAGATTGTTCAATCGGCCTGCCATGCATGTTTTTGGAATGTGGGAGGAAACCGGAGTACCCGGAGGAAACCCACGCAAGCACGGGAAGAACATTCAAACTCCGCACAGGATGGCCGGAGCCGGGATCGAACCCACGCCCGATGCTGTCTCTCACTGTGAGGCCATCGTGCGAACCAGTCGACCACCGGGCCCCCCCAATTGCGAATATTCAGACCAATATTGCGATTGCGATTCGATTTGCGTTTTTTTGTATTTTACACGTTATCCGTTCCTGCTTCGACTCGCTTTATTTTATACTCGTTTAAACATTTCCTTTGCACTTGTCTCTCATTTCCTCGCACGCCACGCCAGCATATCCGCACATCTCCTCCACTGCACTCTTCTTCTCGCCTGCGCACACATATCCACACGTCACACACAAGCTTGTCACATCCAGTATGCTATCCTCTCTAAGACTGAATCTTAATCTGAAGGTACTGTGTATCAGAAGGATATTAAACGAGAACACATTAGTCACATTCAGAAATTTATATTTTTTCTGTCGTTTTTTTTGTGAACGTGAGTGCAAAATGCAATGTGAATGCATTTTTTTCTTCTTAATACAATGGGATTAAAAGACATTCAGTTAGTATTTTTTGGGGGGGTTGTCTGGGTTTTTTTTTAATCTCCTTTCTTTCTGCAATTGTCTTGGTTGATAGAAAATTGGCGGTCTGTGTAAAACGTCACATTCTTGTACACACAGCGTCTTTTACCCATCTGAACTATTAGTGATTGCTTATTTTGTTGTAAGACCAAGTGCGTATTGGCCAGTGCGTATTGTATTGAATTGCAAACACAACGCTATGATAGTGGTAATTTTTCATCCATTCATTTATTTATTTTTATTATTTCATTGTTAGTATTGAGTCCCTCTACCAATTCTCCATAATTGCTCAATGTGGCAGAAGAATGTTGTATAGTCTGCATCTTTTGTACACCTGTAATTTGTATGTCTTGGTTTACTTAACATTATTGGGAAAGCAGGGGCCTGAGCTCCATCAATGTTTGTTTTGCTTTTTGAAGATAAGCAAATGTGTTTGATTTCTAATTCTCAATTGGGAGTACACACAGTACATTAGATTGTACTATTTTTTTTGTTGCTTAAATATAGTGGCTAGAGATTTTTCAATATTTTTTCGCATTCCTCATCCCTCAAGTTTCTTCTTATGTTGTGTGTTGCACCCTATCAATATCTATTCAGATAACAAATCCCTCATTCTCAATGGGCTATGGTGTTATTTTGTTAAATACAAACATTTTTATTACGATGGAGCGTTTCTATGCATACAAACGTTTTTTGTTTTGTTTTTCCATATGTCGTCACTATATGATATCAATCCTCTTGGCCCACGACAACTGACACGTCTCAGACCCATGCAATAGCTACAACGCCCTATTGTTATAATACTTACGCCATGATCCGGATAGTTATCTAGCTTCTGCAGACCTTGCTAATTATCGCATCAGTTAAATCAGGTGTGTTGCGGCAGGGAGAAATGGAAAACAGGCAGGACACCGGCCCTCGAGGAACAAGATTGAAGACCCCTGTCATGTCACAACGAGCCAGGAAACCGAGGGGGGCCCGGACCACTATTTGAGAAGTATCTTAAAGCGAACTCTAAAGTACACTGGAAGCCAGTGAAGAGAGGTGGTTTATATTATCCGTCTTCTGAGCTCCTTGGACCAGTTGGAGGCGCTTGAGGAAGGACTGGCTGACTCCAAAGTAAAGTGCATTATACTAATCTAGCCTAGATGTAACGAAGGAATGAATTACTGTTTCAGAGCAACCTTGGCCAAGACAAAAGGTCCTGCCAGTCAAATAGGATTTAAGCCACTCTAGAGCGCTAGCTGTAATGTCCACCGGGTGCTGTAAACTGTGTCAAACGCTGAAGTCCGTAACACGGCTGACTCTATGCTATGCATTTTCTTGAAAGTTGACAGGAAAACCTCCATGACGTTCAATTTATCCAAGAAAGATCTTAACTGCAGCACCTTTTTTTAGAAATAAAAGGCAATCTAGAAATGGATCTAAAGTTTGACAGCACACCTTGATCAAGTCCAAGTTTCTTAACCAGGGGTTGCACCACAGCGTGTTTAAAATATTGGAGGACTACACCACAGAAAGACTGCGGTTGATAATGGCCAAAACCGATTCGCCAATACTTGGGAGAACTTCCTTAAAGTACTGAGGAAGGGGAACATCGTCATATGATGATATGGCAAACCACATGCTCCAAAGATAACAATTAGATCGCCTCAAAGGAATCCAACACTGTGCAACATGGAACGTGGACAGAGGCGTACAATGTCGCGTTCAATACAAGAGCCTTGGCTTTTGCAACCTTATCCATAAAAATTTTCAAAAATATATTGCACATTTGAGGGGACTAGTCGGGGGGTGACGGGGTTTAAGTGCAGAATCAATAGTTTTAAATAGTTTGCCGATTATGACAATTTTCTTGAATAAGACTAGACAAGTATTCCCTCTTTAACCTTGCTTTGCTAACAGTGCTAGCAGTCTTTTAGGATTTGATGAGACCTGCAGCCTGTCTTTTTTCCACCTGCGTTCTGATTTGCGGCATTCTTGTTAAGTTGCATGAGTTCTTTCATTAAACCATGGCTCCGGTCATACTTTTGGCCGCAGAATTTTTAATGGAGCCACAGAATCCCAAATATTACTGCAACAACAGTGGAACCAAGAGCTGAGTTCCTCTGTGTTTGATGAGGGTACAAAGAGCTGATCAAAGGCTGCCAGGAACCGACAAGCAGTGAAGGTGTTAAAAATCCGGAGGCTGCATTCACTGGAAGTAGGTTTAACAGCAGCAGAGGAAAACACAACATCAAAGCACGCAGTCATGTGATCAGAAATAAAATTGTTCAACACTTTCAAATTTGAGATAGATACACCAAAGGTAAGGACAAAGTCTATGTCCCTGTTTATGAGTGGGGCCAGACACGCATTGCACCAAATTGAAAGAGTCTTTGAGTCTCGAAAAGTCCTTTGCCAGTCCATTTCCAGGACTGCACACATGTATATTAAAATCCCCCATCAGCAGGATGTAATCATATTTTAGCATGATTTTGGCAAAAAGATTTGAAAAGCCATTCAAAAATTCCTTGTTGTATTTGGGAGGTCTGTAGTTGATAGCGCAGAGCACAGGAGCAGCCCTGCCTACTTCAAAGAGCGTGCTCTCGAAGCTGGTGATCAATATGGCCAATATACACTGTTTACATTCAAAATTGTTTTCAGAAATAGTTGCCGTTCCCCAACCACGATCTGACGTTTTCGCAGCGTCCAAGTAAGAACCAGACACGCATTGCACCAAATTGAGTCAATGAGTGTCAAAAAGTCCTTGCCAGTCCATTTACAGGACAGCACACATGAATATAACCCCCCCATCAGGACGTGATAGTATTTTAGCATAATTTCGCCAAGTCATTCAGAAACTCCGTTGTATTTAGGAGATCTGTAAATGAGCACAGGAGCAGCCCTGCCGACTTGCCGAGAGTGCTCTTGAAGCTGCTGATTGATGTGGCCAATATACACTGTTTACATTTAAAAAAATGTTAAAAAATAGTTGACTTTCCTCCAACATACCTGACGTTCTCGATATTTCCAAATAAGAGCATGCAGGCAGTAATAGAGTTCGACCTTCGTGCCGCGGGTCTCCGTCATGCAGAGGAAATCCAAGTCCACGTTCGTATTTTGACAGCCATTTTAGCACAATGGTTAAACAATACAATAACTGAGATTATCCACCCCGATCAGAGTGGATTTATTATAGGGAGACACTTGTTACTAAATTTGTTATCGTTACACCACTGACCGGACACAGTTGGGTTTGGTAGGAGCTCAAACTTTTATTGCTCATAACAGAGGCGATACAGACATTTCTCTGCCATCGCTACAGTATGGCGATTTTCTTCTTCTTCCCGAAATTCTTCTTTTTGTTCACTTCGCCAACAGTCCTTTCCAAAAAAAAAATTGTTACACGCTTAAGCCTGGGACAGTAATGTGGCGTGCGATGTGTGTTGGTGGCGGGAGGAGAGACCCAGATGAGAAATGTGTGTAAAATGAAAAAGGGAAAAGGATAGATGACAATAAATAATAAAGCAAGCAAATTGACGCCTCGTCGTCTGTGTCGTGTCCCTCGTGCTGACTCCAGTCAGTTCGTCCTCACCATGGTGTGGAGCTGAGAAAACTGACACAAGCCGGATCGAGGAAGATAACAAAATAT
The DNA here is from genome assembly GCF_059441095.1 of Idiotropiscis lumnitzeri. Classification (NCBI taxonomy): domain Eukaryota; kingdom Metazoa; phylum Chordata; class Actinopteri; order Syngnathiformes; family Syngnathidae; genus Idiotropiscis; species Idiotropiscis lumnitzeri. The sequence continues at coordinate 16,037,527 of NC_142405.1, forward strand.
TCAGCACTGCCCTCTGCAGTACAGCACATTATCATATCCTAACATAAACAAAATCAGAGAAAAGGTCATCATCGCAATATTATTTCAAAGAAAATATACTATTTCAGGTGCTACATTATAATACCAAAAGCAGAGTAAAATCACAACAACAGTGTTGTCATTGGATGCCCATAAGGCATTTGACCGAGTATCATGGAAATATTTAATGCATACATTAAGAACATTTTAATGTTGTCCTAAATTTATAAATTGGATTGAAACGATTTACTCTTCCCCACAGGCAGCTGTTAGAGTCAGTGGGTGTGGGTCCACACGGTTCAATTTGGAGCATGGATGCTGTCAGGGGTGTCCGTTGTCACCCCTGCTTTTTGCTATTTGTATCGAGCAGCATGCTCAATTTATTTGGGATGATCATATGAGGAGTATCAATAGGTGAGAAAGTACATAAGATATCTGTATGCGAATGATGTCCTCTTGTATTTGACAGAGCCATCCATTACAATTCCATGTCTCGTGAATCAGATATTACAATATGGATATTATTCTGGTTATGAGATTAATGTTGCTATATGGAGGCGATTGATATTTTGGGGGATATTCCACCAGAGCTCAAATGGCAAAGTGGGTTTCGCTGGCCAAAAAATGGCATAAAATACCTGGGAATTTATATTCCACTTTCGTTGGACAATTTGTATGAAACGAATTATACCAGAAAAAATAATATTGTTAAAAGCCATCTCTACACACTCTAAACACATTCCTGAGCAAAATGAGGTAGATCTTGTTAACCTGTTAGGCAAAAAACAACCAAGAATCAAGTATTTACTTACTTTGGCCAGTAGGTGGCGCTACCACTACGATGAAAAATATATTTGTATATGTCTGAAACTTTCTTAGGGGCTCTAGCAAGTCATTTTTTTTAGAATGCACAAGAAACTAATGAAATACTGATGATTTTACCAGGCTTGATGTGTTTGCAACGTTTCGTGCAATTTTGTTAATGTCTAAAACTGGAAAATCAGTGTTATTTCATCTGCAAACTGCGATGCCATGACCAGAGCTTTTTGTGAAAAATCACAAATTTGGTGGTGGATCTTTCTTGTGTATTTTCTTACTTCAGCCAGTAGGTGGCGCTACTGCTACGATGAAAAATAAGTTTGTATATGTCTTCAGGCCTGTGCTATTATCAAATGTGAGAAATCTTCCCGAGAAATTATTGTGCAGTTAAAGTTAGAGCAGCTTTTGTTGTCAAAGCTACGTCAATGTTTGAAGTGAATTCAAAATGGCAGAGTTCCTGTGTAAATAAGCATATGGCTCCAAGAGACTTTTTTTGTTGTCTTGGCTGTTACGGCCCTTGGCTAAGGCCCACCTACAAGGCCACGCCCTTGTGCCTTGTGTTAACTCTTCCACCCTTTCGTAGTAAAGTCAATGGACTTGTGCCTCATCGTTGGCCCGGTTTCCTGCTCGTTCCTCATTGGTGGACTGCTTTCGCCCTCGTTCTTCGTTGGTGGACTGCTTTCCCGCTCGTTCCCCGTTGGTGGACTGCTTTCCTGCTCGTTACTCATGGACGTCTCAAAAAGGCTGTGAGGCGTGACTTCGGAGTCCGTAATAAAGTGCTTGTTTTGCCTGCTGTTCCTGGTAGCACATTAGCGGCCACGTTTTCTGGTCCATATGAAATAAAAAAAGAATTTAATGGCACAAACTATGCTGTTACTGCCGTTTCAATGATACGCTGGCGAAAGAAAGTTTTAACGCGCACTCACTCACCATGGGTTGAAGTTGCGATGACGTTCGCTCGGCTTCACTGGTCTTGATGTTGATGTGTAGTTATGTATGTCACGTCAAACAGTCAAGGGTTAGTCTTAATCGTAGTCATTTCAGTCCAGATGTCATGCCGTGAAGTCAAGTAAATCAAATAAATAAATCAATGGCTACGGTCTTCCAAACTTCAAATCAAAATCATACGCGCATATGCGGTAATCAATACAATATACTATCTTCTATCTTCCAGTTTGTACATAAATAATGCGTCTTGAGTAAGTGCGGTTGAAAAACGGTATCCGACCAGCGTTCCCCCACCTGTCTGCATTCGTTATTTATGGATGAACGCAACCAGTGCTGACGTCATCAATTGCCCTAGTGGTGGTGTTGCCATACTGCATTACTCAAAAGAAAACTGCTCCAACATATGCAGTCAACACACGTGTAAAAAAGCGTAAAACGCAAATTTGCCATATGTGCCGATGCTGGTGGAGTCCTGATGCAGGAGGATGACAGTGGGGTAGATCGTCCTATTAGTTCACGAAAATTCGATAGATGCCAACTCCATTAATCACCCATTGTGAAAGAAATGATGTCACTGTTGCTTACTCTCCAACACTTTGAGGTGTACTTTGGGTCCAGCTGTCCGCCTGAGTAGAATTATGACCTCAACTTTGTTTTGTATTTTGTGTATGTTGTACTTAATACAAATTTTTGTTTTGTATTTTAAGGGGGGGGGTGTTACGGCCCTTGGCTATGGCCCACCTACAAGGCTAAGCCCTTGTGCCTTGTGTTAACTCTTCCACCCTTTCGTAGTAAAGTCAATGGACTTGTGCCTCATCGTTGGCCTGGTTTCCTGCTCGTTCCTCATTGGTGGACTGCTTTCCCCCTCGTTCTTCGTTGGTGGACTGCTTTCTCGCTCGTTCCCCGTTGGTGGACTGCTTTCCTGCTCGTTACTCATGGACGTCCCAATCAACGAGCTCCACCTGTGCAGCTGAGACCAATAAAAGGACCTCGGTTCTGCTGCTCAGGGCGGCTGGGACTTTTGTAAATTTTGGAGACACTAGCTAGTGTTTACTTGTACACATTTGTGAACGTGGTTAATACCTTTATGTTAAGCTCGTTTGTTTGAAACCTACCTCTTTTCTTCACTAAAAATAAATTGTAAACTCTCTCCAAGCCATTTTACAACTTGGTCTATGTTACTTCCCTCCTTCCCTAGCGGAGCCGGTCGTAACATTGGACTTGTACATACTCCATCAAATTTTCAAAAAGCTAGGTGAAACATACATACGGGTCTGCTTCTTTGAAAATTTGTAGAGTGCGTTAGTGAGCCAATTTTTAAAATTTGCACGAGAAACTAATAAAATATTGATGATTTTGCCGCGCCTGATGTGTTTGCATGGTTTCGTGAGATTTCGTTAAGGTTTGAAGAAACTTAAAGTTCTTGCAATCGTTTATTTTTTTTTGTATTGTGTTGGGTTTTTTTTGTTTTTTGCCAAATAAGAGTTGCCAAGGCAATAGGTTTGTGTTTTACATAGCTTTGACAACTTTAATTCTATTTTAGCACTAAACGTACTAAATCGATGAGAAACTGTGGGACGTCTGAAGTTATACGCCTAAGGAATATAGCTCCAGAGAAAAACAATGTCTAAAAAAGGGAAACTTTTAAATACTGACCAACCAGGTGCATGCCCCGACATATCCTTGGATGTGACACAGCGAAAAAGATGTGCAAATTGACAAGTTGACTAGCACCTTTTCATGCATTGTCATGTGTAATCAAAAGCGGGACAACACAGGACTGGTGCTCTGTCCATCATGTCTATTAGTCACAGAGTTTTTGTGTTTGTGTGCGCCTGTGCCCGCCCGCGTGCGCGAGCGTGTTTGTAGGAGACGGGAGGTTGTGAAACAAACTTTTTTATTTTCTTCCTTTTACAAATTAAGAACCTGGTAATGTGGTAAGGTTTGAAAACCTTTATGAAACTACCAAATCTAATCTCCCTCACCAGATCACGTTATCTATCAGTCTGTCTGTCTATCTTTCTGTCTCTGCAGTAGGGCTGGACGATAAACCGAAAATTTACCGTTACCAAAATTTATTACAATGACCGACATTGTCGGTAAATTCGGTGTTTAAAAAAAAAAAAAAAAAGAAAAGTCACTTCTGTCTGCGGCAATGTTGATGCCCCTTTAAGACAACTACAGCGCGTCTAGTCACGTGAATCCACCCATCTGAACAAGAAAGAAAACAGACGACGCTGTAGTAGCTGGCGATTCAAATCCAGAAGCGGCTGACAGGGCTGACGCCGAAGTAAGGTTAGTTGAAGTTGAAATTGGACATCTGTTGTTTGGAAATGTTTTGGGTCCCATAAAGACGATGTTTGAGCAAAAGGACACGAACTACAAAGTGCCCCGTAAGCGCCCATAACAGCCCGTCCAACCTTTTCTTTTTCACCACCCACAACACAACCATGCTGTGCTGAAAGTTCAACGTGAGAAGCAAGGTTCGACAAGTGACAACAGCCCATAACGGAGGCGACACCATACGAGTGAACGTCTCAGAGGTGGACGCGATAGCCTAGCACATAGCTAAAGCTATAGCTCCTCTAGTTACAGTGGCGCGGACAGGATTTAAACGCTTCATGAAAGTAGCCGGCAAGAGGTACGAAAATGTTTGTCGCAAACCGTACTTCCCGGTATGGACAATATCGGGACGGGAGCTTAGACATGTTAAGCATTTTGCATCCACATCAGACTTGTGGTCGAGTTGCAACATGGATCCCTGTTTGAGCCTGACTGTACGTTACATTGTCGATAAGTGGCGACTGCGCACCAGAGTACTCGAGACGGCACATTTTCCTGATGATGTTTATTTGGCTTGCATTGACATTTTTTTTCATTTTATTTAAAAAAAAATTTATTTGGCATTATTTATATCGTTTACAAGAGACCACACAAATCTAGGGCTTTGCACATAGTATTACAGCATTCATGACGCAATCTATTTGCAGAAAAAGATTTTGCGAGAGGTACCCTTTTTCTCCTTGTTCTTTGTGACATTGTTCATGTCATGCAAAGCAAGCTATTTGGAATGTTTATACAAATGATCTGTGTACTTTTATTTTTCATTGAATGTAATGTAGGGCGGCACGGTGGCCGACTGGTTAGCACGATGGCCTCACAGTGAGAGACAACATCGGGTGTGGGTTCGATCCCGACTCCGGCCATCCTGTGTGGAGTTTGCATGTTCTCCCCGTGCTTGTGTGGGTTTCCTCCGGGTACTCCGGTTTCCGCCCACATTCCAAAAACATGCATTGTAGGCCGATTGAACACTCTAAATTGCCCCTAGGTATGAGTGTGAGCGCGGATGGTTGTTCGTCTTTGTGTGCCCTGCAATTGGCTGGCAACCAGTTCAGGGTGTCCCCCGCCTACTGCCCGAAGATA